>NC_052572.1:22784232-23106482 GCF_016699485.2 Gallus gallus | reverse complement strand
AAATTTGTTCATAGGACTTAGAAGACTCTGGGATAAGTGCTATTACTGTTAATTCTATTGGATCACTCCAGAAAGCAAGCTAGGTCTCAACTGGTATCCACACACAAGAGAGTGGATGCTATGGAATGACTCACTACATTCAGATTGATCCACATCTGTCAGCTTCTGCAGCAGAATACCGAGAGTCTGTGAAGCAAGTCTTCATGGAGTCTTTGGTAGAAAAATAAGTTTATGATGTGACCTCATAATCCAGAACTGCAGCAAATTCTCAAATGCTAACTACGCACTGATTCCCTCTCAAGAGGAATATTTATATGGTCTTTATATGAAGTAGCTCAGAAAAAAAATTAACATGTATACACTAGGGATGAGGACAGAAGTTCCATACTGAAACAAGGAGGAATTCAGACACTCCAGGAGGACCTTTCATAAGAAGGCCATGTTTACAAAAAATCTAAGAATTTTATAACAATTCTACCAGCTGAGACCTGCTTACAAAAGGACTATCAAAGAGCAAGCCTGTAATTGTAATAGAAACAAGACACGAGGAGAGGACAGAAACATTTTGGATTTCTATCATTTTTGAAGAGATACTTTCAACCAATTTGGGGGATTTGAAGGACTCAGCTGACAGATTTCTGCCTCTGTAGCAAAAAGAGCAATTTGTGAGAGATGCAATGATCATATGCAATCCAATATCAGAAGTAATACTAGAGGATTCTAAAAAGAGAGAATTCAGTATATCATAGTGGGGCAAATATATATCAAACAGAATACAGAAATCAAACATTTGAAAAGGAAATGATCGAATATAATTTTTCTGGATTTTGTGTGTGTGCGTGTGCGTGTGCGTGTGTGTGTGTGTGTGCAGGTTCTGCTAAGTTTCTGTTTTATTACTGGGCATCCATGAATTAGTTCTCTTAATAAACATTTCTTGTAAGTACTCAAATTCCCTGTTTACATCAGATTTGTATAGTGTTCCTGGATAAATAAGGCTATAAAACATGCTTAGAATTTGCATGCACAGGTTAATGAGGGCTGAGCTTAGCTTACATTGTGAAATACTGAAGTTGATGGAAACAAAAAAGAACCCATCCCCCCCTTCAAAAAATACTATATAAACAAGAGAAAAAATTGTAAAAATAACCCAAAGAATCTCTTCCGGAACATAAATCTAATGCAGTCATGTGATGCCCCTATCAGATAACAACAGTTTGAAGATTTATATTGGCTGCTTTTCCACATCATTACACCACATATTATTCTGTCATACTGTTTGCTAATGGGAAAACTCATTCTTGCCTCTCACTTATTTAAAGAGGGCAGTGAAGGACATCTAGCAGATCAAAAAACACAGCTATGTTTTTTAAACATTACATCTCAAAATTACGTGGTCTAACAGAAAGATTATTAAACTCCACATTTTTCATCTAAAGGTTTAGCATGGAGAATATGCTTCTGATTGTTACAGTGTGTGAAGCCATAGCATTGCACAGTACAAATGATTTAAAATACTTCAAATAAACAATATGAAAGATTGCATTTTAAATAGACCTTGCAAAAATATAGGTGACAAAACCAAACTAATCCTGAACTAAGAAATACTTTTACCACAGTACTTGGAGTTTGTCTGATACAGTATTATCTCTGAGCAAAATTTATTGATGAGGAAAAGATAAATGCATTCATGTTGAGCTATTATAAATAGAACCCTGTCAGTCACGTTGACACACCCATTTTTAAATGCTTATCTTGTGCCAAAGAGATGTGCAGACTATTATTCAACCAGGCACATTACTTCATAGGCAATAACAGTCAACTTCTGTCAGATACACCAGCAACAGAGAACAGATTGGTGATTGTTTGCATGAGCTATACACAGAATATTTATAACAATGCCAGTTTATTGCATTATATAAGCACCAGATAAAGTACTTAGAAAACATTGCTTGATGTGAGTTGTGTTTCCACATGATTTTCACCTTAAGCTAGAACATTCCTCCCCCTGCATTTACCTAAATGTCTCATCCCAGCTGTTACGCTTCCATCTCTGCCCTCATTCTTCAGCTTCTGCAATTGCAGCTGAAATGCAAAATCAGGCAGTCTTTTGCTGCCAGATAGATTTTACAGAGATCCCTTTTCCAGGTCAACAGGTCCTGTCACACTCTTTCTGTTTCCTTTGCAAAATAAAACATTTGTTCCTTAAGCATCTAAGAAGCAGCTCTCCGCACTTGCTCTAGATTGGTTTTAATTCCAATTTCTTTTTCCTTTCTTCTTTCTTATATCGTGGTTGACTTGGGTAGCTAAAGGCCCATGGACTAATTCAGCATACAGAGGGCAGATGCTTTTTATGGATCTAAGTCTACCCTTACATGCCCACATACCTCCTTCACATGCTTATATATCTAAAACATAATGTTTTTGCCTGTGCAGAAGCTAGACATTTTATTTTTTGCCATTTGCTCATCACTTTATGAATAGCTAATGGAATACTAAAGCTTAGCTCTCACTTTAAACAAATCCTACAGCCTTCACTATCATTTTTCTTATTTTCAACCTTAAGGCTCTCTTTCCTGAAGCCCAATTTATGACCCTTACCTGCTACATTTAAGTGCACTGATAGAAAATGATAATAACTTTTATTATTTAGGAAAGCAGTGATATTTTGTTCACTTTTAAACACTTAATACTAGAACAAATTGATTTAAGTGTTATATTGTTCTGCTTGAAGTCATAGATAACAAAAAAAAGTATTCAAAACTCAAACAGCATTTTTATCTATGTAGAAAAAAAACCAAAAAACAAGTACTTCAGAAAATGTTGCACTTGGATAAGTGACTTCAGAGTTCATGCCATATTTCAAAACCATCCTTAGTCTCAACAGCCTGAAAACTGATTTCAAGTCAGATTCTAAAATGAACTGAGGTGGCCAGTCCCCACTGTCCACAAAAGCAGTTCATGATCTAAAATCATGGTACTGTGCCAGATTAAACCTATGATGGAACAACTATATGAGTGACTACATAAATAGGGCTTTCATCCCCAAAGAGAAACAACACAGAAATATGACACAAAGTAGTAATCACAGATTGAGTAAGGAAGGAATACTAGTCTCTCATAACATAGGGCACAAAATAAATTATGAGGCAGCTTATTCAAAATAAACAATAGGATGTACTTCCTCATCACAAACACAACTCAACATTGGAACTCCTTTCCAAGGGATGTTGTGGATGCCAAAAATTTACATGTGTTAGGGATAAAGAAATGTTCAAAAACTGCATGGAAAGTCTATCAAGGATTATTAAAGACCAAAATACAATATAAAAATGAGGAACTCCACTAGCTTGCTGCAGGTTGTCAAGATATACAGTAAAAATATATATGTACTTGCACTCATAAACTGTTTCCTACATAACTGCTATGGTTGGAAATAGAACAGAAATAGAAGCAAGACAGATTTTTCTTTTTTCTTTTTTCCTAATTATACAGAAGATTACAAAATTACATTCAGTTCAGGCAAACAAAGTATTTTGTTTACAAAAGGAAGGGTTACGTCCCTTTTGTTACATTAATCACTATGTGTACTTAACAGCAGGGGTTGAAAAGTTGGTTAACTATATATGATTCAGATTCAGGTTTAACTGTAGTCTTAGAAACACACGTACACCACAAGTCATTTCTAGCATACCCTCAGGTTAACTTTTCAATTCCTCTACTACTATTGTACACCAAAATAACTTTGAGTAATGATGCCTGTGATGCTATTTGGCACTGAAAAAAGAAGGGCTGATCCAGTTTTACTAAATTTTATGACTTCAAGTGTCTTATCAGAAGCTCCCTACAGAATCTGTAAATCAAATCTGTATATTTTCTAAGTCTCATTATGCTCCTGGTAGGTTTCACTGATATCACATTCATTAAACATTTAATACTCAGGCAAGAGTAGCCACTAAAAAAATTATTATTAAGAGAAAAAAAACATAGTTTGCCCAATGTAAGCAATGTCAAAGAAGCAACAATAACAAAATGCCACTGTAACACAGTACTTGATAGATAGGTTGGAAAATTCTGTCCAGTCAGCAACTTTGTACTACACCCACTACATTTCAATCTTCTTATTTCAACTTCACAATGAAAATATTTCAAATACTCAATGGACATAATCTGTTTAAAAAAAGAAAAGATTTCACAAGAGTCAACACCTGTACCACATAAATTTGCAAGGCAAAAAAGACTGACATCTGAACTTTCTACTTCTTTGTCCAATATGTGTGTTTGTTGAAAACATTTCACTACAAATAATAAATTTATAGAAGAGTATATTAATTTAGAATTTCCTCTCTACTTATTAGTCATAAAAAGGAAGAAGATTGTCTGTAAATTTCCATCTGAAATTTTAAAGAGTAAATATATGTATACGGAAATATATTTTATACATATGCATAGGTATGATACTTGTAGAAATTCAGTGAGCATCCCCATAGCTCTCCTTTTTCCCTCTGACAACCAACTCAATTGGTAGAAATCTAAAATGCAGAGATAGAAATAGTACATATAAAAATAGAATATTCTCCCTTCGATCTGTGATTAAGTTGATGAAAATTACCCATGTGAAGATTAAGAAGTTCTCTTGGTTGGTAAAAGACCAAAGAGCAGGGAATTCTCTCTAACATACCATTTTAGCAAGAGACCAACCACAAAATTTGGAGCTCTAAGTAATATTGCTATGAAGCATGCTACATTTCTGTACACTATGGTCTATGATACTAGAATGTAAGGAGGAAATACAGGGTATTGAATACAGACAAATAAATGTTAACTTCTTAATTACTTGGGAAACAGAGCCCTGCCAAAAGATGTAATCTAAACAACCTACATGAGTGCCAGACTGCAGAGTCCACATCCCTACAATTCTTCAGTATACTACACAGTAACAGAAGCTTTCATCTATAAGCAGCTACATACAATCAGGGCCCTTTACAGATAATAGAAGCAAAAGAAACTCATACATTCGATTCTTCATCAGTAAAGCCAAAACTAAAGCAGTTACCTATATTGTGCCAAAGGATTGAAACACAGAAAAGTAACAGCATTCTCTATATCAAATTTTTGTATATAATAAGAAAAGTAACCACATGCAGGGAATATATGATCATAGAAAAATCATCAAAATTTCTTGTCACACAGATGTTTATGTGTATTATACTACATGGATATCTACATAGTTTAGAACTTGCATCTACAGAAATCTTCACAGTTTACAGTGTATTTTGCTTCCAGGTATTCTGTTAGTAACTAAAAAAAATTCTCTGTAGTTCTCAAAACGTATTTCAGTAGAACATTTTCTGGCTATGCAACTCCTTCTATCACTTATTTGGTTATTCCATTTCAAGACTTAAATAACACATAAACGGGATCCACACAGATCAAAAGCTTACTTCTGACGCTGTACAAATTATTTAAGGAAAGTGGAAAAGGTAGACAGTGTTAAGACTAAGATTTGTCATAAGAGAAGATAACATTAGTCATTTTGGAGAAATCTGTCTCCTCTTTACAACAAAGATCTGACAGATAAAGCCTAGCTCGAGTTCCAAAAGGCTCTAGACAAATGAATTAATTAGCCATGGGATAAGAGGAAAGACCATCACACCAATTAGAAGGAACCTAATAAAACAGGAAACAAAGTTTTATTTTCACACTGGTTACATCACTGGACTGCTAGAGGAACTTGTGCTGGGGTTCATATTGTTAGATATATTTCAAATGACCTGGAGGAGTGAAAACTGAGATTACACAATCACAGAATTGTAGGGATTGGAAGAGAACTTTGGAGATCATCTAATGTAACTCCGTGCTAAAGCAGGTTCCCTATAGTATGTTGCATGGGAAGGCACCCAGGCCGATTTTGAATTCGTTCAAATAAGGAGACTCTACAACTTCTCTGGGCAGCTTGTTCCAGTCTTCTAACACACCCGAAGTAAAGAAGTTCTTTCTCTTGCTCATAAGGAACTTCCTGTGTTCCACCTTTGTGCCTGTATGATCAGAAGCCTCATTTAAGGGCTGGCTGCTACAAGAGAAGGATCTCTATCTTTACGGCCCTTCACTGGATTCTGTCCAGTAGCTCCATATCTTTCTTGAAATGGGAAGCCCAGAAATGGACACAGTACCTCAGATGTGGCCTCATTAGGGCAGAATAGCAGGGGCAGAAGAACTTCCTCAATCTGTTGGTCATATTTTTCTTAATGTACTCCAGGATACCATTTGCCTTCTTGGCCACAAGGGCACACTGTTGGCTCATTGCCAACCTGAGGTTCAGGATATTTATGTTCTTCTTTGCAAAGACCTTTCCAGCAGGACAGCCCCTAATCAACACTGATAAATGCAGTTATTCCTCCCCAGGTGCAGGACTCTGTGGTTGCCCTTGTTGAACCTTGTAAGGTTCCTCTCTGCCCAACCTTCCAGGCTGTCCATATCATTACAAAGTCTGTGGAGTATAATAAGGTACTTAAAGGCAAGTGAAAAGAATGACAGAAAATCCTCGTGAAACTGGATGAGTGGGCGCTAAAACAGGCAATAATATTTAACACAGATAAAGTGATGCATGTGTGAAATAACAATCCTGAATTCACATAAAGTATTCTAAGGAGCTCCAAGGACAAGATCCTTCCTTCCCATGCATGTGCAAAAGAAGGTTTTTTCCATCTTGTGTGATGCAGAGCCAAATGCAGTCACATTAATCAAATCCCTAATTGACACAGGATATACCAAGGGAACACATAGGCCAAATAGTTTTGTCTGGCAGTATATTCAATGCCACTATTTTCTGCATCTGGACCCAACCTCTTCAACAACTGACTAAAGGTCACCTACAACACCAAATGGCAATACTACATTGGCAATACTAAAACAGCACACACCCACAATAAGAAAAACTCAAACATGCTCAAACATTGGATGAGTTACAAAATTATTTGCCGGAGTAATACTTTTCTGTTTCCAGTAACATCCATGTTTCAACTAGACTAGACTACACTCTTAACAATCTTGTCTACATCCTCAAATGCAGTTGCTTTTCTTTTTTTTTTTTTTTTTTTTTTTTTTCCAGCCACCAAAGTCTCTGGGGAATATTTCCATGGTTTTGTATCACTTTGTAAAACCTTCTCTTGATAGCATCTCAGCTTATTGCTATCAGAATGGCTACAGCACCTCTCTGACCTTTTGGTCTTCTGCTGTTGCATGATAAAAGAAAGTTCATTTTGTTTGTAGGTACTACATAAGCAATACTTGTTATTAGGACAGCACTGCAAGAGTGTCTTGTGTGTCTCTTTCAGGAGGATTACACACGCTGGATAGTACTGCTCATGCTTGCAGACATCCATTTAAACTCAGAGGATCCCAATTTGTAAGGGACCCACAGAGATCGCAGAATCACAGAACCACTGGGGTTGGAAGGGAGCTCTGGGAATCATCAAGTCCAACACCGCTGCTAAAGCAGCTTCAGAGTCAGATCAGACGTATTTCTGACAGCACAACCTGAAGGGATACAAACTGAGCTATAACTGTGACACATACAGTAAGATTCTACCAATTATGTCTTTAGAGCAAGGCTCACACATATAACAAAGCCTCATCATATAGCTAGAAGAGGAGAAACTACTGCACTGAAGACGCTAACACTTGCACTATTGCCCTTTCTCAGCTTTTGTTAACAGTGGTACTTCTGCATATGACTAAAATAGATACCGCATTTAAAAAAATACAGTCCTGTCCATACAGTTTGTGAAGTGACTTAAGTCAGTTACTCCAGGAAGATGAGATTTCAAAAGATACTGTTATCTTGCAACATCAAATTTCAACTTTTTTTTTTTCCTTTTTAGTATTACATTAAGATTATACTCCAAAATACTGAGTGACTAAAAAAACAGTTTCTTTACTTGGTAAAAATGTTTCTGCTAGAGAGAAGTGAACATCTCTGCACATTATAGAGTAGAAATGTGCTTAACAGTTTAACAAAATACTGGGAAAAAAACACACAGGCTTTTACCACTAGAATTTAAAACCAACAAACAATAACTCATATTATTTTCATAGTAAGGCAATGCATCTGCCTTCTTGCCTCTTGTGATCTGATTAGTAGCCTATAAAAGCCACAGAGGAGATCCCCAGACAGAAGTCTGGGACTCACAAACCAAAAACCACTTACATGTGAAACAGAGAGAGGATATTTTCCAGTATGTTCAGCGCAATGTTTAAAATCAACATACTGTTTTAATGATGCAATAAATCTGTATTGTATTCAAGAGCTCCTATATATTGCTATATAAACAGCAGTAGTACCATTCTCTGCTGTCTCCATAAAAATAAATCCAAAGTTTTGCGCATCACACCTTCTTCTCTAATGTAAATCATTTGAATCCTTTATCAGGATTTGAAACATTTACCTACATTTGAAACATTTACCTACGCCCTTTAAATAGAGAACACTTCACCCAAAACAACAGAAGAAAGCCAGTCTTCAGTTAGCAGGCACCCAAACAACTGACTATTTATAGGAGTGTGCCATCAGTAAGAGAAATAAGAAGTGGAGAAATGAACTGTAACTTCATTGCAGTACAACTCAGGAAGCCACATTATAACTCTTCTTTGTGGTCAGAACTGCTTTCCATAATCACATCTTAGGACTTTTATTGGATAATATTTTTCCAACTGTCCAGTAGTTTCCTCCCTACAGGAGAAAACTCTCAAGTCACACTGAAAGCTCCATGCAAGTACAGGCTATATACATTATTTTTGTCCGCTACAGCAATTAGAAAGAGATGTCAATTTAATGATGAACTCGCTTATTTTTTTCGGTAAACTGGAAATAAAGAGAAGGTTCAGGCCAACTTAATATATAATTTTAATAGAGGGAATCTAGAAGCAAAGGGTTAAATTCACATGGGGATGCACTTGACAGAATGAGAGACTGTCTCTCACTCCTAAAAAATCCACTCCAACATTAGGGTTTTAGGGGCCCAAGTTCCTGCTCCAAATATTCCTGGTTGATAAAAAGGATTTTGAACTGTGATCTTCCTTTCAGCATGAATTTCTCCTCAACAGACATCATGAAATTTCAAGATGCAAAACAGAAAATATGTCAAAGTTTCACACATCATATAATACATGCAAATAACTAGTTTGACAAAAGAGAAAGTAAGCATTAAAGGCGGTAATGGGGTATTCAGGTAGGTCTGGGTAATTTCAATTTCACTCATACCAAATTCATACATAAAGCTTCAAATTTATATAAAAAATTATGCAAATTTAGTGCATGCATCATGTGAATCAGATTCTTAACTTTTTACTGTCTCCTAAATTTTAACTTAATGATCAGCATGTTTTTCTAGCACCCACAGATGCAAAATATTCTGTGAGAGTAGGATGGTTTTGATTTGCAGGCAGTCTGGTTTGGTGTTTAAACAAATTATTCTGCAAATCAATCCAATGCTGAATTAGAAACTCTACCTTACATCATAAAAACAGAATGGTAACTGGAAATTACATCAAGATCTCATTCAGTATATCCCAGTAAGGAAGTAGCTAGATGTGGGGAGAACAGACGGCAGGTGACAAGAAGTCTTCTGGTAACATAAGAACATCATCAGCATGTAGTGAAGGTCTTTTTAGCAACTGGAAAGCTGTACTCTTCACACTGTACGGCTGCACACAGAAGTGTGTGCAGAAGTACAAACCCATGGACTGGTTCAAAAATATAAGCTGACAATGGATCTCCATTCTATTTGAATTTATTTTATACTTTCGGATTAAGCACCAACTTGCTTTACATTAAAATTTTTCTGCTCCTAAATTTCAGGAGATAATACAGCAAATGTGAGTCAAGCTTTTATCTAATTGGCTAATATACACACTAGACCATGGTTATGGTACTGAGAGAAGCAAGAGTACTACATATTTCATTTCTATCAATGAACAGTAAATCAGTTTTCAAATAAAACATTATTGAGAAATAAAGTAAAATAAAAGAGGCATAGTTAATATTTTTTCAACTGACAAACACATTTAGAACTCACATATTTTTATATACATATATATATAGTCAACAGTATGCAAATGCACAGGTGTTCTCTACGTATTTATAAAGGGAATCAGAGGGGAAGAGAGTATTTCTCTCCACTTTTCATGTTACAGAAGCATGAAAGTTTTGCATAAAAGTCGATAAGAAAGACCTAGGCAAAATCTGTTTTAAATACAATGCATTTTACCACTCTGCAGATGCGCAACCAGGTCTGGATCATATGTTTCTCAAGAGGACGCTCAGCTTGTGTTGGCCTACCCTGCACTGCAAAGCAGTACAAGAATATCAGAGCCTTGTATTAAGCGATAGCAGCTGATGAAAGACACGCGTGTCCCTCTATAGTACACAGAATTAAAAAATATATATTCGAATTACAGGAACAATTCTGATTTGTTTGGATACAAAGTACATTTGCAGCAATTTCAACTCTTACTTGTCCCCAAGCAGAAAACTTTGCGATGTGTTTCTCACAGATGCGTTAGAACTTCCAAGGTGGAGATACACTGAAAATTTTCAGCATTTTATTAGAAATATCTGATGGAAACTTAATGACAAAAATTACCTCCTGCTAGACTGGATTCTCTGAAGTTGACTGTTGCTTACTTTTTACAGTGAAATGCAAGCAAAAGCAAACTGCAAACAGAATTTTAAGAAATCCTCTCACTTCTGGAAAAATGCATACTGCTGTCTTCTGATGAACAGAACACATGTTGTTCCTACTACTGATTCAGCCCGGGGATCCAGTGCGCATAGGATGGTCAAGTGGGATACCATCAACCCTGGCTAAAAGCGTGGATCTCACCAGTCTGGTTCTCTGCAAAGGTCTTTGTTGATCACATCAGTGAATTTTAGCATCTGAAATACCTTCCACCAAATGTAGGGAACTTTTAAAGCCTCCTGGTGAGAATTCAGCTTTTGAGAAGGATGTTTTTAGACTAATTTTTAAAACACTGTAAATTTTGAGACCTAACTAAGGAATATGACATAATGCCATAAATGTTTAACCCATTCTTTCATGGGATATATGATTTTAACAAATTTAACTATTTATTTTCTCTGAATTCACTGAATCTAAAACTCTTTTCTCCATGTCAGGAATTTTCTGAGGAGATGAAGAAATGAGAAGGAGAAAATGGAGGAAAGAGCAAAAAAAATGTTTTGGATAGTTACTGTGGTACCACAGCCACCACCATCCACAATAAAGCCTGATTTAAAATCTTACTACATGTCTCAGAATATATATATATGTTAAAGTCCTGATCAACACTTGCTCTATTATACTGGTAATTTTTTATGCCAATGTAAATTCAGTCTTTTTGAGAAAAAAAATCTACAGGGAACTATTAAAAATAATAATAATAATAACAATGGCAAAAGTTAAATGCAGAACTGCCAGTCTGACTTTATTGAACAAGAAACATTCTGAGCCCAAGCAAATTATTTAGACTATTTTAATGAAGGTATATATAAGAGCATCTTGTTTGTGATCAGACTGCTTTTGCATAGGCACTGTTTTCTGTAAATTAACAAGCCTATAGTCAGTAGGTCACAGTGCTTAAGTCTTGCTGTGTTATGAAGCACTTAAAACAATGCTCAGAGAAATCAAAGTTTGAAGTTTAACAACTGCAAGATAACTTTGAATAATACCACTGACTTAAGTATTTTCCCTCTTCATGAAAAGAAACAGATACCATCAATAGGCGAGCAAAGCAAGATATTCATGGTTATTTCCAAGTCTACTACAATGTTATGGACATGTTTTTAGGCAAGATGCCTTAATTAAGAGGCTGCTTGTGAGAGTCCATGAGAAAGATGAGAATGTGTAAAAAGGGATAACACGTCCGCTCTGGTTATCTTGTTATCTTATTCAGATGGGTCTGTGGTCTAACAAGGCCTTTGCAACACCTACTTTTAACCGATTTCTTTTTTTTTTAACTGTGATGTATGGATCAATAATTTCACCTCAATAAGGAAACTGCAAATGTCAAGGGCTCCTCCAACCTGCACTGTGACAATGAATTACTAAAAAAATAATGGCTTTTGCTACTTCACTAAGGAAAGACATTTGGTGACCTTTTGCTGCTTTGTAGCAATAATGAGTTTTCTACAAAACTCTGAGTCTTTCTGTTACATTATTAAAATAAAAGCATTTGAGGAATAGCCAAGGCTTCAGACACTGTAAACCCATAATGTCATGCTGATGAGGCATAGGTCTGTGCCACAGACATACTCACACAGTGAAGTTCACCTGCCTTAATCCACTTAGTTGAATGTTGTGAAAAAACAGTTTCAAACTAAGCTGTTATCCCTTCTAATTTCAGTTTTCTCATGGCAATTTTTTATTTCAAATAAAAGATTTATATGAGAATACCAAGCTCAGACCCTTTACTTGTAAACTGCACACCCTTCTAAAATTAATTTCAACAATAGTAAGCATTTTAAAATATTCTTGTTCTTATTTCAAAGTACTTTTCACCTCCATTTTTACAACAGATTAAGACCGTATTTTAAAAAACATACAACACAAACAACTGAGTAAAACCCAGAATTAGTAACAGTAGTAAAAAATATAAAGAAAATCAACAGTGTGAAGCACTTATCAACATTATTATATTCTTACACAATTAGAGAATAAAAACATGAAAGTTATTCTAAATAAGAGCAAACTGATTAATACAGCCTACAAGATAAAACACCACAAAATGAGAGATAGTAAAATGAAGAGCTTGACTTTCACTTTTCCTGGGAAAAATATGAAAGAAAATACTATTTTTTTGAAAATTTGTATTTTTTTTTTTCTCTGGGAAACAGTTTGAAACCCATGGAATCCATTTACGAAGTATGGAAGACATCAAAGGTCTTGTTGAGATGGCCTTCTCTGTGAAACACACAAATCCCTTTTGTGTTACTATAAGATAGCACCTCTAATAACAAAGAAAACTGAACAGTCCATAATCTGATATTAATATTGTGTGTACAATTAAAATTTCAGATTTCCAGCTCAGAAATATTTCATTTGAAAAATATAACCTATGTATGTCAAGAGCAACAAAAATATAAAAAAATTAGTGTTACGTTCAAGTAGGTATTGGATATAATGAAGCATAAAAAAGCAGCAGTAATGAATTCCTGAATCCCAGCCATGATACTGGCATTGGACACTTTATCAAGTGACCTACCAATCCTAAATTCTAAAAGTGATCACCTACATCTCAATGGAAATAAGTACTTATGAGACTCACCATAAGTGCAATAGCCATATACTTAGCGTAGAATACTATAATGATGGATGGTGTACGTTCAGATGCAGGAATGTTAAGAGCCAAGGCAATGTACAATTGAAGGTCAAACTTCCCAAGTTACACCTCTGAAAAAAACTACACCACAGAAACTGCATATAAACAGCAAAAAGAAAACACTACTCATCTCCGATTTGAACAGCAGTAAGTTGGCTGGAACTATGGCCTCCTATCAGCAAGTGGAGTTGAATTCTACCCGAAACTGTCAGGTCAGCATGAAAGCACCAAGTAAAGTTGTTGAACGCCATGCACAGCTTCAGGATCGCATGTTGGCAACTCCTGCTTTATGCAAATGTATGATTTGCTTGTAATAAAAAGATGATAGATTGCAGATGGTCGGCACATGGACTATTTAATTTTGCAGAGAGATGGAAATTCAGAGAAGCAGTGCATCTTTTCCCCATTCTGGATCACTTTCCCATTCCAGTTGTCATAATGTAAGCCCAGTCATCTAAAGATACCAGCTGCTTCTTCATATCCTGATTCTCCAAGAATGATTTCTGGGTCTTAGCCTAGTAGAGATTTGGTAGTACATTTCTCCAACTCAAAGCCCAAAGAGCATATTCGTCTATGCATACCTACACCTGCTGTACACCTCTGTTGCTGAATAACTCCATTACCAAAGATTGTTTTTCTTTTGCCTTCTTTTCATAGTTCTAAGGAAGCTAGATCATCAGTAATAAAATTGGAGAAGAAATCACTTCTGACCAGCAAAGTCTTAGGAATCATCTTTTACCTGGACACTGTAAGTAATAAATGGGGCCTGAAGGAGCCTGGAACGTCTATTTCTTAATCAAGATTAATCATTTTGGTATATATAGATATAGATATAATATATAATGTTGTAGCTATTATAATGCAATTTTAATGCCCATGAGTGGTATATCAGTCCCAGAAACAAAATGTTTTCTCTATTGTAATGTATCATATGTTCATTCTGCACAGAGTAGATTTAGCTCTTTATAAGCAATCGTTTATTTTGGCAATTAATAGTGCAATATATGAGGTAATGCCTTTCTTCAAATGTCAAGGAGAGCAATGTAAAGTTTTATTTGCATTGACAAAATGAGTCAAAGCTTAGAGAAAAGTCACAGAATGCTTTTACAAGTTTTCTGTCTTGGATGTTTGCCCCTATGAATTGATATTTTCAAAATAAATTGTCTACAATTAGTAGCCTACAGTTTTATTATGCCTTTGATGTTCTACTTTATGGTTAGGTCTGGAATTTGAAAGGAATGTAAAAGTTCTTTCAGCCTGAAACAGCCCCACCCAACAACATATTTATTTTGAATACACCATTGTGATTTAAAGATTTAAATTATTTTTTGGAGAGAAATTGATTCTACACATGTAGTCTACAAGATTTTGTAAAATCCACTGAATTCATCAATAAGTCAGATTAAAAAATATTACAGTGTGTACTGACAGATTCTTATTAACAGCTCTGAAATAGAGTGCATTTTCTTTCACCATGTCATTTAGTTCTGATTCTCAAAATAAAACTGCTTTCTGTGGGATATAAAGTTTCAGTACTGCTTCAAGACAGACCTAATAGCAACGATGGTGTGGTCAGGAATATGTTTGGTTTAGCAGTTAGGGGAATTTAGATTTAAATCCAGTTGGTTTTTAATTCAGCTGAATCACCAGGACTTGATGAAATGCCATAAGACTATCTAAAAGAAAGCAGATATTTCACAATGGAAGAGCTGACGTCATCCTTACAGCTGCCAAATCATCAACTACTTGGCTTTTTTTTAAGGAAAAAAAAAAAAAAAAAGACGTTACAAAAATGTGGTAAAACTATTTTCTTTCTTTCTTTCTTCCAGTGAATGCAAATCAGATTTTGATTTATGCAACTTTTCAGTTACTCACATATTTTATTTGAGATTTCTTAACCTATTTATTACAGAGAAAACGATACTGTTTGAACATAATTCTAGCTTTCTGGTTTTAATTTTCTTTATTTCCTACCGAAGTCGTAACAGAAAATGTGACTGTTTCAGACAGAAACCTGGAAGACTGTAAGCCTTTCATACCAATGTCCTGCCTTTATGGAATTGCAAACTCTCTAATAAATTACCATGTGATTGAGGCATGTATTTTTTTATTATTATTTTATTTTTTTAATGAAATGAACTGGATGAAGGAGAAACAAAAATGATGGCTTTTAGCAAGGAGCGAAAAGAGCAACTGCTCCAAGCAGACAAGGTCCATCTCCATACGCAGAGCTCAGCAGACTGGTTTAGCACAGCAAAGTCCAACAAAAGGGTGCAGCCCACACAGTTTTCCCTGAGGCCCTGGCGCCAGAAACAGCCAGCTGGCACTAGGAAGACTGGCTCTAGCTCTCCACTTTCAATTGCACAGCTCTCCTCACCCCACCTTCCTCTGGCAACCATCAGGACATTCAATGAGCCAGCTGGTTCAACCCAATTGAAGAGGAAAACAATGTTTCCCACTCAAGGTATGCAGGTTGAATTAGTCTGTGGAGGCACTTGACTAGTACTAGAACAGACGAAACACAAGCATCACGACTAGGTGACTGTGAATAGGGCACAACCCAAGTAAAGGATTTCTCCAACAGAAACCTGCTGGATCACTTTTTCCCCATATTATGAAATAGAAACCTCAAGGTTGATAGCTCTGAAGGTAAACAAGAACCAGTCTCATCTTTCTCTGGAAATTTCTTTCTCTCCCTTTGTGCCAAAACGAGCATTAGGTTAAGTATCCAAAATGTATCCCAAGGAAAAAAAAAAGGCAATTAAAATTTGAATCACTATCTGATATTCTTCATAGCCTGGCTATATGAGTAATATTGGTAACTCAAAAGAGAGGGTGACTTGAGCTGATCCAGTGTGCATGTTCCATGGCCATTCCCTCTGCCCACTAACCACACAATCCCATCTGCTCCTAGTCATACAGCTAATGGGTACATTTATTCAGATGGCTGCTTTAGTGGAAATCTGTTCCTTTTCCACCCCACACATGCCTCAGGTTAAAGGCTGATCCAGCAGTAGGCTCACCCTGTTGCCACGTCATCCCAGATTCCCCTCAGGGGGAGAAGAAAGAATAGGAGAAAAAGACAGGGTGATCATTTTGTCAGTATATCACCACCACACTGGTGTCACTACAAAGTCCTCAAAATCCCCACACCTTATCAGTCCTACTTTTTGGAGATTTCACTCCTAGTTTTTTACTCTGTTAAAACATCACAATTTTTGTGATCTGTAAACCAGATCAGTTCGGATAGAATGGATTATTTTTAACCTGACCATTCCACTGGGCTGCCACAGGTAAGACATAGCCTGAGGGAAAATCTGCAGTCAAGAATAGGAACTCCTTTTGACATTGATAAAAACAAATGAGAAATTACAGTTTAAAACACTGCAATATGTTTTAGATCACTCCAAAGTTTTACATTTGAATTAAGAAAGTTTTGAATTAAGAAGGTAACAACTTGAAACAGACAGTAATATAATTCCTGCCAGCATGGCTTTGTAAAATGAACCTGCGGATGAAATAGTTCACAGTGTTTTGCTTCTTATATTGCTTAGTATTAATAGGAGTGAAGTACACTACTTTGATACAAGAATACCATATGGCTATTTGCCACTAGATTAAAGTTCCAGAACAAGTAGCTGCTGATCAGGAGATTCACCATCCTGCTGCAGTACCAATGGCTGACGCCCAAATGTTAGGTAACAGTGGCCATCCTAAGAACTTGAGAAGCTGTATGATCTTACCCCACAAGTGGTAAACTCACAGGTCAAAGTTAATTCTAACAGACCACAGCAGCAAAGACTTAGTTACCTCTGTAATCAAGATAGTATACTCAGCCTTAAATTTAACATTCTGCTTAAAACCCTGTTGTAACTATTAACACTAATTTAATTGTCTTCTGCACAAATTCTTCCCTGAAAAAAAGTCTCATTAAAAATCTGAATAGAGCAAAATTCAGTTTTCCTATTTCAGTCAAAAGTCTGTGAATTACATGGGACATCCCCTGATTCATTCAACTAAAAATATGTACTATCAGTTTATTTAGAGATGAATATAAATGTACTCATTAAATAATATATATAGAAAGAATGCACTCACTGCATGCAAAAACACTCAGGAGTTCAGAACCAGTGAACACACAGCGAGCACCCATAGAACAATAATTCCCAGTATGTGCATAACTACAATGATCAGAACTCTCCTGATTATCCTCAACCTCCTGTAAGTTTTATTTGATTATGTTTAATAGTATCTTGACATTTAGTTTCTTACTTGCTCTTCTAAAGTACCCTCGAAGGCCAAAGGTTTAGCTAAACTTCATCTTCTAGTCATTATTTTCTACTCTAATTACTAAAGTAAGTGAATAAATGTTAGCAAGATTTAAGTACTTCATTTAATGCAAGAACCAGGACCATGATTTAGGTTAAGTGATATTTTAAGTGGACTTGAACAAGGGCAAAGACTACTGTCATAATGATTACAGAGGAGGCAAGAGAGAACCAAGGAAAACAAACATGCATATATTTTATTACTGCAGGAAAAAGAATACTTCGATCTTCAAAAAGTTAGGACAAGAAAACACTAAACAGTTAAGGAAAGAACAAGACTTAAGAATAACGCACATTTTATCACCTTGATGATTAGAAGACTATGTAGGGGCATTTAAAAATGCTTTTTAAGAACATGAAGAGTCACATTGCCAAAGCTAGGAAAGAGCTACACATTCCAAGCTTTGTATCTCCTTAATTTATTCCTAATACAAACACCAGTAACATTATCATGGATATTGATTCTAAGCTTGTCATTCAAATATAAATAAAAACAAAACACTTGAAGAAGAAATTGGCTGAGTTAATTATATATTGTTGCTTCTAGTAACACAGATTTCTAAACAGAATTTTTAAACCCTGTATACCATGGCAAAATTTCACTATACTAGTGAAAAACAAAACCACAAACAAAACCACAAATGCTCTGATTCATCCTACAAAATACAGAACTATTCCAGCTTCCACTTAAGAAACTGACTACATTCTAACAGTTCAAGTATAAGGAAGGAAGGCTTCTCGTCCCCAGCAGTAGACTACTAATTAATACATTCTGTTGCAATAGAAATGGTATCTTAATAAAAAGAATGGTGATTTGAAAAGTACAGTTTTACATATGTTCTATCACCTAGAACAGGGAAATACCTTGTCAAACCTATCAGAAATTACTTACAGGCAAATCTTTTAGGAGTGGTATCATAAAATCAGAATTAGGAACAATGTAATATATTCTATGTATGTAATCATTCTATGATTCAATGATATTCTAATTTAGACGTCACTCTGCCTGTTCTTGACTGAAAGTGTTATTAAGAGAGAAAGTGAAATGAGTGGCACAAAGCAACTTGCCAAAATTATAGACCTTGGCTCAGAAGAGACAGGGCAACCATACACCAGGCATGTCCAGCCTGCAGCCCTCCCACTGCCCCACACCACAGAGATGAAGAATACACAGCCACGCTTTCCATTTTGATAGAGGAGTTTGAGATCAGGTTTAAAGATTGCTAAGGAAAAAGAATCGTAGAATCGATAAGGTTGGAAAAGACCCACAGGATCATCCAGTCCAACCATTCTCCTTTCACCAATGATTCTCGCTAAACCATGTCCCTCAACACAACATCCAAACGCTCTTTGAACACCACCAGGGTCGGTGACTCCACCACCTCTCTGGCAGCCCATTCCAGTGCCTGACCACCCTTTCAGAGAAGTAGTATTTCCTAATGTCCAGCCTGAACCTTCCCTGGCGCAGCTTGAAGCCATTCCCTCTAGTCCTATCACTAGTCACCCGAGAGAAGAGGCTGACCCCCAGCTCACTACAACCTCCCTTCAGGTAGTTATAGAGAGCAATAAGATCTTCCCTGAGCCTCCTCTTCTCTAGACTGAACAATCCCAGCTCCTTCAGCCACTCCTCATAAGGCCTGTGCTCCAGACCCCTCACCGGCTTTGTTGCCCTCCTCTGGACCTGCTCCAGGGCCTCGATGTCTTTCTTACAGTGAGGGGCCCAAAACTGGACACAGTACTCGAGGTGTGGCCTCACCAGTGCTGAGTACAGGGGGATAATTACTTCCCTGTTCCTGCTGGCCACACTATTTCTGATACAAGCCAGGATGCCATTGGCCTTCTTGGCCACCTGGGCACACTGCTGGCTCATGTTCAGCCTAGTATCAATCAACACCCCCAGGTTCATTTCCTCTACAATCTAATCAACTTATGTCTGCAATACTGCTTGCAGTTGATATAAATACATTATTTGCAAATTTTCAAATGGAATGTATAGAACTGCAGTCAGATATTCAACTCAAATATCTGATCTTCTGTTTACCAAACTTTCATAAGAACTCTCTTACCAGAGAAAAATATCCTTTGCTTCACAATCACACCTTACTTATGGCATCACTTTTTCGCAGTACACACATTTGGGAACAATTGTCAAAAATGAAGTACAGGAAGAGGAAAATGTCATCAAAAATCTCTGATGAACACCTGGAGAGCTCAGTAAGAATTGCAACCACTGCCATTGAACCAGACTGATATATAAGTTTCACAAAAGCAAGGCCAAATATCCTGCCAGTTTTATATTGTTTTGTTGTTGTTGTTGTTGTTGTTGTTACTCTCTTTTTTAATATTTTAAGAAAAATACTAAAAATTAAAATCTTCTGTTATTTATATATTAATAGTATTGTATATTTTATGAGAGCTGCTCTGAAATTACTTCCTCCTATGTTAATATGTTGGCCTATGACGTCACAGGCAGGTGTTGGTGGTATGGCAGTAGAGGTTGAACCTTCCCACCAATATTCTGTTATGTTTTGTTGCTGTGTGACAGATGGCAGCAGAGGGGCACTCTGACAAAATGGTGTCTTGCCTGAAAGCGCATATGAAGCAAAGGTTTGAATTGAATTCCTCCATGCACAAAAAATGGCATCCACTGACATCCTTCAATGCTAGCTGAATGTTTATGGAGACCAAACAGTGGATGTGAGCAACAGTAGGTCACGAGCACTGGTGCAGATTTTTACAGTGCAGCATGCAGGTTCCTGTTCATCGTTGATGAAAATGCACAGCTAATGATGGCAACTACATTGAAATATAGGTTTTTTTTGCAGCTGAGAATGTGCTCTATCAAACAGCTTTACTGTGCTCTTCATATAGATTCTTTTTTCCATGGAAATAAATAGGAGGCACTACTTTCAGAGCAATTTGTGTATATGCAAGCTAAGACAATTCCTCTTTGCTCAGTGAGGCCCAGGCAAGTCAAAAGATTGGACACCCACATCACACAGGGTGCATAAGGACTTGCAGGTGAAGATTTACATTTTGTTTCTTGTAACTCCAGTTTTTAAATGGCATATAAAAATATTATGAATTTACAGGTACGTACTCCCCTCCCTCCATTGATGATAGTTGAAAGTCACATCTCATTCAGAATAAAGTACAGTTTACTACATCTTCTGCGCAGCTGCCTTGTTCCCTGCCCAAATCTCACACAACAAACACACATAAAGTAAAGGTACGCTGGGTGTTGTATACAGTAAAGAATCATCAGCGTATGGCTTCATGGAAACAATCTGTGGGAGTATTTCCTGAGCTTGGGCTTCTGAAAACTTCCTCTTCTCATCCCCTTTATATTTAAACCAGGAAGCTGGCTATTTAAACACCTCAGCTGTGCTCAATAACAGCAGCTCCCACATGGAAATGATGGTCTCTGAAGTATACCTCAGAACTCATCATGGCATTGCATTTTACAGGAATGCTACAACTCACTGAGGATTCTTTGAAGGGAAATTGGAGTAGCTATGCCTTAATTTCATCAGTATGTAGGAATTATCTACAGGCAGTATTGGATAGCCAACATTAGATGTGCACAGTGTTTCTCCATCTCAGAAAAGCATCACAGAACCAGATGTGCATTGCAGGCCACCTTGCCACTTTCCTTCCTATTACCACAGCAAAACTTGTATCTCTCATGCAAGTAACAGATCACAGTTCCCACTGGACTACTATTCCTACGCCTGGATTTACTTCTTCATTTAATGAAATACAGAAATGCTATAAAAACACTGGGAAGGACCTGTTCCAATGTTCTGTTTGAAAAAATCTCTGCTTGAAAAGTCTGTAGTCCTTAGTAAACCAATAGCATTAACTCATAAAACAGTGTCCAAAGAGCTATGGAACTGGCAAAGTTAAGTTCCAATTTATGTGACTATAGCATTAAATCGCGTGATTATGGAACAAAAGCCATCACAAAACTTGGAACTTCTAAGCTTCTCACAAACTCAGGTTTTCCCTTTGCAAGGTCAACAATACGATCACATTAAATAGACACATCAAGATACGCCTGGCTGAGCATTTCATTGGGAGCTACCTGCCAGTCTGGAGCACTGAAGACAGGATTTGGTGGTTTGTTTTGGCTGTCTGCCCTGCTGTGCACCTCAGGCACATGGCTGCTCCTGAACAACTCCATGTCACAAAGTACTGTATTCATTACTCAGCAGTGCTTCAGAGCTCTGCAAAACGGGAAGTGTGCATTGGTCATGGTTCAGTAAGGATTTACCTAGAGTATGATGTTTCTGTATTTTAAAACTAAATGCTGTCTCAAAAAGCAAATGGCATACTACATTATATTGTTTCACCTAGAAGGAAATACTTTAAGAAAAACAAGGAGTATTGCGAATATAATCTGTATGTTTTATGAGTTTATACCAGTGGCATACTCACATGGGTAATCATCCACAAACATGGGATCTATGTTATGAAGCAGTTCCACTCTGGGGGAAGGTCTTCCTTCACTAGAAGAGAAAGAAAATATTAACTTCCTCCTGCAGAGCATTAGGATTCTGCATGTTTTATTTCAATGCTTTTCATCATCCTAACACAGAATTAACTCATATTGATAAAACTAATCTGACTGTTCTCTTCCAGCCCAGTAACAGTAGCTTTTGCCCCATCTATCTTCCTTGACTTTAGTGGCATGTACTGGGATTATCAACAAGATTAAAAAGTATGGAACTAGCCTTACCAAAGAAGGATTTTCACTATTACTAACTTTAAATATCAGATTTAGCAGCATAAGCTGGTAACCTAGACTTCCTATGCTCCCTGTGTTCCTGAACAGGAATCATCACCCTGGAGTGCTGAAGGCATTTTAGCTGTCTGCTTCAAAAAACACAAGAGGCATTGGCTAACCCTTAAAAACATTCAACCTCTTTCTTTTGTAGAGAGATCACAAAGATTATTTAGATACTCTGAACCTTCCTCTGCACATAATAAATAAATAAATAAATAAAAGCTGTCTTTTTCCAGCTCTTACTCCATAGTATGAAACCCTAAGTTATCAAGAAACTCTCTGAGTTAAATAAAACCCAGTCCTGAAAGGAACTCAATAAATGAAATTCACTCCTTATAAAGAGCAACATGGGTAGGAATTAATTATTAGAAAGAACCTTGTCTACATCATTGTAAAACATTATCATATTATCTGACTGAGAATGTAAACAGGTTTTTAGAAACTTCCAAATAACTTAAACTGTTCTCATTTATTGTAAGTCTCACAACAGTCAACATAGGCCTCTAAAGCTCTTGATATTAAAAATAAAAATTGCGGTAATAAACTTAGAGGAAATCTAGTAGAAACCAAAAATGGTTGTTAGTTTAACATACAGTTCTGTGGGAAGTATTTTATAATTGAATAATATTTGCACAATTTAAACCTTTCAATATCAACTACTTAAAATTAATATTGTTCCATTTCACTTCTAAAATCATTTCTGGATGCTACACATTTTGAGTAAATAAAAAATTAACAAGGAGGATCAGATGAAAGACTAAAGTTATTCAGATAATACAATCTTGCTTTTAATAGAGAGGAAGTACAATAATTAACCGATAGGCTAATTGGTGGTCACATTACTGAGTGACTTGGAAGTCACTACCAAGTGCCTGTCCATATGTAACAGAATTTGATGTCAGATTTAAGAGAACTTTATTGCCTCTAGATGCTCCATTTACAGCTGTTGTCAAGTGTGCCTTTTCCCAGCTGTTATTAATACTACTATGAACCATTAGTGCAAGTTAAATTAGGATGTGAATTTAGAGTTTATAAGTGATTTTATGGAAGCTGCTTGGGAGATGCTGTCATTTTCATATGTGAATCTTCAGTATTATTTAAAAAATGGAGGTTTACAACCACTATAACAGGACATCAGGAAGGAAAAAACAATGTCCTTGTGAAAATAAGTACAGAACTCAAACTCACAGCAGACTTCCCTCTCCCTTTGCCTGAACTAATCTCTTTCCAATTTGCAGAGGTCTGCAGCTGACCTTAGTCCCTCCAGATGCCCCGCATTGGAAAAATACACAGCTAAATGAGAAAGCTGTAAGATTCCCTATGATACTTTTGTAATTTAGCAGGTTTCACTGTAACCTCATCTGAAAATCCTCTTCTTTCAGGATATTTATTTTTAGAGTACAGTCTAATGCTTTGCTTCCTCACTCTAAAAATAAGAAGGATTTTCCTTTGTCTGGAAGCTATTCTACCATGTCAACTGAGAATTTAATTAAGCAGTTAAAAGGAATTTTTTCCAAAAATGAAAAAAAGGTCTAAGAACATCTGGATTGAAACATATTCAAACTTCAGAGTTAGCAGAAGAATTAGCAAATTTATGCTGAGAATATCAGTCTGTCTTCTCCTTTTTAAAAACATATACAGGATGTATTGCTCTCTAGTGAATTTTAACAAATATCAACATGTGATCATTCACTTTAATTGCTGTAAAATAGGCAGAAGGTGTCCTTGGGAGGATATCAAGATTTTTCAGAGTAAATATGTTTATCTTTCATGAAAACATCCTGAGTATCATTCAGCAAAAGTATTTGCATTATCTTGCACTTCTCTGGGTCATATCTGTATAAACTTTTCTTAAATAATTTTATTCCACATGTTCTGGAAATAAACATTACTCTCAGCTTTCAATTGCTCTGTTTGCAAACAGTTATTTATACCACAAATAGCTGTGAATGAACTTTTTCCAAACAGTTCTTCAAGTTCATGTCACTATTTAGTACAAAAGAATTTAAGTTGATCTTGCTTCCTATTTCACCTAATCAAATATGACCTATCTAACATCACAAAAATACAAAGCTGCATCATGCCAGGAAAAAGTATCAGAATAAAACCCGAAAAACTGCTAAGAAACTTTGGAGAAAGTAGTTATTCTAACCACATTTCATTCTGAATCTCTTAGTGTCTATCATAATGCTTCATGTACTTTACTACAATCTGCACTGCACACTCTATTTTTGTTGTTGTCGTCGTTAATGTAAAACAAAATCCTCCTGAGCACAGACATATTAGATATTCAGAACTGAAAAATAAAATATATCAAAACAAATGCATCGACCAAGACAGACTTCTACATCATTATTTTGCCTCACATCTCTATTTCAATAAATTAGAAAGCATATGGAAAACAGATGTTTCTTTGAATTGCAAGTGTCTTTTGAGAAACATGCCGTACAGTTCAGATTCCTTGACTAGCTGTATTTTAGTATTGTTTTCTGTTAACTGTTTTTGTTATCCTCAATTTTTGTATAACAGTAAGTGATATTTCTACTGGATTTTAGATATAATTTCTAATATGTACATGGTTTTAAAGGTTCCAGCTACAATGCAGTGTTACTTGTGATAATCTAAGATACAAGATAAGTGGAATCTACCACAATTTATGCAGAATGTCTATGGCCTGTGTTAATGACACCCAGTTTAGAATGTGAAGAAGATCCCAACATGCAGGTCACTTTGACAGGATGTAGTCATCTGGAGATAAAGAACAGTGAGGACTTCTGATGCCTCAACAGAGGAAGAACAGGAAAAACAGTACCGGTGAGGGTGCAAAAAAAGCATAACAAAAAACTGTGCATGGTCACCAGTCTAAGAAGAACACAGATGTGTCCCTTGACTTCTGCACCACTGCAGCTGTGGCTGGGCAGGAGTGTTGTGGGGCTCAGCTGCCAATGGGCTGCCTCAAAACACCTGCCCCGGTGCCTGGATGCAGGGCACCCTTCTTAAGATACCCACCTTTCAGCGACTGTGTGTCAGACTGTGACTGTGTTGGTGTAACCTGTCTTACTTCAGTTTCTGTTTAAATAAAATTACATTTTACTGCCATTAGGTCTCCCACTGGTACAGTGCTGCAATGCTATCTCCTACAGTACTAGGTCAGTAGACGAATTTGGAAAGAGAAACAAGGTTTGAGCTCAAAGGCTCTGTCAGACAGCTTCTAAGTAGCATACAAATTTTAATTTAAGAAAGTAAGTTCAAAAAAGGAGAACAAAAATATTGTATTTCTGCAGTTTCACACATTGCATGAAGGAAACTTAAGCTATAAGTTGGTAAAAAGCAATGCAGAAAAGGATATATATATATATATTTGTCTACAAGAACCATGTGCTTATGAACTTAAGTTTTTCATGTCCCATTTGCTCCCAGCCATTAACTTTTCTTCTGGTTCTTCAATCAAAATTCAGCAGAGGAAGTGCAAAATGAACAGCTGTGGACACATGTGGTTTTCAGCTCTATTTACCACAAGAATTTAATATTAATCAATGTCATGTTAATACAACTCCTAATTTGGACTACCAATCATTCTAAAATAATTTGTTTTAGGATTTCAGAGTTTATATTTATTCTCTCTATTTTTATATTATTATTTACATAAACATGCCATATATTGTTGAATAATTGTTTTCTTAACTGTGTTTACTCGTAAGTATCATATTAAGAAAAGGTCCTTTAAGAAACTATCAATTATTTGTAGACAAAGATCAAACATCTTTGGGAATGGATCCAATACTGTTGTGACTCCTGAGATTATCCACGTTGTTTCATACAACCCTTTAAAAGGATGCTAAATCAACATTCCAAATTTAAAAACTTTTCCCCTTTGATTACACCTACATTAAACAGTAGGCTTAGGTACAAAGTTCAACAAGAAACTCCTTAAACCAAACAAAAACTCACAGAAGCATATGCAGCTACTTCTATCAGGCAAGAAAAAAATACAGATGTAACATGGTGATAGGCTATTAATTTCCAGTTTTCAAATGAGGCAGAATCTTAGCAAATTTCACTTATTAAGAGCCACCTCATCCTAGAAAAGCAACATATTTGAACTTTCCATCAGATGTCACCAAAAGGGCATTATTCCTTCATTGTTTACCACCCAATTGTCAAGCGACCTTTTGAGTTATGATCATGAAATTTAATATACTCATTTCTCCTGATTATATGGGAAAATCATGTGAAATTGACATTTATGCTGCAAGTCAGACAAACAGCAGCCTGACAATTCACAAAAAAAATGGCTTTCTCCCCTCTGGACAAAGGCCCTTCAGCTGGCACAACTGCAAACATACGAGGTCAACTATTCTCTGGCAGTGCTAGTAAACATAACATTCAGAAAGAGATGAGACTAAAGTGATGTAAGCACGCAGGGGATGTGCAGCTGTACCTGTTATTCCTCACATACAGTTTTAATCCTGAAGCAAACTGATCTAAGAAGATCAGTTCATAACAGAGAAAGGGAATCCAGAGTAGACAGGAATTCTGCTGGTGGTTGGAAGAAAGTTTAGCCCATGATTTAGCAGTACCCCAGGATCTTGCTGATGCTGTTTTTCTCACATTAATGTCAGCACGTGAAACATTTAGCTGTGTCTGGCTCAACAGAAGTTTCAACTTCTTCCAGGAAGTTAATGGCCCCCTGCCCTCAGGTATACACATGCTTATCTTCTTCCACTTGGAAGACAGCTATACGGTGTACCTGTGCACAGGACCACAGGCTCTCTGAAAAATCCAGCTGGGATAAAACACTACCACAGAGCTCCTCAGAAAAAGAGTCACCATTAAGAAAGAAATCAAGCTAGGTATGTTCAAAACAGATAATCCTACTATTATACAAACAAAATAAATCTGAAGATTTGTTTTTAACTCCTGTAACTTGCAGTTTACAATGCTAAGATACAGGAAACCCATGTTAATTTACATTAATGAACTACATAGTCTGCTGTGAAAGTAATGCTTACTGTTTCCATTATTTCCATGGATAATACAACAGATACACAGAGCATAATAACACTATTTGATATGGCAAATTCTCAGCTACAAAAGAACTTTCTTCAAGACAGTCACTACCATTAGCTGTGCATTTTCACTAGCAATGAACAAGAGCCCTCACACTACAGTCTACACCAGTGGAGGTGACCCACAGGTGTTATGATGGCATCATCAGCCCAAACAGATGGAAGTCAGAAGGCACCAAAATCTGAAATACACAGTGGGTGTCATAGGACTATCCAGGCAGGACTGGCAATGTGCTCCATGCTCTTCAAAGTGCTATCAGGCTTGGCACTGCTATGTTGCAAGAGAAAGGCTGTCTTTTCCTCTGATATGACTCATGAAGCATGAGCCCTTAGCTTAGTCGGCATTGTGGACTAGTGGTCAGTGTTGACGATTTGTCCAGATTTATGGAAATTCAGAATGATCACTCTTTTCCTGTCTCAAAAGCCTGCACACATCACCTTGCCTGCTGAAGGCTGAGAGTTGAACTTTTTCTTTGATGGTGGATTCACATGTCGTCACTTCATGAACTGCTGTTTACACTCTAGCTAGTCGTGGTGACAGCACGTCTTGTCACCACAAGATGCAACCCAAGAAAAATGTCATCCTCATCTTTGTACTGGTTCACAGTTATGACAAACTTGCATATGATCTTCCTTCTGTTCCTGTGAATGCGTCTGTGGGACCAACCTGGTGCCAATTTTGAGATATTCCAATGTTGCCACCACCATTTCCAATGCACTGAAGTGCATTCAGCTCCATATACAGCTTGCTGGTTGCAATCTGCTGATTCACATGGATGAGCTGATTGAGATGCTCTTCATTTTGCGGTGTGGCAGCTGTGAATGGCTGTCCAGAACATGGTTTGTCTTTTGTCACAGTATTACTACTGCTGATACGCACCACCCACTACCTCACTGTGGCCACATTCACTGTTTGAATGTCAGTGGGTGCCATTTTTTCTGCATGAAGTAATTCAGTGACACACCTCTGATTCATACACACTTCCGTGTCAGATGCCATTTTGCTAGGATGCCTCTGCTGCCATCTGTCACACAGCAGCAAAATGCAGTGAAATACTGCCAAGAAAGTTCAACCTCTAGTGCCTTAACACCAACACCCGCCCCTGATTTCATGGGCCAACATCATAAAATAGGCAGCATTAATTTCAGAGCAGCCCTCATATGCAGTATTATATATACTACATTTCTGTATATACGCACACAAAACAAGTGTTGCACAATGCAATTGCTCACCACTCACTGACTAATGCCAGTCACCCAGAAGGAGCCATTCCCACGGCACACTCCACCTAGTTTTATTGGTGAGCATAAAGCCACAGGGCATGGAATATTCCTCTAGCCAGACAGGGTCACCTATCCTGGCAGTTCCCCCTCCCTCCCAGCATTTGTGCATCCCCAGATTCCTTGCTGACAGGGTACCACATGAAGCTGAAAAGTCCTTGGATCCATGTAAGCACTGCTCTGACTTCAGGCCAGCCCATGATCTTTTCCAAGATTCCTGTGTTTACACCACAGCCTCAAACACATGACATGTGGAGGGGACCCTCCCTTTGAACATGCAGCCCAGCACAGGCAGCTGGGTTGCCAAGAGTTGTTCTTCAGTACCAACCACTTCTGAAGCATCTCAAACCCCTTCATATGCTGCCAGTTGCTTTTTCAGTTGGAACGTAGCAGATCCTCTGTATCCCTGACTCCAAAACCCTAGAGATCAACCTCAAGTCTTCTGCAGTGTTTTCTGCTACAGGCTCCAGGTGAGGTCATTCCCCCCAGCTGCAGTATAAAGCACAATTTTTTTACCTTGTCCTGTCCAGACTGGCCCAAGGGCTACTGCATGAACTCTCTCCTGTTTAATTTGTTCAAAGGCTTGTTGTGGCTCAGGATCCCATGTGAAATTGTTCTTCTGGGTCAACAGAGAGTGTTTATAATCAGACTGTAATCCAGAATATGCATTTTCTAGAAACCCACAACACCTAAGAAAGCTTATGTGTCCATCTTCCCATTTTAGTTCTAAGGACCAGATCTCCTGTGCAGGTCCCTTGACCTTACTTTGCTTTTTGGAAAAACTGGCTTTCAGAAGGGCTTATAGTATAGTCTCTCAAAAACTTCCTCTGCTGTGTTGTCCCACACAGTGATGTTATCAATGTACTGCAAGTGTTCAGGAGCTTCCCCATGTTCCAGTGCAGTCTGGATCAACTCATGGAAAACAGCAGGGTCCAGGAGCAATTTCCAAGTGAAATTCTCAAACTGAGAAAAACACACTGGTGATGACCGTTGTAGCATACTACTTTTCTGTCTTTGATTATAGTTTGTATTGAAATTCTAGTACGACAGGCACAGCAGCACTCAACACTGGTGTGACTTCATTCAGGCCAAGGTAGTCCACTGTTAACCTCCACACTCCATTGGACTTCCACAGTGGCCATTTGGGACTATCACTATACGGAACCGTTACTGGAAACTGTATATTTACCTAAAGACCTGCTTTAAACATATCCGTGCCTCTAGGGTCAAAGTCCATTTTCCATCCCACTTCCTCACATCCTCTCCACAGTCCTGCAAATAAGAGCACAGGGGGACACATGGTGTGTTCCCACTATGTCCCCTCTTAAGCAGAAGAGGGACTTCTTCTATTACTCCTAATAGTTGAGGTGTTGGTCTATATGGGTGGGGGAAAAAACTTGTTTTCTCTCTTTAAGCTGTTGAACCAGTTTCTCCAGAGCAGATGTTCAGGCCCACAGAAAGGAAGTGACTTTCTTCATATTACTGGAGTTGGCCAGCAAATTTATCCACTGTTTTTCCCTCTCCATCTTTTCAAGTCAATATTGCCAGTGACTTAGCACACAATTCTATAACATGGATCATATGCCCTTGACTTCATTTGGATCTTTGGATAACTGATCATTGCCCAGGTCAAGATAAATTGTCTTAAACATGGCTAATGCCCACAGGTACTAGATGCTTCTTCTCCATGGTGATTCACTTGCAGGGATTACATACAACTTCCTTGAAGAGATACTTTTCCTTCACACACAACAGGGGTTGCCTCCACAGGGCAATGGGTTGCCCCCCCTCTCCCAACTGCTTTGTCAATGCACCTTCCCCTGAAGAGGGATCCCAGCTGCTTGACTTCTCTACCCTGGGTGACTTTCTGATTCAAAAGCAGGGCCTGACATAAGGTTGGATCAAATCCAGAGGCATTTTCTTCCTCTTGAGGGTGCAGAATAGTGTTGACTACTGCTTGATAGGCACAGGAGATAATCCAGCACAGTGAAGAGAACTGATACCTCTGGCATTGTCAGAATCAAGGCATACCTTTTCAAAATGTATCAGTTTTTTAGTGTTCCACACATATTCAGGGATGATATCTGAAACCATCAGAAGTGACAATTGTGACAGATACCTGATTATACTCTCCCACACACTCTGCCACCCCTAACAACCCTACCTCAGGTCAGATCTTTGGTTGATATTTTTAGGTAGTAACTTAACCATAGACAAGACTGGAGACATAGCAATAGGATCTTCCTAGCTTGAATATCTCAAGAATATTCAGAATTTAAAAAAATATTTTAACTCATTCTGCAGTGAAGAGTATACTTGTTAATAGTTTCCATGATAAGATTCCTGAAATGCAAGAATGATGGCAGTTCTGAGTACAAATATCAGATTAAGTTCATGGTCCATGTAATTTGAGCATGTGCAATATGCAAATTGGCAAAACCATAAACGAACTTAAGCCAGACCCGAGAGATGATAAACAATAAAATAATTAAGAAAAATGACTTTGAAAACAAATAAAGCAACATTATGAATGAATAAATCAACACTGTGACCAGCAATGATCAGCCTAATAAAATGGTTATAAAAAATTCATGTGTTATCTCAACCCTTTGAGCCCCGTGTTGGGTGCCAAAGGGACTTTTGTGGTTTAACCCAGCAGACTACTCAGCCATTCAATCACTCCCACCCTTCTTTAGTGGGACAGGCAAGGCAGTGTGAGAAGCTGAGAATTCCTTGATGTAGTGTAATGTTGTTCAACAACAACAACTCAAACATTGGTGTATTATCAACACTCAAAACACAGCATCATACTAATCACTATGAAGAAAATAATCTCTTTTTCAGCCAAAACCAGGACAGGGCTCTAGAATCCATTTCAGTAGGATGGAAGAGAACATTACAATACAAGAACAGCTTTGAAAGATGAAGGACTAACTGAATTTAAGTTTTTACTGAAAATACCACAAAGGGACATCACCAGAGTTCCTTCTGATAGTTTGTTCCAGTGATTAATCACCTTTATCAGTTAATGCTTTTTTCATTTATTCTTTTACATTCAACTTATTCTGGTGAGCCTAGTGCACCAGTAACAAGCACATATATACGTACCCAGTGCCCCAAGTCCAATATCCAGTATTTGTGATACCATTTTTATTATGCTTCTCGTGAGGAAAAATGTATGGGATTTAACTCATTTTTCTTTTAATGGACAGAAAACTCCATTATCTTAACTAATGGGGTCTGGGATGTCCCATTTAATACACACAGCATGAGAAGAACACAGAATCAGTCAGAGACCAGTAAAATTTATTAGATATTCATGGTCTCAGTACCAATCCAGCTGGAGCTAAGCTGCCTTCTCTACAGTCATCTAAGCAATGCACTTGCTTAAATCAGGTTCAACATCACAAACTCAGGAACCCAACCTCACAGGCTTTCTGAGACACTGGACAGTGTAATAGAGACTCATCCAAATCCATGTTCAATTAGTTTAATGTATGGTTAGATTTCCTACATGTCCAATTCCCAAAACATACTGCAGAGATGCCCAGCTCAGCTCTGTAGAGTCTACTACAACAGGCTGGGTCCGTGTAATTTACTAACCTGTACTCCACGCTGTACAAATCCAGTTCTGGAAAATAGAAAGTTCTTGAAAAAGTATACTATGTTTGTGCAGCATTGTGCATACACTGATAAATTCAGCACACCTAAGTTAACACATTACAAAGGCCTTGCATCTGGGAAAAGGATAAGCCTGCAACCTTGATAATTTTCTTATGAGCAAGCACCTGTGCCTTCCCTTCAACTGAGGAAACAAGTAATACTTTTTATTCGATTCAGCTCTTTTCTCTAGGTTGAATAAATTCTTCCCATACCAGAATTCTGACTCAGTGATTTGACATGCAGGTTACCTGATAGTTTTCCAAACATCAAAGCCATCCAAAGGCTTTGTGCCATTGGTATGTCCTCCAGCAAGGTGCACCAGTGTTGGCAGCCAGTCAGAGATATGGATAAGTTCGTGACTTTCTACACCTTTTTGCTTCAGTAATGGACTTGCAACAAAGCCTACTCCTCTAACTCCTCCTTCCCAGAGGGTCCATTTTCTTCCTCTAAGTGGCCAGTTATTTCCACCTGCCATAGTCTGTCCTCCATTATCTGAAAAAAAAGTAATTAAACAGAATCAGTGGTAAGAAAGGAAGAGAACAATCCTCCCTACAACATTTATTCATATATATATATTCAAATATATATTTACAATCGAGGCATGACATGGAAGTTCATATAGTGTACTGAATATATTCATAGCATATTTAACAACTAAGTTAAGTCTTGCAGAAGTCTTAGACATTACTACAATATAAAGTCATTACTGGGCAAAAACAATACCATGTTACCAAGGTGGTGATTTAGAAAGTAATGTTTAAAAATATCCTCTGACATTAGACAGCTAAAATTTCTGGGATCAAGGGCTTAATTTTAATTCCAACTACATCTTCAAGACCACAGGAGGAGTTGCTATCAAAACCATCACTAGTACTCAGACTACACAATCATCCCATTTTCCAAGTCAGTCATATTTTAAGTAGAAAACTGTTTTTCCAGTGACAGGACACCATGCTCCTCATTCACAAATATTTTTTTCAGTCTCTTGTAAGCTGCCAAAGTGACGGATTTGTTATATCAAACAAAACAAATGGCTTCTCAGGCAAAAGCAGAAAGCTTCAATTGAAACTACTTGAAATAGATGAACAACCTGGAAATATGCTGAATCAATTTTGGTTGGTAAGACCATGTAAGATGGTTACAGGAAAAGCTGAACTTGCGATTACAGTAACACAGAAATACTTACATGAATCAAAGGTAACTCATGTAACTTTTTAACCAGTATTCTACACTTAGAAAAACACTTGGATTTCTAAAATTGGCAGGATTAATGATTTGAGGTGACTTTAGTTACTATTGTATACTTCTTGTTTATACCTGTTTTTATGATTTCAGAACAGTAACTGATGACAATCTTTTTAAGCATGATTTTTCTGTATTTTAGTATGCTTAAAATTACTTTCAAAGCAGTCACTGAACTAATCTTCATTAAACACTGTCATGTTTCTGTTTTAAGTACTTCCCAGTTAAAATGCATGCATTTTAAAATATGAGACAAAATAAATAGACATCGGCTCTACGGTTCCTTCTGAATTCAGTGTGAACAGGAATTCCTGTCAAGAATAATGATGGGACAGAGTTCTCCGTAGCTTTTAAGCTTTGGAGAATTACACTGTAGATGAGATGCCTTTTACTGTCCAGAACGTAGTTACGACTTGATTCTACAATTTGTCCTAACTATGTTTTTTCTTCATATGACAAGTTACTTACTTTCTGTATGAGTTTAACACTACTATTCAAGGCTACAGAAACTAACATATCAGCAAACAGCAAGGAATTAGAGAAGTAGAGTAAGCTACAGAAGAATGAAGGAAGTATACATTTCCTGGGGTACAGTCAGACCTTTACTATAGTTATTTTTTTTGCTGAGACTTTACCACCTGTAGTTTAGTTAATAAAATCAACACTGTGCCAGAATCATTATGTAATAAACTCCCTGAGACAAGGCTTCTATCCAACATAAATCGACAAGTAAGGACTTGTGTGCAATGCCACATGTAGTATATGATTAAAAGAAATCGGAGGAGGAGAACAGTATTTGCTTGTTTTGCTAACTTATCTGATATGTAAATGGAAAAACCCAACATATGAAACAAGCTTCATCCCCCTCATTTTCAAATTGCTAATTTACAATTTCCTTCTCCTTTGGGAATTTATATGCAAGAATTGCTTTCTGCTTCAGTTCTTTACTGAGCAACCAAGAAAGTTTTGAAGTATGGACCATCACGGTTTCTGTTCTGATCCTTGAAATTTTCATTCCAATGAATCAGAATAGAGTTGATGATGCCAGAATAAACTGGCAGTTTGTACCATTTTTAGAAGTTATGCTCATGTATTTCTGAATGATTTGAAGTATTATCTGGGACTTCAATGAGGAGAAAGTGTCATAACATTAAAAGATCATAATGGTGTCTATATTGATGAAATATTAAGGAATAAACAAGAACTCACTGACTGTATGAGACGTAGACTTGGGAGAAAGAAAGGCATAGAAAACCACTAGAGAACTGTAACTGATTTTTGGGGGTCTAATGTATGTTTAGACAACAGAATATAAAGCAGACAGCTGTTGCGTACACACATACCTTTGCCCTAAGATAATACCTGTGGATGTTATCTTATTGTTATTTTTTCTACTGATGCTAAAAATTTGCATGGATTCAGAAAGCCATTGAAGAAGTTCAAAGTTAAAATATCACTGATAGTTCTTAAGTGAAAGATAGCTACTCTGTCTCAGGAATTTCTTCAGCTACATCTGCTGAAGATTTGAAAATTTTCACAAAATTTTCAGTGAAAGGGCACCAATGATGAGTTCTGAAACCCTTTCCAAATCACATGCTGACAGATACTGCTACAGTGAGAGGATACATATTCAGAGGGATCCTTTGTCTGTGGGAGTACAGCCATTCTCAAATTCTCCCAAACAAGCTAAGTCTTCGTGCTATTTCTCACTAAAACTTCATGTTATTTTAGCAAAGTATCTTGAATGTGGAATGCACTCCATAGTACATATGGAAAATTCCAGTAGCTTAGAACACGCACTTAACATCCACTTAGGTAAGAGATAAATAGGATCATTGTTGCTTCATGTTCTATGCCAACTTCATATCCAATTCGGAATTCACTTCAAAACAATATTTCCTCAATGATTTATCATCCATTCTTGTAACTATTCCTCTCCATGATTCATCCTGATACATTATCTCAGTAGACAGACTCCAGAGCAAAGCTTTTATAATCAGTGTACCTACGGCTAGAGGCTCTGATTTATAACACTTCTTAGGAAAGCTTCAGCCTTGCTACTTCAGCTGAAAGCACAAGCCCTGCCCCCTCAAGCTGATACTTCAATTGTCTCTGTGATGGAGACAAACATCAAGTATGATTTTCATTAAAAACAATGGCAGAATAGTCTGGAAAAAGAAATGAGCATATTTTTCCTACCAGTAAGAGAAATTTTTGCAATTACTTCTGTATAATTTAGACTACAGTAATACCCACAACATACAATGCGCATCAGAAAAATTATAAAACAAACAAGCTCTTGTTCATAAAGAAAGGATGAAAGTGAAGAGAATAAGTCTGTAATTAGAAATGATGGTACTTCACATAAATATAACCTAGCTAACCTAGCATTTGTTTTCTCAAATGGAAGAATTATGCATTTGTAATGAGCTTTGTTGTTGGCTCGGTTTGCTCCGATAGATGTTTAGCTATCTCTGTGTTCCCTTGGTATTCTTATCAAACCCATAATTTTGTGCTATTTTAAGACAAGAGCACCTGAAATGTTCATCCTTCTGACAGAATTTTCTTCTGTAAGATGATATTTGAGGCATATGTAGGGTAAACAGCAAAACAAGGACTGAATAAACAAAAGAGGCAGAGAAACAGAAGTATCCCAGCAACTTGTTGATCAAAACAAGTTTGAAAAGAGTTTGATTTGAGCAAAGTAGAGCACACTTGAATTAACTTCAGCTTTGTTGACTATAGAGAAATCTGTATAACATAACAATTACAAAACAACAACAACAACAACAACAACAAAAACAATTCTGTGCTTGCACTGATTTGGGAAGAGGTGTTATTCTTGCTATGGAAGAAAGGAAAATGTCTAAAAAGAGGATTAAACATATTGACAGTTCTCAGTACTGAGGAGAGATCCTACAACTGTTAGATTTGAAGGAAGCTAGTAGCCACAGGTAGAATAGTCTTTAAAGGGCAGTACGTATATCTGAGAATCAGGAATTGGACAAAAACCTCTAGGAATAAGAGTTAGATTCATCTCTGATATTATCAACCCCTGCTGATTCATGTCTCCTGTGAGTAGCATTGTGTTCTAATTTTGTGTTGGCCCTCAGTAAACAAAGTATAAGAATTCTCTTCTAAAAGAATAGCCACGCTGAGCAACTTCAATGGAACTGACGCTAACAAAATTAGTAGAACTAAAATCCCAAAACTTGTATAATGCCTCCAGACTGTAAACAACAATGCATTTTATGACAGTTTTTACATATGAATGTATTTGTGGGAAACACATCCTTGATAAAATAGGTTGATGTAAAGCTTCCCAGATGAAATATTCTTTGTTTTACCAATACACAATACCCTAGGTCCTCTGAAGATTTTTCGCGTACTGGAGAAATTTTGCCATACATTTTAACGATAACTTCTGCCAGTAAACAAACAAATATATATGTATATATAGTTCTCCTAACCCTTGCAACTATTTGAGTATGCCTTCAAGATCAAAATAATTTCACATAAGACAATTTTTACATTCTTTCAGTCATGAATCTATTTACATTCAATCACTTTCACCCCCCTTTTAAAGACAGTACAATGCTGTTCACATTGAAACACTTCAATGGTCTAAACTGAAACAACAAAAATAGCACTTTCCTACCAAAACATTCTTGATGAAATTCAGATAATATAAACCATATTCCAAAAAATCTTTGTATAACAGGATGTTTGTCTTTCAAAATATTGTGGGTTTTGGTAAATGTAATGAATTTTTTAATAAAAACCTCTCAACATAAGCACAACAAAGCCTGTGTGTCTTTTCTGTACCTTTAAAAATGAAGGACGATGTTTTTTTTTCCTCACAAACATCCATTTTTTTAAATTAATATTCACCATCATATACATAAGAAAGAATTTAATTTGCTATATTTGTAATCTGTAAACTGTCAAAGATGTTTTACAAGAGTTCTTAAGGGAATCAATAAACAAAACTAAACAGATACGCCATTCTGTTTCTCCCAAACTCTTCTCTGAAGAGTTGCCAGCTGTCTAACAGTCTGACGAGTGCATTATATCTATGCAGTGGTGTGGGATGAATGCAAGTAATAAATAGTTTAATGAATATAGCTTCTTTGAAGAACAGTTTGATAGTAAAGAACAGGAATGAAGCAATTCTGAGAGTAGAAACTAACGAAGCATGTATAAATTCCAACTTGACAAACTTCAGATTGACAAACTTTTTAATTGAATGACACTGCAACAGAAGCAGCAGCCTACTTCATATAATAAAGGCAAACCACATAGGCAACAGATAATAAAAACTATGGGAAAAGCTTCCTGGCAATTCCACTGCAGCAGACTACTTTTTCTCCAAAAGGCTAGATCTTGTTTCTACTTGTTTCAAAGTAACTTTTCTTTCCTTCCCTTTTCTTTCCTTCCCTTTTCTTTCTTTCCCTTTTCCCTTACCTTCCTTTTCCTTTCTTTTTCTTTTCTTTCAATAGAGCACCCTTTTCTGTCTCATGATTGTGTTCTTTTTATGAACACAATGCTAAACCTCATCTCACAGTCCTGTTGACACACCTGGCAAACTGCTCTAGATGAGCTAATTGCAGGTTTCCCGAAAATTCCCCACAGATCCATCCAAAATTATATTAGATGCTGTTATTAAGGAGTTTTAATTCCAGTATTTCTTTTCAAGATTTTCTGTTTTCTTACTTCAAGTAAGGAGCTGCTCACAAGCCTCCTTACAGAAATCGTCTGTAACTTCTGTATGTTCTAAACCTTTCACTCATAAAAAGATAAAATCAGAGGCTTTAAATTTGTAATATATATTATACAACCTTGCAATAGCAGAACTGTAATCCTAAGTTTGTATGTTAGTAATCCTAATTATCATAACAAGTTTGAAGCATAAAAAATGCTTCAAAAACTTGGAGCATTTAATATAACTGTAAAAAAATTACAGCATATAATGAATTATTTCCTTTAAAAAAAGTAACAGTCTTCTCAGACTCCTCTCCTCTTCCTACCCCCCTGGAAAACAAACAAACAAACAAGCAAAAAAACAAAAAAACAAAAACCCAACAACAAAAACCAACCCACTTTTAGTACAACAGTTGGCTAGGATAAACTATTCTGAATCATTTAGATGTCTCCATGGAACAAAGTCTGCATAAATAAATTTTATCAATTAGTAATGAAACAATAAAACAGTTTATATCTAAAAACATCAACATGCATCATTTTTCATCTTAAGAATGTTAAATTCAAATACACAAATCCACTTAGACACCTACATTCATTTGCTAAAGAAGATATCCAAAAGCTTAATAGATCTGTATGCATATATGTTCATATCTACACAGAACAAGAAATAATCAACTAACATTTGAATCAAGTATTCAATAAGGAGTTGATCAAAAAATAAAATTAAAAAAAACCAAATGATGTGTACGAAGAAATTTTTTTACTATGTAACCACTTCATTCACCCAGCAGGGGAAAAACATTTTAAGTACTACAAATAAAAGTGCAAAGCAAGAGAAAAATTAAGCACCAAGGATATTATAAATGCAATTAGATATCATGTATCTATTCAACTCCAATTTTTTTATCATGTACAGGTGCCACTACAGTCCTTAAACAGCAGATTCAGTCTAACAGTCCTGGCTCTGTGCAAAAGATGCCTTATTTCCTGAAAATAGGTACTAAATATTTGCCAAATATTCCTGCTGTACCAACAGTACTTTTTTTTTTTCATTTTTCACCTGTGCTTAACCTCCTGCATTTTTCAACTGTTCAATTCTTCTGAAGCTGTAAAACTCCCATGCTCCAAAATTTCTCCTCGTGGGCCCCTGCAGTAAGCTGATCTAGCACACATCTGTCCGATATATAAACCATGCTAAGCTCTGTTTGAAAGGTTTTTCTAAAGCCATGCAGTATTTTAAAAGTGAGAACAGACAAGGAGAAAAAATAAAAAAAAAACCTAAACAATAATTGTTTAATTTTATAATGCAGATCTGGACACTTAAATATATTTAATCAAATTGAAGCATCGTCAAAATAAAAGGGAAAAAGGATTATTTCAAGCTCCTGATACTCCTGCAGCTAAAGGCTACATCAACTGCATATACTCCAGCATGAAACATTCACAAAATATTTGAAGGGCAAATATGATCAATAATAATTTATAGTACTTATTCCAGTTTCTTGCTTTTGAGTATCTGATTAAGTGCTTTGTCAAGATGAGAGGAGAAGCGAAGATACTTCCTTGCTAAAACAAACAATGTAATCTCTTCCATATACTCCCTCTTTTCATTTAAAATCAGGGCTGCACATTGAATTTTCAAGACTGTTAAAATTCACATTTCATTTTAAAGTACACTCCCCTCTCCTCCTACCAGCAGAAGAGGTAGGTTTATGCGGTAGACAGACACTCCTCCATAAGCAGAGGAGTGACCGTGAGTATGTTAGGAAGCACCAAACTTCAAGCGTAAAGCTTGTAAGAGACAGAAACTGTCCAATAGCTGGCAGTGTCTAGGTGTTGTCATTCAGTAAAACCATTCGGAAGTTTATTCTGAATATATTTGGGTTGCTTCCTCTGCCTCTTGAAGCAATGTGAATTCACTTACAACAAGTGTAGTGCTGTTATCCAAAAAAAATGTAATGGATCTAATTAGGACACATTTATAGCAAATTTTTGAGGAAAAAAAAGCAGGAAGTCGCGCAACTGTTGTCATACTTACAGACAGTCTGTATTAAGCACCCATCAGCCAAAACTAACGTATCTATATTTCCAAACATATGGAAAATGCCTGACCTAGGGCCTGCTGGTTTTGTGCTCAAGTTGCAGCTGTAAGGTAAGAGAAGATGAACAAATTCTAACATGTGAGAACACGATCCAGCCTAAAACTAGCTTTATATCTATTACTGATCAGTCCTGTGCAACAGATTTCCCTGAATTCAGATGCAGCAAAAGTTTTAAGATGTGCATGGACTGCAGAGAAGGCTGCAAACATTAGAGGATCGCTGTTTCAGGAAGAATATTTTGACCTAACACCTTCTTTTCCTTTAAAAAGGAAAAAAAAAAAAACAAAAAAAAACCATAACTTCCAGGCTTGTGAAGCTGCCAAACTTCAGAATTACATGCAAACAGGAGAGACAAATGATCCAATTTACATGCATTGAAGCCTCATGCTTATGTCTAGAATCTGCATCTTCCATCATAATATCCTGTACCCCCTTTTCCTCTGTGTTTATTTGAGGAGGACTGTTAAGATTGCACTTTGTCACTTATCTTACCCAAAATAAACAGAGCAATCTGGAGCTAATTTAAGTAGTTTAGCGTATCAGGATACAGCTGGGAAAGATTTTAAGAGAAAGGCTCCATATGAACAATAGCAGTGTGCAGCCGAGCAGCAGCGAGCACAGGAAGGCTGTGCAGACAGGCTGGCAGACAGCTGTCAGCCATTCCAATAACAATTCTTGCAGCCAGCGTTAACTAGTCAGCATTGAAACTCTCCAGCCAGCTCAGGAACAGCCACAAACAAAACAGAATTAAAAAGTTCACTTGAAATGACAGAAGTGTCAGGACCACAATTTAGCATCATGAGTATTTCAGTTGTTCTTCGTTCATCTAGCTACAGCACAACTCCTGTCTGTCTATGATTTTTATAGTTCATCTGCAGGGTCCAGATGTCTTTTTTTTCCCCCTTGTTAATATTAAGTGGGCATATGCATTGCCTTAACACTATGAGTTGATTCAGGCAATTGGATGAATTTATACATCTGTTTTTCACATCACTTTTCCTTGAGAGAAGTGACTTGAGCTCTTACCCCCTTGGGGCCATACCTATACTCAGGAAATCCTGGCACTGTTCATAATCAGAAAGAAACACACATCTACTGGCATAAAACATTAAAATGAAACAGAACTCTTTCATTATTGCAGTACTGGACATTTGAAAAAAGGGTAGCAAGTACATTAACAAATGTATCTTTCTTAAGCCAATTCTCAAAAAAGCATATAAGCCACAAAAATTGAAATTCCACCTGACAATTCTCCCAATCAAATAAATGAAGAAAAGTAGAAAGAAAAATCTTTGTAACACTAGTCCTAAACTTCAAGGGAGGAAAAGAAAAAGGAAAAAAGAAAAAAAAAGAAGGTGGTTAATTACTTTGCAATCTGTTGTAATCATTATGTCTACTGTAGTCTATTTCATTTTCCTCAAGATGACAATGAAATGAAACAGATAAGTTTATTAAGTATACACTGACAAAATGAAAAATGTATTGGTCTTGAACCCGTACATTCAGCATTGTCCAAGCCTATGGTAGCCCTAAAGCTACCTTGGCTTTGGCTAAATGCAATCAAGTTTATAGAAGAGGAAGGGTATTATATGATAAGATAATATGGTGGCAAACAAACACAGATAACAAAGAGAAAATGAAGTTTAAATAAAGAATGTTCTTTCCCTTCAATGATCTAAGCAGCGTTTTTAATCTGTTTCCATAAATTTAAGATTTTCTGCACTGGATTATGTCTTTAGGATGGGGAAACAGCAGAGAACCATCTTGCTGAATTAATATTTCAACATTGTTTTTTACATGATATTTACTAATTTAACATCTATAATGATCAGAGGGCTGCAGCACCTCCCCTACAAAGACAGGCTGAGGGAGCTGGGCTTGATCAGTCTGGAGAAGGGAAGGCTGTGAAGAGGACTCATTGCAGCCTTCCATTATTTAAAATGGGGTTATACAGGAGTGTACTCAACTCTTTACAAGAGTACACAGTGACAGGACAAGGGGGAATGGTTTTAAACTCAAGGATGGAAGGTTTGGATTATATGTTAGGGAGAAGTTCTTCACAGAGAGAGTGGTGAAGTGCTGGGACAGGTTGCCCAGAGAGGCTGTGGATGCTCTGTCCCTGGATGTGTTCAAGACCAGGTTGCTTGGGGCCCTGGGAAACTTGATCTTGTACCAGATCTGGAGGTTGCTGGCCCTGCCTGTGGCACAGGGGGTCAGAACTTAATGATACTTGGTTGATTACAACCCAAGCCATTCTATGATTCTATGGTGACATGGATAATGCCTGAGTAATATACTGCCAAATCTAAGAAAGAAGACATTAATCTGGCTATAACTAAACACATTTCCCTGAAATAATAATAACAAAAGTACTAGGGTGTTTTTCAGATGTGCATGTAATGTTCTTCTCCTTCTTAGTGTTGCCCTATTAATGCAACTTTCAAGGGGGTAACAAGAAGCAGCACTGAAAATTTGTTGTTTAATAGAGATTATTCTATTCAAAATTTATGACTTCCTTTCCCAATCACATGCCAAAATAAGCCATTTTCTAAAATTGATCTCATTATCTTAATCACTGCAATATACCTTTGAGACACCGTGGCAGTTCAGTAAGGTCACCAGCAATTTCCTCTTGGAAAGATTCAACCTTTCTCCAATATCATCATCCTTATACTTGAACTTTCTGACACTTTTGATCATGTTTCCTAAATCCTGAAGTCATGAAATCTCTCCTCTTGCAACGCTCTACCATTTCTGACCACACTCAGTTCTCAAATATATATTCTCAGCTCTTTCAAAAGGTAGCTGTCCATATTCCCATATTCCATATTCACAGAAAAAAACTACAAGGTACCACTCAAGTCTCCTACCTTGCTCTTAGTAGGCATTGTAGTCTGATGTTTTCATGCCTATATGTAATTAATGATCATTCCTTAGAAATTTTATCCTAGAAAATTTATCCTTCTCAAGGATAGGTCTACTAGTTTCCAATTCAATTCCCCATTGTATGGAGAAAAATTCATACAGCACTGGCAGGTTTCTTGGCTCAAGTTCAGTATTTCACCATAAACAGAGCTTTAGCCTTGGATTGCCCAGTGTCTACTGGTACAGGCATACTTAAGAGGGGATGATAGCACCCTGTGATTTAAGCTCCCCAAGCACCACACTTAAAATTGAAGATTTATCTTCCTTGTAAACACAAGGAAGCTCTTCTGAGCTACCACTACTCAACCCATATATGTGAGCTGAGAACTCCCATCTTTTCTTTACCTTTAGTTTGACTCAGCAGTTAGTAATTCTTCAAAAATCCAACTTGCAGCATTATGGAATAACTAACCCACTAAATTACTGAAGGTCTTCAGGTCCTTGTTCAGCCAAGGGCACCCTTCTCATTTGTCCTAAGCCGCAGTAAGATGTCCTCTTTTGGTTCTGACCAAACTAATTTAAAGAGTTAAGATAATTAAAAGCTCTCAGATTGTGCAAGAGGCCAAAAGTCTTTCAACAAAGGCTGGTACAACTGCATGTGAGCTTACTCTCTACATAATTCTGTCAAAATTATCTCGATTAATAAACCAAACCCACTGTAACTACTAGAATGTTCAAGCTACTCAAGGTCACAAGAGAATCACAGGAAGCCACACATAGTCCCTGTATGCAGCTGGGAGACCCCAGGGGCAATCACCTGTGAAGAGAGGTACAAAAGGCAGAAAAACACCTGCGGGCAGAAAAAAGCACTGTTAGAAAGAAGCCGTTCCACCCATCAGTATCACTGTCCACACAGACATTTTTGAGACACCCATTTTCTTTTTTTTCTTCCCTTGGTTGTGTTTTTCTTTCTGTTGTCTCTGACTTCCTGTAACTGTAGCTGTGGACTGGCAGAAGTTTACATCTCCTAGTCAATGTGAATCACTTGTGGTCAGTAATGTGTAATTATTAAGCTCTCTTAAACACAGGTTTGCTTTTTCAATCAATCAGAAGCACTAGTATAAAGCCTGAAGGCAGATTTATGCAGCATAGCATGCAGTGATTTTGAGAAGAAAGATTTGATTTTGTGTATTTGAAGCCTCAGCTTTCTACATACAACTTTCAGGAGAACAATAATGGAAGCCACTTCCCCCCCCCCACCACCATGTCAGCAGTAATAAAAGAATGCAATTGTAAGAGTTTGGAATTGACAAAAAAGCTTGTGCAGGATGTCACTCTTAAGATCCACTTATAACAAATGCTTTCATATATAACAAATTTGATTTCAAAATGTGTTACGGTGTTGTAGTGCAAACAAAAGCAGATTGAACAATTATTAAAACTATCATTAAATTTTGTACATGCCAATATATTTCAACTCTATCACAGCCAATTTGTTAAAATATTCCCTTGCAACCTATTAGAAGCAGTGCAGTACTCTCATACATGCAGTACTTTGCATATGATCAGTAATAATCTTTTGCATAGCTTAAGTATGTAGATTGCATCTAATGTAAGAGGTTTATAAGGAAAAGCACATACTGTAGTTGCTGCATTATTACTTTTGCTTTAAAACACAAGTGAAGTTTCTGCTGCTGCTTCTTCTCAACTAAGTTCAAGCAACTCTGGAATCTTAACGAGAATTCAGGGTCAGTTCACTTCAGTGTACACAAAGCACTGGCTACATATATTAACAAGAGAAAATGCAATTAGACATCAAAACTCAAAACAACCACAGGCAACATTCTACATGGCTGCAGTGCTGAAAGTTCATATAGTAAGTGTGGGTGTTTCTTCCTGCTTAAAGAGAGATTTCCAGATGAAGAAATACTATAATACTAGTAAGAGACATATTCCAGTCGTATGAGACACATGAAGACACCGAGAGATGCAAAAAATTGCAAATGGTATGAAGAATATTAGTAGGAATGTATAGCAAAAGCAGAGCAAAGATTAAGATTGGGCTGAAAAAAAACCTGAAATACAAAAAAAAAAATCCTTGTAAAAGGAGGGAAAAATGAACTTATTAGTTTAAACTTCAGTGTGAAGAGCTAAGAAAATACAACAGACATTGCAGTAAGCACCTCTAAGCCAGTTTTACATCAGATGTTTACACTGTCTGATACATACATCTTATGGCCAAATCTCAACACTCAGAACTAATGTTCAGAGCTATTTTGAAACTCTCTCCTTGTTCAACTTTATTAGCAGTGAAGGACAGACACTTTCCATGTGCTAGCCTTCACTATCTTACAGATTTTATTTCCTAACATTAAACATGTCCCTGATGTTTCCAACAGTTTCATTAAAAACAAGCAAACAAACAGAAAAAAAAACATTCTCTTCTGCATGCACAGGAGACGAACAGCACTATGATCTACACATACAACATCTCCTTGTGATAATCTGTTTACATCTGTCTAAATTCCATAGATTGCCAGGAGATGCTGGAAGCACTGTTTTTCATTCAGCAGTTGTTTAATTTATCTACTTTTGCTTACCTTTTTTCCATGAAAATATACACTACAAGATTCCCTTAGTATTTGTAGGGTTTTTTTTCTGCATAACCTCAGACAGAATCCACTTAGTCTTCATCTCTATCCTACAGACGGGAGGGTTAATATTCTGCTTTTGACACTCACCTCTCATCATTTCACAGTCACAAAAATTCTGTTTCTCTACACCAGATTATTTCATCATGGTCCAAACTGACTCCCTCATCTGTGCTACAATATCCTCTCTGCACCTGCTCTTCATGGCTGCTACATTCACTGCCATCCTGTCAATAATCTAGATGAGTATCATGAGTGATGTCTTTAGTCTCTGCTACTTCTGCTTGAGCATCCAGGTATCTCCTAAGGCTTACTTCCACCAGCATTTTGAAGAGGTGATAGAGAGAGTGAGTCAGTGAGTGAGTGAGTCCTGCCCTATTTTTTTTTTCCTTTTTTTATCATCCTTAGGAGCACCTACTATAACCTAGTTTCTTTTGTTGTTCTTCACTTCAGGGTATATTCATGAGATCACATTTTCATAAATATACCCATGGTCTCTTTTCCAGCTCTTAAAATTAAAGCTCATCTTTCCTTCTGCACATTAATGTATTGCTATCTATATAACCTGATTTCTTTCATTAGTTTCAGGACAGAGGACTCAAAAGTAACAGCTTTTCTTCTGCAGCCTACGGTGCATTTTACCTACGCAATGATTCTTATGCTCACAACAATGTTCCCAGCCTGCAAAAGCCGCATAGTCCAGAAAAAAAATTTCCAGCAGCAATAAGTGCTTCAAAGAAAAGTGTAAATTCTTGCACTCGCCAAGGGGAGAGTCTTTACAAAGTCTCCTAAGAAAGGAATTTGTATTTCATGGCACAGAAAGCTTAATTCCTTCTAAACATCTATTACAGAAAAGGATGATGAATATTGAAAGGAACGAGCACAAAAGTAGGATACTAAACTTTTTGAAGTCAAACAATTTTAGCTGATACGATGTCTGGTTACAGAATAGGTGTGATCTGGAAAAACTACTATTTATGTCCTTTATTTTTTTAAAACTTCAAATATGTAAAATGTACAAATTCCTAGGCACTCAACATCTTTATATTCAAATGTTCTAAGTAAATTCTGCTGGTTGTGCTTACGAATTAAAGCAGAGAGAAAAAATCTTACTGCTTTAATACATGCTAAAGTGAAATCTTCCCCAGATATAGATCTATTATGTTAAATACGCAGGAATAAGAGAATCATAGAATCCTAAAGGAAGGGACCTTTAAAGGTCATCTAGTCCAAATCCCCTGCAATGAACAGGGACAACATAGAATGATGGAAAGTGAAAGTGAGAAAAGAATGTAAAAGATAGTTGCGCTGAACTTTCATATGGAAGCTCTAATTTTTTTCTGTTGTATAGCCTTCACACATTTATTTGGAGTGTACTTTAATTCTGAGATACTCAAAAGTATAAGAAACAGATGTACTATCCAAGCCAGAGCACGTTTGTGAACATAAAGGTGTGGAAAAAAAAAAAAAAAAACGCAAAGAAAGTATCATCATAGTATATGATGGTTTAATAGTACCTAATATATTTGTAAATTCATAGCCACGGTATAAAACAGCTTAGAGGACAAGGAGTACTTAAGGTTATGAAAGGAAAAGTCATGAGGAAAAACGAGAAGGCTTATTAAACCAATTTTTTTTCCTAGGATACAGACCATACACAAAGTGAAAGACGTTTCACCATTTGCTTACCCAAGACAGGCAGAACAATCAGAGATTGCCGTACTCACCAGATCTTAGTAAAATAAGTACAGACAAAACTCCTTCCCTCTCAAGTTTCCATTTGAGATGGATTTCCACTGTGCAAAAACTAAGCATGAGGAAAGCTTGAAAAGGAATATAAACTGACATGTTTTGAAGGCCTTTTTTGCTTTTCTTCTTGTGCTTCTGCCTTAGGAGACTTTATAATGAATCAAAAACAGCAAGAACAGACTTGTCTTCTAATCCTGCATCTCACAGCATCTAATGTGATCCTACCACTTTGCTGCCATCATCCAGGAAGCACAGTCATCTTAACAGAGCGTGAACTACATGACAAAAAGGTCTGGGGACACATCATTAACTATCCAAAACAACCACCACATTGGATTACTGAAGTTGTTGCTCTGTCATCTCCTTTGTTTAATTCTATATTTTTTGCAATATTGAATTGTTGATTTTCCTATCTGACATTATTGCATTCTAAAAGTCAAATGCAATTCAACCTTGAATACAAGAGACTATTTCGGTTTTTTTAATCCACAACAATTAGATACCAATGGAAGCAACCAGTACAGAAAAAGATGGCAGTAATAATATGGCATATCTCATTCATCCACAGTTTGATTCTGTAAGCAGTTGTTACAAGCTATACATCTAGTGCTCCTCTGTAGGAATAGGGCTTTATGTGCAATCATGCTCTTATATCTAATCACTACCATATGGAGGCAAGTGCAAGGGTCCATCCACAATGAAGCAGAACTGGAAAGTCTATTAAAAGTTAACTGTGAAGTTATTTTATACCTAACTTATAAACTTTAAGAAGCCAGTCTAACAACGTTAGTCTCAATACCATTGAAAACAGAGTATGTCAACGCAGTGCCTCACACGACACATAATGTTTCTACAAAGCTACTTTCTGAAGTTTGCAATTATTTTAAAAATAAGTAAAATGAGTAACATGCACACAAGCTTAGACAAAGATAAACAAAACACAGACACTGAGATAAAAACAAAGGATGGGAAAAAGTCAACTTCCCCATAATTTTCTTGCTTTTGTCCATTTGTGTACAGAATTCTTGTACACAAATTTTGGATGTAACACTTCCATCAGCCACCAGTAGCAAGAATATAAGCAGACACTTCATTGTAGTTGTTGGGTTTTGGTCTGTTGTTTTTTTTTTATTTTTTGTCCCAATTCTGAGGGTGAATTTGGTATAGGCAAAAGGGAATTAAATAGCATTTACTAGTGCCAGACACAGTATGAGCAAGCACTAGACAGCTTCAACGCACAGCTCTGTAAATGAATCTTATTTTTGACCTCCCACATTCTTACTGAAAGTCTAGGTCACAGAACAGGACTTCAGAGCCTTTCTTTTATACGATTGAAGCTCATGATTGTGACTCAGAGTTAAACAGAGAGGACTGTCAATAGCAGTGGTAAAAGATCACATTTGGAGAAAACTTCTCCCCTCTGATCTTCACAGCATGAATGCTGCTTATTCTGTACATGTTCCAAGTATGGAACTCCCATTGAGGTTTTGTTTAAAAAAGAGAGAGAGAGAGAGAGAGAGAAAGACAGTACAGCATACAGAACAGAGATCTACATTGCGGATAAGCTACTCACAGCATGAATTAGAGAATAACTTTGCCCCTAATTTGAACTCAAGTTCTTTCCTATTTCTGCATATTGCATTTGAAACATCCATTTGTTGCTGCATTTTGGAATTGTGCTAGAAGTGTGACAAAAATGTAAGCACACTCCTCTGATGGCTAGCAGGAAACATGTATTTTCAATGAAACAAACGACTTTCATTTAGTTAAGATTTGTGGATGAAAAAGCACCAGTTGTATACCCCATTATGATGCTGTATACACTCAGTGGAAAGAGCCGCTTTGAAGGTTCAATACAAGCAGGAGAAAAGCTACTTAAAGTCTTCAGACAGCTGATCAATTATTATATCTGTAGTACTTAATACAGATTTTTGTGTGTGTATCACAGAAGAACAGTTGAAAGCTTTTCTGTTAGAGGCACGGAGGAAACAGAAAACCACACCTTCTCCTATAAAATTCTGCTCATGTAATTTTCGTCAAGATTTAAGTGCACCCATAGGGCTTTCATTTTCCATCAAGAGAACATAATACTTCTGCTGCATCAGAGCACCATGTTTTTACAGAGTAATGTTTAGATAAATCAACTTTTTTTTTTTCCAGCTTAACAGAATTGTCTGTTTATTCTCCTGACTGTTCTAACACAGGGAAAAAAAAAATTGATCTCATGGAAAAAATGAATTTTATACAAAGATTCCAACAGTTACAAACACGGCCTTCCAACAGCTGCATATACAGTGTCTTTTTTCACTCTATTCTTCTTTTTTTAATCCCCCCTCCTCCCTAGTACAGTTTTAGCAATAGGAACAATGCTAGTGCAGATAGTTTCAGGCAATCATTTTACTGTAAGCAGCTTCGTAACTAAACCAGTCTCAGAGCTACAGACCCTGCTCCGTCAGGTCAGTATTAGCATACATAATCATTAAACAGGAGAGAAATACAAAGGCAAATTTTAACCTAAAACCAATGTGAATAATCTGAAAAACTTCTCATATGTCTGCAGTAAGCAACTTAAATGAGACATAATTAAGAACAAAATGGACTTCTCCCACTGGCAGACCACTGAATCAGATCATCGAACTGAGTGCAGAAGATTCTGATACACAGTATAATGAATTTTTTAACACTATCATGGAGAGTAAATCAGTACAGTTGTATAGGAATTTAACACAAACTTTTAACAGTGGTGTGAAACTACTAAATGTCATTAATGTGAAATTAGCTGTTTTCATCATTCATCACTACCCTCAGCTTGATTAAAAAAAAAGAATTGGTAGGATAACTATTAGCATGGTTAAATTAAAGCTTTAAGCAAAAATGAACACCTATCAACATTGTGTAAAGTCAGTTTCTGAGTTTATTTACAAGTGAACTTCACTTTCAGTACTGGTATTTCCTTAAAGCAGGAAGAAAAATACCAGATTCTGGCTATACAGGAATTTTAAACAGCCTAATAAGAAGTGAGTATCTCTGCCATGAGGTTACCCTCTGATCAGGAATTCAATTTCAGAAGTTTTGCAAGAGAAAAAAGAAAGGGAAGCGTAATGGGACTTAATGCTATAAGAAAGCAAAGACAAATAAACATTTCCTATGAAACATTTTAGGTTTTCACAGGATTTTAGAATAGGAAAAAAAGAAAAGACAGTATGTTTCTTGAGTATCAGTATTTTCTCAGCTTTCAATTTGAAATTAATTTCCTTCATAAGATAACATTTCTGCTTTTCATAATGTAATTACAAGATAGTCTAGATGTTTCACTACACCTATCTGCATCTTGTGGCATTAATTTAGATGTCGCCCATACTTTATTGGGAAAAAAAAAAAAAAAAGAATGAAAACCAATACTGGTATATGAAACACCAAACATATGCCAGAAGTGTGTACTTGCAGCCCAGAAGGCCAACTGAATCCTGGGTTACATCAAGAGAAGCGTAACCAGAGGGTCAAGGGAGGTGATTCTGCCCCTCTACTCTGCTCTTGTGAGACCCCACCTGGAGTACTGCATCCAGTTCTGATGCCCCCAACACAAGAAGGACATGGAGCTGTTGGAGTGGGTCCAGAGGAGGGCCACGAAGATTATCAGTGTACTGGAGCACCTCCACTACATGGACAGGCTGAGCGAGCTGGGGCACTTCATCTGGAGAAGAGAAGGCTCCAAGGAGACCTTATAGCAGCATTCCAGTACCTGAAGGGAGCCTACAGGAAAGCTGAGGAGGGACTTTTTATATGGACATGTAGCGAGAGGATGAAAGGGAATGGTTTTAAACTGGAAGAGGGTAGATTTAGACTAGATATCAGGAAGAAGTTCTTACTGTGAGGATGGCAAAACACCAGAACAGGTTGCTCAGTGAGGTTGAGAACAACCCCTCCTTGGAGGTGCTAAAGGCCAGTCTGAATGGGCCTTTGAGCAACCTGGTCTAGAGGAAGGTATCCCTGCCTATAACAGGGGGGGTTGGAACTAGGTGATCTTAAATGTCCCTTCCAACCCAAACCATTCTGTGATTCTATGATTATATGCATCTTCCATTATTTCTCACTCACAGCCAGTACCTGTAATCAGTGCAAGTGCAGTGGTAAGATGCACCTTTTGCTTGTAGAATAACAGTCAAGACAAAAGCAGTCATTTCAAATACACAAACTCAAATGTTCTCACTGAAGGTGCTTGCAACTTAGATACGTACTTAAATAATGCAGATGCTCTGGCACTTTCTTTGATGACAGTACACTGAACTTTTCAGAGTTTCCGGACAGGATTGATTAAGTCAGTTCTTCAGTAAACCTGCTGTAATTGAGGAGGTATACTAAAAATTCTGTCTGACAGCACATCTAACAACAGTCAGATAATAACTTCTCCAGTCAATCTGTCCTCTAGCTGCTTTAGACAATTTCAAACTAAAAGTCTCCCTGAAGTTCCTTACCTTCAAAGGAGAATGAATGGAAGTTCACTCAAGAGCAAAGACATAAGGAAGATATAAAAAAGACATTTTAAACTCCAGTAAAAGTCAGATCCCTGTTTTTTAACAAAGAAGAAGGAAAATACACAACAATTTATCAAACAACAGCCAAAATATGCTTAAAACAAAATAAAATGAAATGATATGCCTAAGACAAAGAAGAGTAAGAAGAAGAATTCTTTAATAGAGAAAGATAATACAAATTTCTAGGGAAAAATACAGGAGTGTGCAGGAGAGGCTGTATGAACATCAGTAAGTATGTCCAAGAGAATTTGTTCTTCTACTAATCATAATTCTAAAATGACAAAAATATGTATATTCTGGAGTGGAAACAGTCATCACTGTCCCATCCTTCATCATGAAGACGATTTATGTAGTTTTCTCTTAGCAATATAAGCCCTGGATTGAAGAGAAATACTCTACATATTTTACTGTTCAAAGCCCTCAAATGGCAACAAAGAGACACTACAGTGCTAATCCACTTTTAAGAATTGTCAAGGCATACTGGAAGAGAGAGTGTTATGGGGTGTTGCTTCAAAATAGTTTAGAATACTAAAAACCTGAAAGTTAAATCAGACAACAGATATGACCTCTAATAGAGAACTGAAAACAGAAGTCTGATTTGTGTTTTCTAATGTTGGCAAGTGTCCATTCAAATAACTTGTTGCATTTTGCAAGAACTTTAAACACATGCTGTAGACAGCAAATCTCCACCTCTTACCTCAAATATAGGTCTACATTTGAAGCAAAACTTGGGCTTCTAAACCAGTGCTAATAGTGCTGAGCTAAATTTATACAACTAGAATGCTTATTATGACCTTTGGGTATTTTAAATCAAGGTCCTCTTCAAGAAAGCTGTAGTTACAGTCTCTTACATTTTCTAAAAAGAAAAATAAACGGTATGTCATTATTTTGTGTTTCAAATGGATAAAAGGCTATGGACACTCAAGACATTGCTGCATCCATTTTTATCTCTTTTGCTTAAACAAATAAGGACTTTATTTTCACCACTCATTTTATCAGTGTAAAGAATTTGCATCTGCAGTACAAAATGTGCAAAGCAAATTCTACTTTACATTGAATCAGTCAAGAAGCTGCTTGTTTGTACTACTAGAGACATAAATGTAATACCACTTACTAACTTTTTTTCCCCTTATTTACCTGCTGTAATTGCTAGTGTATCTGTAGAAAAAGACCTGCATTGTTGATGTACATGACATATTGAGGGGTGGTGAGACTTACTGATCATCAGATGACTTCATTCTTGGCCCAGTACATCCATCAGGCCTTTTATTTCCTTTGAAGAGAAACCGGAGTTCTATACAATTTGCAAAACCCTTGTAAAATGTGCAGTAGTTCCATTTGCCAGCTGGCATGTTTTCAAGCGAATCTTGATTGAGCCATTACATTACACAAATAGGAAAAAAACACTAAAGTTTTTAACAAAAGGAAATCCACCATGAGAGCAAAGATCATATTGTGTTTAAGATTATTTGAGTATTCACTAAAAAGAGATCTTTTCTTTTGAGTTTCATAGTGAACAGTGAAGGAATCAAGAGGAATACACGTTTGTTTCAGTGCTAAGTGGCGTAGCTAACGGAAGCAAATGATCACTGCAGTTTCTGCATTGTTTGTGTGAATTTCAAAATAGTGAGGCACAAACATGAGAATGTCAATTTTGGCTGTAACTAAAGAGAGGAACAGTAAATAGTAAAGTAAAACCTACTGCAAAGCTAAAGGCTTCACTTCTTTTTTCTCTACTGTTTTCCGTAACTACACTTACCGAGCTACATGTGTTTTTAAGAAAACTGAGGGTGTCTTTGTGGTCTTGTATCTTTAACTACTGTGCTGAGAAGAAATGCAGCCACAGCCCAATAAAATTATGAATACTATTTATCATTCCCTAGACTCCTCCTTGTAGTCTTCATTTAACTTCCTAAATTAATCTTACCGATTCTTAACTTCATAACACAGGAAGAACTGTCTTGAAGATAACTCCTAGTCTCATATGAAAATGTGTCTCTTTAGTCACATGGAACAAGAGGAAGGCCTGCAGGTTCAGAGCATTGAGCTGGCCCTACAGAGCTGAAAAAAATGTTTCAGTATGCTAGGAAAAAAAAAACTGGGTAAAAAAGAAAGGGTGAAAAGCAATCTAAACACAGCATGAAGTAAGCAGCAGAAGGCAGAGAGTAAAACAACTGAGATATGTGAGGGAAGGTATTCTTTCATTACAAGGAAAGTATCAAATGAGTCTAGAAAGACCTAGAGCCAGAATATAGAAGAGCACTGATTTTACAACAACAACAAAAAAACCCACCATAAATCACCTCAAGCCACACTGCAGATGAAACTTGCATACTCATAAATTTAGGTAATACCATCTAGGTATATACCTATATTATAACTGCCAGTGCATACTAATATAATAGAGAACAAGAACTTGCAATGAGATCTCACATAGCACAGTTCTCTGAATAAGGCACCCAACTGCAGACCCTCTTATGTTTCATTTCAACCACTTCCTAATGACCATTTTAAAATACACCATCTGCAAAAGCAATAGATAGAATATAGAAAAGTTGAACAGATTTCTCACTTTTTAAAAAGCAGTTAATGGTTTCAACATTTGATTTTTGGGAAACTGGGTCTTTAATGTATGCAATGTTTTATGCCTATAAGGAACAGTTGTGTGAACTGAAGAGAGAACACTGGAAAAAGTGAATCACTGCCCTGTGATCTGCTTGATCTAGGCCCAATTTCCTTGCATTTCAATCATTAAATACCACTCCTGGCAGTTTAAAACTGCAGTTAAGTCAAGACAAGTCCCATTAGATAAGAGATACTAAATTCTCCTGTCAGAATTTTTTTGAAAAGCACATGAAACTGATTGTAAAATAACTACTGTTAAAAGCAGGGAATACTGTGATTGTTTGGAAAAATACACCTTATAAACAAAAAATAAATTTGTCCCTTTAATTCCATCATACTCTGGACTTCCAGCTCAGATGTCGTTAGCTTAATTCCACAATGTACTGAAAAAACATTACTGCAAAAATTCTACCAGGACCCCGCAAACAAAGACTGGATTTTTTCCACATGGAATAAGTATTGGTATCATTTTCCATATGGCTTTGCTTACTTTCAGTTCTAAATATGAAAACACTGTAAACGGAAACAGGCACAGAGAAGTTATCAAATCCTATTAGAGACAAAACCTGGACACACATACAACATCACAAGGGAGAAAGGCTTGGACTTAAACTGAAATTCCAACACAGCTGATAAACTCAAAATAAATCATTGCATTTTTATCAAAATTTGAGTTCTGCTTTTCAGGTTTGCTTTTTGGGGGCTGTTGGTTGATTGTTCTGTTTTTTTGTTTTTGTTTTTCCTCAGCAGTGTCCACATAAAATGCATTTGCTATTTTGACAGCCCTGATGTGTAAAGCATGGGCAAATGAGCGATTTCTAACAGGCGGCTTTCCGCTGCCAACCAAACAAGAACATCCATTTTCCTGAAATCCAGCCAAGCAGCTGTATTTCAAAAAGGTTCCATTTCATTCCTAGTTTGGAAACAAAGAGCACTGCTTTACCATCTATTATTTGCATTCGCCTAAATTAACAGGCCTCTGCTTCTCAGGTGCAATATGACAGTGAAATATTTTAAGCTTGAACTGCGCAAAAATGATGCTACATGAAAGTAAGAGGAAAAATGAGTTTTGGTTTCAAAGTGCTTGCCAACTGACAGTTTGTGCCTTCTGCAAACTATGACAATTTACAGACTAATCAGAAAGCCACCTACTGCTCAGGACGTATGAATTTGGTAGATTACTCACAGTAAGGATGCAGCTCTGACAGATACTCAGTGACTTCAGTGGCAAGTAAAATGTCTCCAATTTTACTGCACCATTCTGTATTTAGAACACCATTTTTACTCCAACAGGAGCACCCCCCCATTTCCACTGATAATTCCTGAGAACTGTTTCAGTCATACATAAAAAAGCCATAAGAGGGAGGAGAGCTTTCCTTACAGTTTGAGTTTCCTCTTTCATGCATCTTCTGTAATGTAATTACAAATTACATTGAGGAACAACACAAAGGCCAGATGTCTCTGCACTCAGCTTGTTAGAAACTGTATCAGCACTGTATCAAAGATATTACTGAAACCATATAATCAAATGAACTTACCAGTAGAGAAAACAAGAACAGTGTTGTTCCAAAGACCGTATTCTTTCAGAGCATCAGTAAGATTTCCTACAGCTTCATCCATAAGAGACACCATTCCTGCGTAACGGCGCCTCTTGACATCTTTAATGGAGGAATATGGTTTCATGTACTCCGCAGAAACCTCAAGAGGTTCATGGACAGACTGAAAAGCAAGGTAGAGAAAGAGGGGCTGGGGTGGAAGAGAGAGAATGTAAATTGGTTTCACACAAAGCACTACATACAAAAAAAAAAAAAAGCTTGAATGCATTAGCAGGTAGTTTATTCTAGACTTCTAATTTTAGTGTTTGGTAAAATCATAGAGAAGACTATTCTAGGAGCTATTGAAATACACTTGAAAGACAATGCAGCCTCTAGTTATAGCCAGCACAGGTTCTCAAGAGGATGGTCTTGTTTATCTGATTCTTTTATGACAAGGTTATCGATCTTGTTGACCAGTGGAAGTCATTCTGGAGTTCAGCAAAGTTTTCAGTACTGTTTCTCACAGTACCCTTCTGGATAAAATGTCCAGCATGCAGCCAGCCAAAAAACAGAATATGAAGGATGAACAACCGGCTGATGGGTCACACACAAGGATTAAAGTAAATGAGGTTACATCAGGCTAGCATCCAGTCACTACGGGGATACTGCAGGGTTCCATTTTGGGGCCAGTTCTCTTCAATGTTGTTATAAATGATCTGAATCTCTGAATCCAGGATTTGAACTCATACTACTAAGAGGACTCTTGATAAAATTAAAGAGGACCTTTGATAAAAGACTTATCCAAAGGTGTGAGAAAACAACAACTGTACCTTCTTTTCATAACAAACCTAAGAGATTTTCCTCTGAAAATTCTCCCACTAAACTTTCTACCCTCTTTTTAGGGGAGCAACAAAAATACGCTAGAACATTTTTATAAATTCACAGCTCCTAATATTAAAAATAAAATGGAGAAGGGTAGCAGGCCAGGGTTGTACAAACCAAATTCATATGGACAAGGACAAAAGATGAGTTTTATCGGTGCTACTTCTCACGTTTAGCTGTTCTCTGTGTAACCTTCTGAAAAGCCCAGATACAACCTCTGCATTAATATTTCATTATTTTATTTTTTTATTTTAATAAATTCAGTGCAAGTAAGAACTGCTGACTCTACCTTCTCAGTTTTATGATTGGCTATAAGGTCTATAGCTCTTTCTGTAAATAAATTCGTGGAGTACATGTTCTTAAATCCAGTTGCAACTTCTTCTCCATCGCGGAAGTCCAGAGCACAGCGTGTTACATTCTTTGCTTTGATGAGCACACAGTGATCGTGAGAATAATAATCCTCACTCCCCAGAAGATAACCTAAAAGGATGAGAAGTAAAGAGGTCCATATAACATCACAGAAGCAGGGGAAAGAAGAGCCAAATAAAAATGTCAAAACTTTACAGTTTTTGAGATAAGAAACTCATCCAACTTCTAATAATCTGTACTGACTGCCCGTGGTAGGACTAAATAGCTCAACATTTAACACACAGACTTTTTATTACTACTACAGATAGTAATTTCACTGCATACAAAACAGTCTGAAAGCAGCTCAGTGACATGTATGTTCAAGTCTTTGACAAAAGTTATAAACTAACACACAGTTAGTGAAATAAGTAACCTATCCCAGTAACCCTATGCATTTAGGTCTGGTACAATTTTGCATACTTGCTTTTTCATACATGACTTTTCTCTCTATTGGAAAGTTTGGACTACTTTTTCTTAGTGCTTGTTTTTTGTGGGTGTTCTTGGGTTTTTTTTTGTTTGTTGGTTTTGTTAGTTGTTATTTGGTGAATTTTTCCTTATATTTAAAAACACACAAAAAAAGAGGTGCTTCTTCAGCTATAAAGAAATTTTTGATCCACTGCTGCCGCCAAGCGGTGAAAAGATATTACAATTTGAAGATAACCAAAAGACAAAAAAATCGAGGTACAGATTTGCTCCCAACAAGAACTGTACTGTTAAGCATCGAGTGCCTTTACTTTTTATTGAACAGAAACAAAACCCTTTGAAATCATTCAAATCTCATAATTATTGCTTCTAGAATGAGATTTAAGATGTATATTTCAATACCCTAGAAAAGAAAAGAAAAAAAAAGGCAAAATCTGCAAAATTATATTATGAAATTCTGCAAAACCAAACTAAAGCTGAGGACAAAACTTCAAAATGGAAGAACTGCGCTTGAATCTTATTCAAGAGCTTCAAGTATTATTAGTCATGCAAAAAACAAAACAAAACAAACAAACAAACAAACAAAAAACACCACAAAACACTTCCAACATTTTTAGGTCCAAAAAAAAGCTTTTCTTTCAAAGCGTAAATAGTGATTTTGTGTGCCTCCTTCAATTTATTCAAACTAAAAATTTCATTTTTCTATTTTGAGCGTCCACTGCGGGAGACACTGTCAAGGCTGCTAAAGAATGAAAAGACTCTAACTGCAATCAAAACCTGGTGGGATTAAATGAACATAACGGGGTATCAAACCACCACATGCTCTGAAAAAGAAGTCCCTTAGTGTCATGCTGGGCACCCGATGAGAACACTTAGAGGCAACATTGGCCCAGTATTAAATCCTGCTCATTCCTAGGGTGAGATTTCACAGTGAGTGTAAGCCTCCATCTACATCTGTGCTGTCAAAAAGAACGCAAGCTCATAGAAGAGATTGGAGCAGACAGCCAATGTGGGAAGAGGCATAAACATTCAAGCAACGATCCACCACATTATGATTCCTATTTATTAGCTTCATTCAGCTGTGAAGCCGTAGTCTCAAGCTCCCTTAAGAGCCAAGAGACAAACAACCTAAAGGAACTGTTCTTCCCACCATTTTCAACTTGAGTCATCAGTATCTACAAGGGAATATAGCACAACCAGGCTACCCAAGAGCGTGGGCTTCAGAAAGCATAAATGAAGTTTCTCTATCTTAATTTCCCAGCTGTAAAACTAGGCAGTGGCAATTAATAGTGACAAAGTTATTTTCAAGATGATGTGTTTTGAATTTTTCCATTCAACTAAAGTTTTTTGGATCCAACCAAGTGGATATTAACAACTTTGTATTCAGCTTCAGGTGACACGGGGTGTGTTAGTGATAGCCCCATTCAAATAACACCAAGGATATTTGTGCAAAGCTATGAAACATCCAATTAATACTTGGAAAGGAAACTTTGTGAGAGGAAGAATATGTAATACTAGTTACAAATTGCTTTGTAACATAAACATAGTTGGACAATCCAATTCTGGCTTTTTGTTTGTCAGTTTTTTTAAATCTAGGTGACTGACTTCCCATCTTTTAAATTCCTGTAACATTTTCAATGTTGTTTCATAAAGGCTCTTGCACTACATTCCTTCCAGAGGAATTGGAAAATCAGTGATATTCTATTCACAAAGCATGAAGACAGTATGGTGTGATGCCTACTTATCTCCCTTTTAAATGTACCAGCTTACTGTAACATTAATACTATTTTCAGAGCAAACTATGTCTACTGTTTGATCTAACCCAAAATGTTCAGTTTAGAGATACTTCTAGAAAATGAAACCAGTCACTACACCTTAAATCTTCTTACCAACATGGGACACACTTAGATGCAGTTCTTTAAAGATAAACACTTTCTTTAGAGGGACTCAATAATTTTCTTCAATAATTTTTGGCTTTTTCTTCAATAAATTGTAAGGCTTGGACATACATTTAATACACCAATGCATTTTAAACAGTCACACACTGCAAATAAGCATACACAAACATTCACTTAGTAATGCACTAATAGTAAATCTGTCCTTAGAAGAACCAAGCACTCTCGCATCATTTTTAACGCCACATTTACCGCACAGATTAAATCTACCCATTACCAAAGTAAGTATCAAATCCTCTGCGGGTTGGGAGGCATTCTTTCCTATACATCCCTAAATGCCACTTCCCCACCATGTGAGTAACATATCCTGCATCTTTAAGCAGCTCTGGGAGGAGTTTCTCATCAAGTGGTAGACAGCTGGGCTGGCACGGCCAAATTATTTGGTGTTGTAAACCCGTGTGGATCTAGCAAGGAAAAGAAAGAAGAAAGATTACTTACAATGCAATGACACATGTATGTAGGCTACAGATCAGGTCCAAAAATAAAAAATACTATACAGCAGGCTAGCATCAGTTTTAAGGCCTGTTTTCACTGACATAATACTGAGGAAGTTCAGGAACCCAAAGATGGAGGATGTGGAGGAAGACAATGAAATAGCGCTGCTGGTGTTAAGGAGAGGATCTTTTCAGGTGGAAACCAAGTACAAAAATGAGAAAAAACAACAACAACAAAGCCTTTTGGGCTTCCATTGAAAAACCTACCTATTAACAACTACCAAACTGCCACTACAGTCTTTCTGTTAGACTTCTAACTACTCTATCTATGTTTTTAAACTTAACAAGTGGTGAATTGTGCATCTCTTCACAAAAGTGTGACTAGTAATGATAGTCTGATTAGTACATTGTGCTAAATGCAAGAAACTTCTTCCATGACTACATACCATAAGCCAAATTTTGTTAATTCCCTTATCTTTGACAACACAGACAGTGGGATCAAGTTTACCCTCAGCAAGTTTGCTGATGACATCAAACTGAGTGCTACAGGTGATATGAGGAAGTGATGCCATCCAGATTGACCTGGACAGGCTTGAATAGTGGACCCATGAGAACCTAATGAGTTTCAACAATGCCAAGTACAAGTACAAGGGCAATCCTAGGTATGTGTACAGACTGGGAGAAAAACTCACTGGGAGCAGACCTGCAGAGAAGGACTTGGGGGTTCTGATGGACAAAAAGCTGGACGTGACCCAGCAGAGTGCATCTGCAGCCCAAACGCCCAACAATACCCTGGGCTGCATTAAAAGAGGGGTGGCCAGTAGGGAGAAAAAGGTGACTGTCTCACTCAGCCCCCATCAGGCCCCATCTGAAATAGATGGGTCCACATCTCAAGCCCCTAGTAGAGAAGTGATGCAGAGCTGTTGGAGCAGGTGTAGAAGAGGGCCACAAAGATGATCACAGGGCTGGAGCACCTCTACTATACAGAAAGGTTGAGGGACTTGGGTTTATTGAGCATGGAGAAAAGAAGGCTCAAAGGAGACCTCACTGCAGCCTTCCAGTACTCTAAGGGAGCTTACAAACAGGAGCTGGATCAACTTTTTACACAGCCTAATAGTGACAGGACAAGCGGCTTTAAACTAAAAAAGTAGAGATTATATTAGATGTTAGGGAGAGATTTTTCACTGAGAGGGTGGTGAGCTGATGGAACAGACTGCCCAAAGAAGCTGTGGCTGCCCCATCCCTGGAGCTGTTCAATGCCAGTCTGGGTGGGCACAGAGCAGCCTGATCTAGTGGGTTTCATCTCTGTCCACAGTGAGTGGGTTGGAACTCAGTAAGCTTTAAGGTCCTTTCCAAATCAAGCTATTCTGTGATCTCCCACCAAAAAGAAGAACAAAACAAAACAAAAATAAACCTGGGACAGAAAACGCACTGTGCATGTTTCTTTCTGGCTCAGGCTCAGTTACAATACCATACCCAATTGTAACACTATCTTTGTGATTGGTTAAGAGAGGACTTGCAGCAAACTGGTAACTAGTGAAACAGAACTGTAACAACCTTGTGAAGGCCTCACAGCAGAAACCTGCACTGTAACGCTCTTCTGAAAAGTTGCATAACAAACACATGTTGCTTGCAAGCACAATGCAGAAATCAAGAGTTAGCTACCTTGCTTAAGGAGGTCTTGGGTTCCCCCCTCCAACTATGACCCTCCATGACCATCATGCAAAGGGAGAAGCACAGCCAGTACAGCATGTGCATGGCACATGATACCAGACACCTTCTGCCTGGCAACAGCCCCTGGCCCAAATGGAAGGGGCCATCATATGGCACAAGAGGCATTGCCAACCCCACAGCCGGCGGCATACACCCCACCACATCCTCAACCACTCCAGAAGAAGAAGAAGGAGGGTGGACTCACAGGACATCCCAGGATCTGCAATGGTGGCTTGCTTTTCTTTCCTTCCTTTTTTTTTTTTTTTCCTCTCTCTCTCTCCTTTTCTTCTCTTTTTCCTCTCTTGCTTGCCTGTCTTTTAATAAATAAAGGCACACTCCTGCTTGATCAACACTCTGTTCTGAGCCTTAATTTGGATGGGTTGGGATAAACATAATGAACCATAAGCCTCTTCAGCTTGCAACACACACACATACAAGTTTAGATATCTTATTTACAAAATATTTCTAGTAATCTGCCACTGTCAAAGCACAAAATCAAGACTGAACTCCCAGTACTTCCAATTTCTACTTTTAAGATCAGAAACAGTGACTTCCCATTGACACCGATCCATATCTAAATAAGCATATTAAGTATAAGATGTGTTCTAGAAATGGTCAATATGACGAAAATGAGAAATTTACCTTAAAAATATAAAGAGTTGTAATTATTTATTCATTTATTAACATCTTCCAGTTCCTAATTACTCACTTTTGATGTTTGGAAATAGAGCAAATGTTGCTTGCAAAGGGTGAGCCCCACCTGGTGCAATTGCTCTGAGACAACAAGAGACAACATCCAGAATGACAAAGAGACATTTATTTTCATTCTGAGCGGTTTCTCTGGCAAATCACTATGATTAACATACACACACAGGACTTCTTTGGAGAAGGCATTCTGGAAATACACTTAACCCACTGTCATTTCCTCCATTCTGACCTTGCTAAATTCTTCTTTTTTTTTTTTTTATCTTTGCCAAAGTTGCAATAAAAAAATAAAAGGAAAAGGAGGGGGAAGTACAGCAGAGTATGAAGTCCAACACTTGCACTTGTGTGACAGAAAAAAATAAAATTAGATCACGAGCATACTACAAAGAAGTGAGGTCAGGTTAAGGCTCAAAGGGCACACAGATGTATGTGCCAACAATATCACATGAAGGAGGATGTGTAAGAATGTATTTAAACACTGTTAGAAAAATAAATTACACATACTGTCACAGTGTTGCAGGGGGTGGAAGTGATCTCTGCAGATCACTGAGTTCGACCCCCTGCTAAAGCAGGTTCCCTAGGGTAGGTTGCACAGGAAAGCATCCAGGTGTGCGCTGTGATAATCTCCAAAGGAGGCTGCATAACCTCTCTGGACAACCTGTTTCAGTGCTCTGTCACCCTCACGGTAAATGAATTTTTCCCCCCGTTCACATGGAACTACCTGTGTTCCAGTTTGTGCCCCTTGTCCTGTCTGTGGGCGTCATGGAAAAGAGCCTGACCCCATCCTCTTGACCGTCAGCCTTTAGATATTTATAAGCATCGATAAGATCCCTTCTCAGCCCACCTGCTGCAAAACAGTCCCGCATCTCTCAGCCTTCCTTCACGCGGGAGATGCCCCAGGCCCTTCACCATCACTGTGGTGCTCCGCTGGGCTCTCTAGAAGTTCCCTGCCTGTCTTCACCTGGTGAGACCAGAGCTGGGCACAGACCGCACACACAAAGCACATCACGCCGATGCGGCTGGATCTCGAACCACGCGCCCAGCCAATTCTGAAGTGCATAACAAGACAGGACTGCGCCAGGGACGTTTTTGGCCACACGCTGCCACTGCCTTTTAATACACATAAAGCAGAGATACACCTCGGCTTTTCCGAAGCGGAGCACCTCGCACCAAACCCCGTTTAATTTTACCCTGACAATTAGAAAGTGAAACAGGGACGGGTTTGTTTTCACCAGGCGGCGTGAAGCAGCCCCGCTCCGAGGCCGGCAGGCTGCTCGCGTTACAAACAGCAGAGCACCAGCCGCCCCGCCGCTGCCTACCTGGTAGCGGCCGCTGAGGAGCTGGCTGCGGGACGGCGTGCACAGCGGCTGCGTGTAGTAGCGCTCCAGCCGCACGCCGCCCGCCCCCAGCGCGTCCAGCCGCGGCGTCCGGATGGCCGAGCCATGCCAGCCCACGTCGCCCCAACCCAGGTCGTCGGCCAGCACCAGCACCAGGTGCGGGGGGGGCCGCGCCGCCGCCGGCCGCAGCAGGCACCACAGCAGGCACCACAGCGCGCGGAGCCGCTCCATCCCCGGCCGGCAAACCAGGAACTGCGCCGTCGGCGAGCCGCCCCGTTCGTACCCGGGACCCGCCTCGGGGATGGGCCGCGGCCGGGGGGGCGGGAGCACCCGCTGGGGGGAGTGCTGTGCGGGCTGCGGGCGGTGGGCGTGTGCGTTGGGTTACTTCTGTCGGTGTACGTGAGGCCGTGGCAGCTTCCCCTGTTCTCCGCACACAGCGTGCTCTGCGAGTCACAAAGGTTGGGCCCTGCCACGCCGTGCGGCAGCCCTGGGCAGTCACGGTGCCTGTGCCGCCGGGAGGCGGCTGGGTGTGTGCGATGGCAAACGCCAGTAGGAGGAAGTGCGCGGCCTCCCTGCTGCCCTGGTCTGCTGCGGCTCGCATCCCTTCCCCTGCAAAGCCATGGGCGACCACGGGTTTTGCTCATGGTTTGGCTCATGCGTGTGAGAGGCCTGGTACTGACTCTGCGTCTGAAATTTCCCTTGTGGCAGTTACAGGGTAGGAAGGAAGTGAAGCAACTCAGAAGCAGAACTAACAGCTGTGTCAGCAGAGCTGTTTCTTCAAACCATTTTATCTTCCAAGGCAGTATTGTAAATGACCACTAACTTAGTGAAAAATTTTGGTGTAAAAGCTCAGACTGAAAGAACGGAAGGAGCTGTCAGCTGAATTTTGTACATCCACAGACCACTAAAATATTTATCGAGTTAAAAAGCAAACAGCCACGTGTTTCACATTTACCCAGAATGGTGCATACATACATTCCCAAATTTACGTAGCCATTTGGTAACAGCTGGAAATAGTATTCATCAGTTAAAAAAAGGCTGATGTTGAGTGCACCCAACTCCTGCCTACTTTCTTTTTGGTTCATAAATCTCAGTAGAAAGCCGGTTGCTGCTCCTCAGAATGAAGACTAGTGGATAAACCTATGAGGTTAGCAGGTATTATAGAGATCCCAAAGCACTCCCTGCTTTGGGAATTGGCTTGAAAACAACAGCACTGACAGGCGATGACGTGTTTTTCTACAATGATCAATAATAAATTGATTTCTATTCCAGTGAGAAGGTCGTTTAACCTTAGTTTTCAACTCTTAAACATGCACAGTATTATCTGAGTGATTCCCAGAATGTGTTTTTCAGACCATTAGTAGTTCTGATACCCGTCTAGACAAATGATGCTCTTTTCCCAGCTTCCAGCTATTTCTCCAGATTTTCTGATGGAAGAAGTGGAATGTGTCACTGAGGCATTCCAAGGAAAATGATAGGAGGAGAGACTGGAACTGCACTCAGTGCACAAGAAATGAAAATCCGTGATGAAAGAAAGCAGAGAAGCAGATGAGGACAGGACTAGTAAGGTTATATATATGACAGGTAATGCAAAGTGCCCAGGGAACCCAAGCAAAAATAATCTGATATGAAGAAATGAAAAGAAAGCAGAATATGAGAGGGAAGAAATGTATTAAAAGAACAATATGATTTTTTTCTCTCATATTTTTTTCTCTCATAAAAGACAGTGAAGAATGAGTGGATACCATTAAGGTAAGTTGTCATTGGTTCTGTTATACCTACATCTGCAAGTTCTATTTCTTTACAGTTATTATTGCTGTCTTTGTATAATTTTATTCTGCTTATCATACCATGTTTATTTTTTCCCTGAGTGAATTTCTGGGACTGAACTCTGATGTGTGGAAGGTTCTGGAAGAGGGCTGTTCCTGCATGCTTTTGTCCACCTCAGCTTTAGGACTAGGGTGAAAATTAAGGAAATTACACAGTTAAGATAACCAAATTTTTTGTTGCTGTTGGAAAGAAGCTTATCAGCCGTGAGTCAAAATAAGACACTGATACTGGAACAAGAAGCAGTAAGACTTTCCTAGAGTAACTTTTCCCTGAAGTAAATTCCAGGATTCCTGACAAGCTGATATGTGACCATGAGTTATATTTCATTTGTTCAGATTTGATTCATACTGTTTCTAAGTCTGGAATGCTCTAACTTGCCTTATTTTTAGTCCAGATCCTATCAGCAGTCACAGTTGTCTCAAAAGATTGTATGTTTTGCTAACTTATATGTCTTCCTTCTAGTTAAAATCCCATTCAGATGTTACCACGTTCTTACAGACATTGTTCTTGCTCATTCAAAATAACTCTGAAAATCTACACAGTGTTGGTGAAAAAAAGAAGTGCTGAATACAAAGTTTGCATTAAGATTCATAGCACCTATTCATGTTTTCAAACATAAAATGGTGTTCAAGCTGAATTCATCTCCCCTTGTAGAGATTTTTTTGTTCATCCTGCTAAACCAGAATGATATGTAAACCGATTGCCTGATCTGCTAGAGCTGAAGTATTTTAGACTACCTAAAACACACACAGCAGGTGCTGTGCAGTCACAGTCTGAATGTTGCTGTTTGTTTGTTTTTTTTCTGTTTTTCTTAGTGCTAAGCTTATTACTATTTTGAGAACTGAGACCACGTGAACCTAGTGGAGTTCAACAAAACAAAGTGCAAGATGTGTACAGGCTGAGAGAACTCACTGAGCACAGCTCTGCCGAGAAGGACTTGTGGGTCCTGACTGATTAAAAAAAAAACTTAACATGAGCCTGCAATGTGCCCTTGCAGCCAGGAAAGCTGACAGTGTCCTGGGTTGCATCAAAACAGGGTGACCAGCAAAGACAGAGAGGGGATTGTCCCTGTCTCCTCTGCCCTTGTGAGACACCACCTGCGTTACTGCATCCAGCCCCGGGCCCACAGCATAAGAATCAGTCACAAAATTGTAGGGGTTGGAAGGGACCTCTAGAGGTTATCGAGTGCAGCCCACGAGAAAGATGTGGCACTGTTGGAGAGGATCACAGAGGTGGACCACAGAGGTGATTGAAGAGCTAGAGCACCTCTCCTATGAAGGAAGGCTGCAGGAGCTGGGCTTGTTCAGCTTGGAGAAAGTTTGGGGGATACTTCATTGCAGCCTTCCAGTAGTTAAAGGAAGCTTATAAGTGGTGCCAAACAAAGAAGTACCAAACAAGAAGTTTGGTGACACAGACTGGCACAAGCTGCCCGGAGAAGCTGTGGATGGATCCATAGAGGTGTTTAAAGCCAAGGTTGGATGTGGCCCTGGGCAGCCTGATCTAATGGCAACCCCTCCCATGGCAGGGAATTGGACCTGAATCTTCCAACACAAGCCATTCTACAGTATGGTCTATACAAGGAGAAATTAGTTGCTGGGAGGTGACAGCTGGAAATGTGCTGTAAGTCCACGCGAGTACAGTCTCTAAGTTCACTTTGGAACTGAAGGAACTGTATTTGTGATTCATTACAAATCTGCAGAAAGGAAAGTCTGCACCTTCCGCAGTCAGACTGATGTGGTTGACCTGTTAACTAACAGCATGGTTTCTCTTCCGAACTGGAAAGAGTTACAAACCTGATTTTAATGTCCAGTTAGAGATGTAGGTGGCGTAAGTGAAACAGCATTTTGTATAACGAAGCTACTTAGGAGAATAAACACAACAGCCTGCCTCAGAATTGCTGTTATTGTACAATCCCAGACATCAAGTCTAGCGAATTTTCGTATTCACTGTTTGCATATTAAAATTCAAAACCACATTCCTAAGAATTGCTCTCTCCTCCTCCACATTCTAAATAAAACATCATTGCATTGTGTTGTATCTTAGGTTTCTTAAAATTTCATGGAAACTCTGTGGCTAAATGCCTCATTAAAAACGATGTCACCTTTACAAAAAGTAACACCTCTCGTTGGTTCAGCAAAGCAGAATCACTTACAAAAGCAAAACAGAAGATTATTTCAGAATGGATTTTTCACCCAAGACGGTACTACATGCAAACTTCCAAATATTTTCTGTCTTTTGTTTTGATCTTCTTTGTAAAAGAGATTCAGAACAGCACAACGTAATGTCAGTGTGGGATAAATCTTTTAACAAGCGTAAATGTTCACTACTCAAATTGTGTTTCTCCTGGTATATTCTATTTATATATTTCCTTCTTTGATAAAGGTTTAGATGCAGTACTTGGAAAAAAATCATTTTCAGTATTATTTATAGTCATATAAACTTCAAAAACATTTGTCTGTAGCCTAAAGGTGAGTGTTGGAAATTATATGACATTGTAATTCAAAAGAACTGATGAGCATATTATGGAATTTAGAAGTGTGTTTTAGTAATTCAGTGTGTTCCTGTTGTTTACATTATCCCAATCCTACTTATTTGGCTTATCAAATGTAAAAACTTCATCTCCTGTGCATTAAATCTTTCTCATTGTTAATACTCCTGTCTAACAACATATGGTTCTAACTACTGCTCAGTCTACAATTAACAGGAAAAGGAGGAACAGAAGATCTTCAGTGGCATGCCTGACTCTTCACATCTAGACCAGTAAATCCTTGAGACAGTGTTTTTAGTTCCTTTCAGAGACTGAGCAATAACACATACATGTTATCTACCAGCTCATCTGTATGAAATAATGAAGAACATTTCCTGTAACTGTTGCATTAAGAAGAACACGACTTTGATCATTTCTGTCAGGGTGATACATTGAGGGAAAAAAAAATTAGCAATTCAGTGTGCCTTTAATATTGTCTTTATTACTTTGTAATGATTCATGGGATAGATTCCCATTCTTTAGAGAGCACTTCTGTGCAGAACAGTGATATTATTTTATTGATAAGTTTGTGAAGTCATAACCAGTTGTAAGGATAAGCTACTTTACCCCAAGGACAGACAAAGGAGGAACTATGAGTCTCCAGGTGAAGGAAGAATTTGCTATTAGTCAATACTAAGAGCAGCCTTTTCCTCTACCTGAATTCAGATCTGCCAGCCAGAATCTGAGCAAGCTGAATCAAGGATCTACTAATTCCCAACCACTTTCTGCTCTCAGCTGTTACTGACAAGAGTTGAACGCATACTGGTCCATCAGCTGTGCTCAGATGTCTAAAATGAACAATGCATACAAGGAAGCAAGGGGGCAAGGCCATCAAATTTCTCAGTGAAGAATGGCAATGAGGTTCTTATGTTCAGTAATTAAGGAACCTGAGTAGTTTTATTCTCTTAATTGCATGCATATATTAAAAAAAAAAAAACCCTCAATTTCCTGTATTCCCATCTGTGTTTATATTTTGGGACTTTGACCCTTTCTCTGAAGGCGTGTTCTTGTTGGCTCAGTCAGCACCAGTGGTTCTTGTATAATAGTTGCTGAATAATTTTTTCCTAAAAGTTCAACTTCCAACTTCTGTCCAACTTTGCTGAGCTCTGTGGGAACATATGCAAAAGCCAGACTCTGCTTAGCGCTATAGCTGAAACTTCCAGATGTGGTGTTGCCAATAACCTGAAAAAAAAACCCACAAAAAACCAAATCCTTAATGCATATATTCAACATCCATTGAGTTCATTTGTTGGTTGTTTTTGTCTGTTCGTTTATTTGTTTGTTTTAAGATATACACCTCAGATACTAATCTTGGGTTGTATACTTCATATGTGAAGTAAATTTCAAGTGCATTGTGCTGTTCATAACATTCTTTGTGAATGGCATCACCTTAAGCTGGTAAGTTTTTGCTCCCTGAAAAAAAAGAGTTTATTCCTGTTGCATTCACTTCAATTTTTACCAGGAATCAACACTACACACATGTATATACACAATTTATATATATAATAGATACACAATGGTTTAATTGCTAGTAAGTGTTTCAATACATAATCTGAGCTGAAATGTGAATGCCTAAGCTTTACTGCTTTTTTGTTTGTTTGTTTGTTTGTTTTTCTCTTAAGCAAATACCAGAAATTATCTTAGAACAATTATTAACTTGCAGAATGACTTAGTGGATAATTCAATAAATGGATGACTATACTTCAGTCTCTTCTATTCCTGTTTCTGTGACAGTATTCCATTCATAAACAATGATGTTTCCTACCTGAAAATTAGAAAATGGTTTTGTAGCTTAAAATTCTTCTGTGCCAGTAGAACAAAGATATTATATTCACACTTGAAACATAAAGTTAGATTCTGTTCATGAATTAACTTTAATTTCTTGTAACATGGTCTATAGTCATTACCTTGCCATTATGCCACACACTTTCATTTCCCTCTGGATCAACATCATCTGTTTCCAGGGTGAGATATACTAGTCGTCGTTTGAGTCCCTTTTCTTTAATCTGCTTCAGCATTTTCTTTCCTATAAAGTCTGCTGGCTGAGAAAATAGAAGATAATGATGATATTCAGGTTGCTCAGGTTCTACAAGGAGGTCAGAGATAAACACATTTATATTTGTCTTATTCATTTTCTTAGCACTTAAGTATTCTGTATGAAATACAGATTAAATCAGTTTTTTGACAGACACTATATCTTGATGTTTTTATATTGGTACATTTCATCTTGATAATTTTATTCAGCATATTAATTTTACTAGACCCCAGTCTTTCAGTGTCTGTAGTTCCAGCATATGTATAGGAATGCATGTAGCAAGATGGATGTTACAGGGCCATCTGCCCAGTTAAAATTGTGACTCAGATGGTTAAGTTTCATTACAGTTTCAGTTTTAAAAAATGGGAATACCAAACCCTGAAATCCTGGCCTCCCTCTGTGGACACACATCCTGTTTGATGGCATCAGCAACCACTGCTACCTGTTACAATTCCATTTTGATGCCTCTGTGCCAGGGTGCAAATCTGGCAGTTTACTCCATATTCTTGTTTTAACCTATGTACAGGGGAAAAACACATATCTACCATTTTAACAGATTATAAAGCATGTTAGCTACAGAATAATACTGCCATTTGGAGTTCACTTTTTCAGATTGCTTAATAAAATACATGTAGATCTTCACCTTTTTAGAAGCAGACTGCATAAATGCATGACAAGTACCATCTGTAAATCTCTGAATAATAAAGGATATATAAGATAGCGTATATTGTATGCAGTGATGTTGAGCTGCCTGAGATTCCATGGCCAGGATCAGTGATAAAAGCTTATTTTGCCTACTCTTAGCTGCAACCCTGACTTTTCTAACACTACTATTTAAGTCTTAGATGTAAATCAGACAACTTCCTTGCTTGATTAGTTGGGAATTAATTGGAAAAACAAGCCATAGGAAGAGTTATTACAGACTTTGTGCTGCTGGACAGAATGTCTCAAGTGCCAAGAGAGAGCACTTTTCAACACTGCTGACAGCCTGGCTGAAATATATCTACACCAATGCACAGCATGGGAAACAAGCAGGAGGTGTTGGAAGCCACAGCATAATTAGAAAACTATGACCTAATTGCAATCACAGAAACCTAGTGGGATGATTCACATGACTGGAGCACAATGACCGAGCGCTAGAAACTTTTCAGAAGAGATAGGGAGGGAGGGACAGGGAAATTGCCTGTATCTCCTCTATGTGAACATCTCCTCTATGTGAAGAGGAGGATAGAGTATAAAGAGCTGCCTCTGGGCCATGATCAAGTTGAGATCTTTTGGGTGAAAATTAGGGACTGGACTAATAAAGGACATCTGATGTCAGGATCTACTATAGGCCACCTGACCAGGGGGAACATATTGATGAGGCCTTCTTGCTTCAACTGCAAGAAGTATTGCACTCATAGGCTCTCATCTTGAAGGGAGATTTTCAACTACTTGGATGTCCGCTTGGAAAGCAACATGGCAAGCTCTGTTGAGGATAACATCCTGGTCCAGGTACTGGACAGATCAGCCAGGGATGAAGCATTACTGGACCAGGTGCTCACCAGCACAGAGGACCTTATTAAAAGGATTAATACTGGAGGTACTCTGGGCTGCATGCCCTGGTAGAGTTTGTGATCATGTATCCTGGCCTGCATCAAAGGAAGGGTGGCTAGCAGAGAAAGCTTAATGGAGCTTATAAATGGAAGTGAAATAAAATTTTTAAACAGGTAGACAGTGACAGAAAAAGGGGGAATGGCTTTAAATTAAAAAAGGGGAGATTTAGATTAGACATCAGAGAAAATTTTCACTCAGAGTGTGGTGAGGAACTGGAACAGGCTGTCCAGAAATGTTGTGGATGCCCTGTCCCTGAAGGTGTTCAAGGCCAGGTTGGAAGGGGCCTTGGCACAGCCAAAGCTAGTGCCTGATTGGCCTGGTTGGCAACCCTGCCATGGCAGTGGAGTTGGAACTAGATGATCTTTGAGGTCCCTTCCAACCTAAGCCATTCTATGATTCATTATTTTTTTTTTCCTCTAAAGGCATAGGGTTGGCAACCCTGCCATGGCAGTGGAGTTGGAACTAGATGATCTTTGAGGTCCCTTCCAACCTAAGCCATTCTATGATTCATTATTTTTTTTTTTCCTCTAAAGGCATAGGTCAGACAGAACAAAAAAAATTTGCATTCAACTAATTTGCCGGATGAACATCATTCTGCCCTGTGGGCAAGAAACATAATAGCAGTTAAAAGTTCACCTAGCTTTTTAGCCTTTGCTGAGATGAGTAGCAGTGAAAGCTATTTTAAGACACGGGGTCATAGGTCACTGTGACAATTCTTGTGCATCTGAAGTAGAATTTCTAGTCATTTAATGAGTGCTAAAGAGAAAAGGAATGAAATAATGTTGAAAATATCAAGATACTATTTCTGGTATTGTTCTTTAATTTCTGTAAAGAATTACAGCACATAGACCCTGGCAGTTATTTGAAATACACTAGTAATGAGTGCCCTGCTTATAGAGAGATATTCAAAATGCCAAGTTCTAAAGTTCTGCTCCTTGTGAGTCAGCACTGAATCATTATTTTGCAGTAACACTAGCTAGGATTACAAGCAAAATGTATTGTACTCGGAATACATTACTGCACAGTTAGAACGTGTTCTTATTTCTGAACGTCTTATTCAGGTTCACATACGTCTATTTGTAGGCTCAAAAGAAACTACTAAAGCACTGATGACTTTTGAAAGATTGGATTGTACAAGCAATGGTGGAAAGCAGCAGATGTCAAGAACTGGCTAAGGATCAGTTAGTCTGAAAATAAGTGTGGACCAACTGAAGATAAAGGCAGATGTTATACCTAAGTATTATGAACACTCCACTTTGAAGGGCAGCACGAAATACAGCCCAGATCAGACAGAGGACTGGGAAGACTGATTTTAGAAATCTCAGGATTCTGCTAGAGAAATATAAAGCAATGACCTCCGATCAGTCAATAGCTAGCAAATGGGTGGTTCCTTGCCCCTTTTCACAGAATTGCTTTTGTGTTACATAGGAATATTTATAAAAGGAATCACCTACAACTAGAAACACAAATAAGATGGTATACCAGAGCACATCACACAAAGTAAAACACTTTGCACGAGACAGATATCTGGGAAGCAAATATATTACAGGTGAGCTTAACACTGAATCAGCTTCCCCCTACCCCCAGTACGGCAATGTAGTATATGGTATTTAGTATCAAGGAATGTAACTGTGGAACTAAACGCCAGAACTCAAATAAAATGGCATGTGCCATTTCTTGGTTGGCCTCCAACTGCCGACTGAGAAGTTAGGTCTCCCCTCAGTCTTGTGTCATATTTACCAACACAGTGCGGATGTTTCTAAGACATCTAACATGACACTATGGATGCCCTTAAATTCCTATATGTGGGTCTCTTAGCAAGTCTAAGTGGTAACAGGCAGTACTCTCTCCAAACTAGCTTACAGCAGTATTCTTTTACCGCGCCCATTCCCTTCACTGAGTCACTCTCAAGATTTCCAGAAAAAAAAAAAGAATCATAACCTGTGACACTGGGAATGCATTATCACACCTCACTGACATAGCTAGTGCTGCACTGACTGACAGCAGAGCTTATTTTTTCTTTTATGGAGCATTTAGATTCTTGTGAGTGCATAAGTAGAGAACTGAAAGCCCTTAAAACACGTATCATTTTCATTGGTCTGTGTGTGTTTATGTATTGTTGTGTTTTTAAATTCAAGATTTCCAGTTAATTGTTACATCTCTAAGTTTCTTTTTTTACAAATGGGGGAACGGTTCCATAAAAGTGAATGCATCAGTCATAATGAGAACCTTAGTATGACCTGGTAGCATATAAATACCACTCTAATGGGTCACTTCAAGATTAGCTGTATGGATGATGGTTAGTTCCTGTTAAACTACCAATTACTGTAACCTTAAGGTTGACAGCAAAAAACCCCTTGACTTCCATGGAAACCATTACTGAAAACTCCAAGCAGTTTGTAGATTTTATAATTTACGTATTTCTGGATTGTTCTTTGCCTGTTATTTATGGATAGAAAATGAAATTCTTGCCAAATTAATTTCAACTGTGCCAGACCTTCAGCCACCTGGAATATATCATTATATTTTGTATGCTAACTCAATGGATTTGGCAGCTTTTACACAATGGACTAGTTGTTTTCTGATTTATATTCCTTAATGGCTAATTCTTTTTCTTCTTATTAGAATTCTGTCCTGGAAAAATAACCTAAAGGTAACATAGGATTCAAACTCTGCAAAATACACACACACATACACAAATATGCACACATACACACAACCTTCACGTATGATTATATGTATCACAGAATCACAGAATTGCAGGGGTTGGAAGAGACCTCCTGAGACGATTGAGTCCACCCTCTGCTAAAGCAGGTTCCCTAGGATAGGCTGCACAGGAACGCGTCCAGGTGGATTTGAAGTATCTCCAAAGAAGGAGACTCCACAGCCTGGACAGCTGGTTCCAGTGCTCTGTCACCCTCACAGGTAAAGGAATTTGTCCTCATGTTCATATGGAACTTCCTGTGTTCCATTTGGTGCCTATTGCCCCTTGTCCTGCCTCTGGGCACTGTCGAAAATAGCTTGGCTCCATCCACTTGACTCCCACCCTTTAGATATTTATAAGCACTGATACAGTGGAAAGTGATTAATTCAAATTAACACTGTCTATTCTTGGTAACTTCTTCCTGTTTCTTGGAGAAAATCATTAAGTTGAGTTTCTATTTCTTTTGGATCATTGCATGAAATATAATACTAAATATAATGCAAGGTGAAATCCATTCAAACTAGCACAACTTATTAACAGGATATTCTGCAAAATAAATAAAAGGAAAAAAAAGGAAAAAGAAGAAAAGAAGTAGAAACGAAGGGAAACATTAAATAATTCCAACCTCAAACAAATGTCAGATTTCTATTTGTTCCTATTGCTTCTTAAAAAATAAACAACATGAAATGGAGTAACAATACAGTGCTTCGATACTTAATGATTCTCATTAAACTAAACCTAGAATACAGAAGACTTTCCATTATCTTAGTATGTGCTCCCAAAACATTAAGCCGGGGCAGAAGTAATATTTTTAACGGTAAGTAAAAAGACTTAGAATCGGGATAAGGACAACAGGATTTAGCTTCACATTCTTTAGTTTGAGTGCATTGAAAAAAAGAAGGGTTTAGCTCTTTATATACCGTTTGTAAAGGAAAATTGTATCACAATGACAAATCAGTTACGATTTTCAAATAGCATTCAGCTTAAGAAAGGCCATAGGATATCTAACATATTAATGTATCACACATTTTCCCTTGCCATTTTCTCCTTCATCTTGTGTCAGTTACTGTGTGTTTGTTAGCACAAAATAAGAGCACTTAAAAAAAAAAGTTAAAAAAAACATTAACCAGTGAGGTGATTTTAGGCACAGTGACATACCCTGAAAAGTTTAACTCACTGTATTTCAAACGTACTTGGTGTTCATTCTAGGGCTCACAGATCCTAATGCTAATTCTTCAGAAAGTTGTTTAAGGAAAGCAAATGCAAATTGCGTACAAAACTTTAAATTTTCTTTTCTAAATTGTGCTGCTTAGTGGCACAAAGTCTGGGTTTCCTGGAAGAAAACTGTCATATCCCTTCAAGAATAGCTGGCAGCAAAGATATGCAAATCTCTTTTAATAATAAAATGTAATTTATTTGGAATTGTACTTATGCATGTGGGCGTACAGCCAAACTGTGTACACAAAGGCACCCAGCTGAGTAAGGCAGCACCAACAGATGCTGCAATCTGCTATAACCGTGGCAGTACAACACACTGGAGACGGCATCAATGCAGTATTTTGAAAATAATTATTTTTACTTGAATGCTCTCGAATAATTTCAGGGTTATGCTCCAAATGGTATCAAAGAGTGATAGCTGAAGATCATTTTCCTCCACAGGTAGCAAATATTTGGTGAATTTATTTTCCAGCAGCAAACCAAAGCTGCAGTTTATGCTGCATGAAACAATTTTCTAAAGGATATACAGCCAGTCAGTATGTGTGGTACCTGCATCGCTTCTCCTTTCATTTAGCCTGCCTAAGCCCTTCCTGTATGCAAACAATCAGCTCTAAGAAAATGATATAAAATAACCTGCTGATGAATTTTTTTTTGCTCAAAATTCCTAGCTTGGTGGGTGCCTATAGCTTTATACGACTCGGTGAACATAATGGGAGCGACCCAAGTGTGTATTTTACACAGAAAACAAAATCTCTGCAGATATTTCCATACCTTGTGTAAACCGATGGGATAAACCCTTTGTTTCCATGACCCCTCTGGACATCTAATGAAACAACTACAGTGTATGATTCTGCTCCTAAATTCCCACTCCTATTTCCTTTTCTTGCTTAAAGAGGAGGTGGCACAAAAGAGAACCTTATTCTGGATTATGGAGTGGGGCCAGTAATTACTACTATGTTCGTTTCTCTCTGAACAGGTGGGATGCAAGTCAGTGAAGAGGAATGCCGGACAGACGTTGACAAAAGGGGGAAATTACAGAAACTCTTGCAGGTTCACCAACATCAGAGTTGGAGCTGTGCTTCCAGCACACCTGGTCAGCAATTGCCAAGCATTCCATCCGTGAAGCCTGCCCTACACAATTTATACTGCATTTTAGGAGCAAGAAAATAACAATTTATCGCTTGCTATGGCCCTGCAAACACAGGACCATTTTAAAGTCAGTGACTAAGTAAAACAAAAATTCAATTAAGAAAACATATACAAAGGGCTAAAAGTGGTTGTTTTACTGGTTACCAGTTTTCAGTCCTTGTTCCATCTGTCTGAAACCTTTGTCTCCTGCAGGTGAAAGATTTTGATTTCATATCACTGCTTAACAGTGCTATAGGCCACATAATTTAAGCGTGGAGTCACCAAGCATTATCAGACCTGAAGAAAAGCATTTTATACACATCATGATACAAATGACTACATACACTGCAGTGCTGCAGAGAATGAGAGCCAGCATGTATATCCTCCCTTCTGCCACTTTCCCCATGCTTGTCACTTAGCATCACTGGTGTTTGTAGCCAGAGCCACAGAGGGCCATGGCAGAACTAATAACTCTGCTATTGCTCCCTTTTGGAGGGAAGGTCTCTGTGGTTGGAAAAAAAAAAGGAAAAAAAAAAAAAAAAGAATTCCTAAAAGAATATTTTGTTCTGCGCTTTAATAAATAAGGACATACCACTTTGAACCATGATTTAGAGTGTTGAGACCCTGGCACAGGCTACCCAGAGAAGCTGTGGGTGCCCCATCCCTGCAGATGCTCAAGGCCAGATTGGATTGGATGGGGTCCTGGGCAGCCTGAGCTCCCACGGTGGAGCGTTAGAACTAAAAGATCTTTAAGTTCCCTTCCAACCCAAGATATTCTGTGATGCTATGATATGGTAACACAAACAGTTGGGCTGACACAGCTGAGGGGTGGTTCTAGAAGAGTGGAACGGAAGGAGACACACAAGTGGGGAGACCATGGATGTGTAAGACTGAACTTGCTACAGAAGGAATATAACATGTCCAGTGGGTGAAATAGCAACAGCCACCATAGAATTCCAGTGCAAAGTAAGAAGTGGTAGGACTTGCAGTTTAAGAAGCATTGTTTGACATTTAAATACAGTGTTGGTGGAGATAAGACAGAAACAGTGAGAAGCTGACAGGGAAGGAAAAGGGAAATAAACGAGCTTAAAAAAACCCTGCAGGTATCAGAGGCCTAAGAAAAAGTAAAGGGGTAGAGATTGTGGGCAATGTATAACCTGGGAAGAAAAAGAAATAAAAAAAAAGAACTTAGAATAGAGAAATTGCCTCAATAAATTAACAGGACTACAACAAAGAAACACTGTCTCTCATAAAGGTATTTCCTACTGAAGGAAAAAATGCTAATTATTGGCTAACCTCTTAGATCCAAGCCCGGATGAGTGTATTGGAACAGAATCCTCACGAGTTTCCGTCATCTGCCGCCCTTCCCCTCCCCAAAACTGCAGTGAGCTGATGCTGCACACACTGCCCAGCAGATGGCAGTCTTGTATATGCATCACAGCAAGTTAAACGCCAGCATTTAAATAAGGGATTTTGCAGCACGGTAAAAACGATAGATTGGATACGAAGCAAAAACAGGTGCAAGTTTTTCTTCCTTAAAGACATCCTGTGGATTTCCTGACACAAAGTTGATCTGGCCCCTACTGAATAATTTGTAATAGAGTGTTTACTCATGAATAGAAAGTATAGCGCCTAACAAAGAATATGATTTTGATTGTATTACCTTCACTGGCATTTGGTTCCTCACTCACTCTAATCAGCTTATAAGCTGTTTATCTTTCCATGACTTACGATTCACTTACATTGAGGTGAGCCATTTTAGCTATTTGTTGCACAGTAAGAAGCTCTATCCAATAATCAGCTGAATGGCTTATTTTTGCTTTAATCTACACGGAAATAAGCACTTTGTGCTATTGGGGGTGCACAGTTAAGGTTACAATTCCCATCAGAGATTTCCTGCAGACCAAGATGTCAAACAAGAATCTGTTGTTTACGGCTGCCTTTTTTTCAGAGGACAAAAAAAGAAGTTTCTTTGTCAACAGCAACAGCTGATAGCCGTGATAAAAGGAATATGTTGCTTGTATTCAGTCATAGTGTCCTGTTGGAAATGCTGAAGTCTACGCCATGCCAAAATGGACATCAAAGCCAGAGACAGGAAATTGTAACTAAAAATGGGATTCACTATCCTAAGCTGCCAAAAAGAAGAGTAAATAATCTCACATAGCGTTTCATGCTACACTGTTTAGACTGCTTCCAATATCTGAGTTAATTCAGGTACCTCTGCAGTGTCAACATGCAGTCACAACTGCCCTCTTCTCTAAGTCAATAAATAAACATTGATTATTTCCTTCTTCACATTTGTTCGACTAAACTAGCAAATGTTTTCAGGCTGACATCCTGCATCTATGACAGAGGTTCTCTTCACACCTACTTATCTATGGCATGAGTAAGCATGAAGAAAAGTGTGCAGAACAGTGAAAAGCTAAGTGTTTCCTGCATATTAGTGCATTTGCATATTCTGCATGGGCATCTTGTCAAGCAACAGCTTCCCCGGCTTATGGCAGATTTCCTCCCATACTCAAAAAAAAAAAGCAAATCGAGGAAGCAACCGAACTACCAGAAACAGATGTATGGATTGGAAATGGAAAGAAAAACAAGAAAAGCTAATAATTTTTTTACATTGCATTCTCCTCCAATTCAGCTAATGTTTTTCTCAAGGTTGGAAAACCGTTGATAGCAAAGTAAAACGTTATCCTAATGCACCAGATTTCCTTTGCACATCATTTTCTCTAAGCAAGGAAAAAATACACAACCTAATGGAGTCAGCTGTAGCTTTGCTACATGTAGGAACTCAGCTGAATCTCTGGGATCACCTTGCTTTCCAGTGGATAAGCTCCACAGCTGGGCAGGAATAACTTTGCAACTTGTATTTTATGATACAGCACACACTGATGTTAGGCTGGGACCAAAATGGATGCTTTATTACTCCTGAATTAAAGCAATCTTTCTTTAACACATATGGACAAGCATTTTCTTGGATTCATTCCTCTTACTGCTAGTACACTTGTATAGTATAGGTAAAAAGCATAATTTTATGTTTAACCTGAGTCTATAACACTTGCATATCCAAAGATAAGGATCAGTAGCTTATCTAGAGCTGCAACTTAAAAGTTGGAGCTGGTTTTTCTTAGGCTAGAAACTTCACATCCACTGCATATGTGATCCCTGTTTGAGCTGATAAGCTAACAGGTAGCAACAGGTGGCATCGGAGCTGCACAGGAAGAGATTTCACAGGGCTTCACAGAGAGTCTGGCCACTTGTTTTGTTCATTTATTTGGAATAGAAAATTACATGCAATTTCTGTATCTCTAAGACAATAATAGATTTTGATTTGCTAAAATATTAATATCATAAGAAAATGAGGATGGTAATAAAGAGAGATAGGATAATGTTTACTTTTATCACACATTTAAATTCAACCAATCCCATTCCCTAAACTGCAATTCAGATGAGAACAAGTTATAAGCAGGGATCTCTTCAGAAATTCTATCAAAAACTTTTTTATATTTAATTTTTTTTTTTAACAAGTACACTAATATTTGACTTGTACCATTATTGTCAATCAGCAGTTCTTCTAAAAAATCTACTGGTGTTTTTTTCAGTGACTCCTGTACCAAAGCAGTAGGCAGAGAAAATGATACTACAGATAATTCTTTTAACAAGACTAAGCAGGTAAAACATTTTCATGATATGAACGGGTTTGTTCAGCTTGTACATATGTAACATATGCTTTCAAAAGCACATAATATATTTCTCTAGAAAAATAAATCAAATTCAAATAGACATTTCCTATATAGACAACATCGAATGTAGAACTCGTAAGTTTCCATCTAGTATATACTTTTGTTATGTTTATATTTATATTTAAAAATATATATATTTAAATCTGTACTTAATACTATATACTGTAAAAAAATGTTGCTCAGCTCATCTTCTAATACCTGCTTTATTTTACAGATAATGACATTTTTTCTTTTCAAATACTGGGAAGGATAACTTCGCACATAATGGAACATTTTGAAAATGATAGGACATACCTTGTTTAGCTTTACAAAATATTCCAGTCCAGCTTCCAAGGGATTAGTGTCACAGTTCATCTGTTAAAAAGAAAAGAAAAAAACAAAAGCCATCTCTACACGGTGGTCTATAGCAGGTTTTACCTTAAATAATAATAATAACTATTGTTATTATTCTGTGCATCTTTCTATTTATTCTTGGGTCAACGTCATCCACATCGCTTATGTGCAACATCCATCTGAATATACTGCAAGCTTCCTGATATGTGATTTCAAGCAGAATATTGTATTCTCCTTAACATAAAGAGTAGATAGGTAAATCATACATTTAAGTTTCAATGTGCAAAATAAATATACATTTCAATCAGAAATGAGACTTTTTTTCAAAGCAGAATGGAACCTGCAGAAGCTTGAATAATTAGGTTATAAAAATTAACTGTAACACACCAGAATGCCTCAGCTGGAGACAAAATTAAATACAGGGCCAGGTTTTCTTACTGCCTTCCTACTGGGGGAAGAGGGGAAAATGGTTTGTTGGGAAGCATTACAAGCAAGAATGAAAATAATTATCAGTGAACAAAGCAAAAGTATTCCCAAATGCCCAGCATTTTATCTTCCTCGTTTCTTTCCTTTCCAAAGGAATTAGGAGAAAAAAAAATCTGGTAAGCAGAATTTTACTGTCTTTCCCCCAGTTCTCTAGCTCTCCTGAGTATTTCTTTAAAGTAAAGTAAATTCAAGAGGTAAGTAAATTCACTAGAAAGAAACTAATGGGAAATGAGTACGTTCCAAATACATGATAAAGCAAGAATAACTGGCCTCTCATGACATAATTACTCTGGAAATAAAACATTTTCAGAACCCATCCGCCAAATCTTTGATTTCAAAAGACTAAACTCAGCAAAACCATCATAGTTTTGTTATACACAAGGGGCAAAAGTATCAGTGAATCAACACAAGTGTCTCTGCCAGCAGTGCAATGGAGTACAGAAGTTGTTTTTTTCATTTAGAAAAGACACTGTTCAGAATTACAGTATTTTCAGCTCAAATCAGATTTATTTTCATGCTAAACTTAGAAACTAGAACAAAAAGCAAATACCATCTTAGACTAAAAGCTGTACAGTCATAGTGAAATAAAGAAACAGAAAGAATAATAAAAAAGATTTACTTCCTGACCTCTGCCCCCCAGGCTCGGAAACCCTTTTCTAGCCTTAAAGCATTCAGAGCATATGTTCCAAAGTTGTCAATTCCCTCTTTTTGGCCAGCATCCATGATTGCATTGTAAAGAGCTACAGAGTCTTCTTTCCTATGATACAGTTCCCATCCCAGTTCACCTGTTGGACAAACAAGATTAGTATTTCCATCAGCCCAGCACCGGTAAATGCAGTCCGTTCATTGGTAAAAAGTAAGGAGCAGCACTGTGTTAATTCACGTTAGAGGGTCAATTCTGCTATCATACAGAAAGTCAAACTCCCTGCAAGAACCACAAGAGGATTCATGCCCTAGATCTTAAGCAGCGGTAATATTATTCTAATTTAAACTGTTAACTGATATCTAAGTGGAGGTAAGAAAGACCAAAAAAATTGGCAAGGAAAGATCATGTAACGAAGTCGCCTTTAGGGATGAAGCTTAAGACATTGCAAGCAGGTGATGAATTGGCAAGTGAACAGCACATGTAACAGTGTAAATAAGCAAAATGTGAACATGTTATTTCATACTTTGCACACTAGAAAGAGAATATGAATTTCAGTGACTTCAGCTGCTTCAGAATGCTCTGAATTCATTCTATTGCAATAGAGATTAATATTAAAAAAAAAAAAAAGGAATAAAAGTAACTCAGAAAAGCAAATATTCCAAATTTCAGTGCTATATTTTAAAAGCACTTGACAAAAAATATACGGTAATCCAAAACCAATTCCTGACGTTGGTTTTGCAGCAGATATCACAGAGGTTATCAGAACTGCCCTTTTGTTCTGTAAAATAAATATTTACACCACAGGATATTCTAGAGAAGAGGATCTTGGAAAATTTGGAACCGACCATGACCAGATCACATCTGAAAAATCAATGTACTGGGTTTCCTCACACATAAAAAAAAAAAGTGTGGTGAACCTACTTAAGAACATATTAGGAGATTTATTATTCAATATACTTTTGATTATACTGATTATATTATTTTTTGCCTCTTAAATAGTCTTCTCTATCACTCACCTGTGTATGATATCCTTATGGCAGTAACAGCAATATCAGAGAGTTTCAAATGTCTAGACTGGAGAAATTTAAATGAGCCATCGCTCAGATCCTCAGCTGTCAATCTCTGGAGGACCTGTCGTGCATATGGACCTGCTACACCAAGTACTCCCATCTCATCTGTCATGTTCTCTATTTCAACTTTGTATCCACCTCTTACTACCTCTTCTTCTATCCATCTGCATGTAAAACACAACAATGATGTTTACTTTATGTATCAAATTATAATACATCCATATCAAGATTAAAAATGAAGGGTTTTCTTTCTTACTGTTCAACTTCTGGTGAGATAACTGGTAAAAGAACACAAGTGTCTGAGGTACAGTGAGGAAAGTGAGAGAATTTAGATAGGTTGAATGCTATTTCATGGAATATCTCACCGAATCCTAGAATAGCTGAGGCTGGTAGGGATCTCTGGGTCTATCTGCTGCAACCCCTGCCCAAGCAGAGACACCCAGAGCAAGGTGCCCAGGACCATGACCAGTGACTTCTGAAGATCTCCAAGGCGAAGATCCTATGGGCAATCTGTCCTATTGTTCTGTCACCAGCATAGTAAAAGAACTGTTCCCTGATGTTCAGACAGAACCTCCTGTGTTCCAGTATGCAGTCCCTTGTCCTGACACAGCACCACTAAAAACAGCCTGGCTCTGTTCTCTTCTCATCTTCCCTTCATCTTCCCTTCAACACACTGCTAAGTTTCCTTCACGTCTTCTCATATCCAGGCTGAACAGATCCATCTCATTCAGCCTTTCCACCTAGGAGACAAGTTTCCAGTCTCTCCATCAACTTAATGGCCCTCTACTGGATTCTGTCCAGTTTAGCTATGTCTCGCTTCTACTGGAGAGCCCAGAACTACTCACACTAATCCATGCGTGGCCTTACCAGTGCTGAAGTGAAGGATTACCTCCTTCCACCAGTCAATGATACTACTGCCCAGGATACAGTGGCTTTCTTTGCTGCAAGGCACATTACTGGCTCATGTTCAACCTGGTGCCCACCTGGATCCTGAGATCCTAGTCTGCCAAGCTGCTTTCTTCCTGGGTGACCTCCAGCATTTATTGGTACTTCTTTTTTTGTTCCTCTCCAGGTGCAGAATTTTGAACTTCTTGTTGAAATTGGTGAGATTCCTCTCAGCCCATTTGCTTAGCCTGTTGAGGTCTCTCTGGCTGGCAGCACAATCTTATGGCAAATCAGTTACTCGTACCAGTTTTGTGTCCTCTGCAAACCTGCTGAGGGTGTACTCTGCCCTATAATTCAGATCATTATGAAGAAGTTTTATATGGGACTGGACCCAGCACTAATCCCTGGGGTACACCACTAGTTACATGCCTCCAGACAGACTTTGCACCACTGAATGCTGAGCTCTGGTCTCAGCCATTCAGCCAGTTTTCAGTCTACTTCACTGTCTGTCCGTGTAGCTCATTCATCAACAGCTTGTCTACAAGGATCTTGTGAGTGACCACGTCAAAGTTCATAATGAAGATCAGGTGGACAATACACACTGTTCTACTCTCACCTACCAAGCTAATCATTTCATCATAGGAACATATCAATTTGATCACGCATGACTTCTTGGAAAGTCCATGCTGACTGTTAAGAAGTGATATCATAAGACTGAACGCAGAGCTGCCTTTGGATTCAGAACATGTTAATAAAATCTCAGCATACAAAAAGAGTAAGCATCAAACAAAACGAACATAAGGAACCTCAACATAAAGTTCTGTGCCAACATAAATGTACAGATGTTATTGTTGCTTCCTGAATGCAGTATTTAAAGTACTGGCAGCAAGTTTTAATTAAAAACTAAAGCTGCATACATCTTTCAGGAAATTCACAAAGTAAATAAAAGGGGTATATTTAAAATCTTATAAGTTATTGTTTTGTTAATCTTTAAACAGTGTTTAAAGATCTCAGGCCCAAGGGAGTATCAAAAAGCATTGCAGAAATTCTTTAAAAGTAAATACATTAGGCCTGCCCTTTTTTACAAGCATGGGGCTGTTATGAAAGTGCATTATGCATCATGTGTAAGGGTGGTAAATTTCAGCTTTCAAAGTGAATCAATGTTCACTTTGAAGAACTGATTTGTCAGAAATTACAGGTAAGAAAAAATCTTTTTTTTTTTTTATATGGTGTCTGTACAGCTACTAATAACACTATAAATGTGTATCTTAGTGGAAAAAAAAATCCAACGCATTTTATTGAAAAAAAAATGAAATGGAGCCAACCTGCAACTGCTTCTACCTCCTTTCTTTCACTTCACTGTGAGGATCCAGAGCCCAGAGCAGAAGACATTTTCACAGTATCAGAAAGAATACTACTCATCTCTATTAGCTAGGTCAGTACCTCTGGGGTCATCCATGTTAAAAGTCAGTTCTCTTTGTTACGTAAGAGAAAACACTGGAAAGGAACAACCATGCTGTGTTCCATCATACAACGCCAAATACAAATTGGTTCAATAACAAAACAAGAACTACTTAGATGTTACACAACTGTCAGTAAATTACCCACCTTCTACACCAACATTAAACCCAATATTCAACTGCTTATATGTCAGTATTCAGTTAAACCAAGTTTCTAAGAAACCAAGATCAATGAATAAGTAGAATTATCTGGAAACTACTGAAGTGATTGTTGAATAATTATTAAGAATTTGGCACTTATTAAAAAGATTTTTACATTAATGTGACTGTATGGCATTATGTACTTATGATATCAAAAACAAGTTTACCTCAGATCATGAAGTTCTGATCCTGAGCCAGTTACAAGCATAAATTCTCCTGGATACAGTTGAGACACTGTTAGCTCAGCATAAACTTTTCCTTTTGGTGTCAACATATGACTTATATTTGTGGAGCCAACCTATAGAGTACAATTTCTGGTTAGTAAGGATGCAAAGTAAAGCCTCTGAATTTTTAATCATTATTAAGTATGTGGAAATACGTATTTACTTAATAACTTTTTATGCTTGTTCTGCTATGACTTAACAGGAGAGAATCAGCCAAGCTTAACATTTACAGGCGAAATTCCACATTTTTTCTTCAGAGAAATCAGATAAATCAAGATCTTTGTAAATATTTTCTGGTCGTGTATTAGACATTACCAAGAATACATTTTAAATGCAAACAGATCCAATGAATTCCAGTTTGTTTGCTGATCATCAGAATAAAAAAAACCCAAAAAACTCTTGTACAGAATATTGACATAAATATTCTTTTTCAATCATGTTAACAACATTTTTGAAACCCAAAAGGATGACATATCCTTTGTCTCTTAATTTAAAGAAAAAAAAAAACATTGAGTTTGCTCATATTTTGTGCCCTGATGTATTCACCTTTTTCATATTCTATCTGGTTCCTGACTATGAATCTACATCACTGTACATCTGGATCAGATTCTGTATATAAATGTGTTCCCTAAAGGCAAAATTTCAACAGGTGTTTAGCTATGACAGTAACATGTATGCGTGTTCATACAGATACCATCTATACAAACAGAAATTTAAATGTGCCAGAGCCACTCCTCTTGTCTGATTCCAGAGAAAGAATTTTATCTCTCTTATTTCATTCTGTTTTCATAAGGACCTTATCAATCACCCAGACAGTGCCTGGATTCCACTCTTCTGAACAGAAAAACTAAAAATATTGCAGCGACTGGCATTCTTTTACAACATCATACTACATGAGTATAGTTACCAGCACATTACAGGTATGAGGTTGAATTTTTGCAGTCTGTTGCTAGTCACATTCAGTCTGGTTTTGGTACAAGTGAATCTCTGGTAACTTCACTACATTACTTCATGACACAGACAAGCACGAATGATATCAGACAGCTTAAATAATCAACTCTTGTGAAAGCTAGATTTTTAAGTGTACTCATATGCTGTTTGCTTTGTTTTGCTCTCTTTCTTTTTCCCCTCAGCAACTCTTCTAAATCCTATAGAAACTATTCACTTTTGTCTTCATAATTTCCCATTTAATGTTGCTTCAACTTTAAAACATAAATACATCCAGCAAGTGTTAGCAATGCCAGCTGATGATAGTCACACCAGTTCTACACAAAGCCAAAGAGAAGACATTTAATCTATTTCGTACAGTAAAATATATGACTGTATGGCAGTTTAGGATCTTTTTTTCTCTCAAATCTATGGGATATCTTCCTTGTGTACAGGCTTCACATCCAGCTGGCTCTGAGCTTTGAGAAGACTTCTACCTTCACGACCATAGTTTCAGTGTACTTAGTGTTTTCCCCATGTCTCTTTTCTTTGCTGTCTAAAGTAAATAAAACAATAATCTATAGAAAAAAAAAAAAAGTGAAATTCCATCCTGGAATAACAGAACCTCACAGCTGTAGCACTTCAAAAAAGAACAAGATGTACCTTTTGACACAAATCATTAAGTCATAGAGTTATTGACGTTAGAAGGGATCTCATATAGCACTGACTAGTGCTATATCTCTGCACTAGATGAGAATGGTTGACAAAGCAGGAAGATGAAAGGGACTCAAGGAGCACTACCATGAACTGAAGACCAATAATAAGAAACCTGAGTTAGTTTGCCAGTGTGCCATTTTTTGTATTCTGAGCATCTGTGAGCAGATTCAGAATTGTGAAGAAAGGACAGGTATGAGTTTGAAAGCTGAATATCTTGAATATTTGCAACCCTGCCTGCTCTAGGCAGCCAGATATAAAAGACAGTCATGATGAGGTGTGTGGAAAACAAGCATGAGATACACTTAAAAAAAAAACAGACATTCATTTGGAGATTCAGAAAAAATACAAAATCCAGCTGTGGTCTGCCAAGAACACATCCCATTGCTATCCCCTGCTACTTGAAGCTGCATCTTAGGCAAGCAGCTTCCAAGTTATTCAGGTATTATTGTAAATGAATTCCAGGTCTTCTTTAGATCAGGATTTGAAACACAGAACTTTCTGTCTGAATGTGAGAAAATACTTTTTTAATGTGAGGGTGACAAGCACTGGAATGGACTGCCCATGGAGTCTCCATCCTTAGAGATGTTCAAAACCTGTCTGGACACAGTCCTGGGCAATCAGCTCTAGGTGACGTCCTTTAGTAGATGTTTGGACAAGATGACAAGAGTGAGGTCTCTTTTAACATCAACAACTCTGACTCAATTATTTGTGTCAAAAGGTACATCTTGAAGCTACTGTAGTACAAACTCCACGGTTCCTGCTCCTGTCACTGGAATTTCTTTAAAGGACACGAGTGCTTGCTTGCTATCTGAAAGATGTTATAACAATATTATGCCACATTTTCCGTTTCTGAAACACATCTTGTTTGCCTAAATCATACATTAAAACTGCTATCACCATCCCATTTACCTTTGGAACAACATTTGCAAACAGATGATCCAGTAGCTTAACAGAATCAGTGCCTTTTACTTTAAACTTGCCAAAGGGTGACAGGTCAATCACACCAACTCTTTCCATAACCTGTTTATACTCACGACCCACTGGGTCAAACCAATTTGTGCGCCGAAAACTGGGTCTGAAACAGAGCATTTATACACTTAACACAGAATCTAGCAATTTTGTGTTCTTGTCAGTAAAATGTAGTTAGTCTTCATTTTCTTCACTTCAATAAGAGATATGCATTCCTAATTGTAGGTAGCTTACCCAATATTTTGCTTGGTCTAACATAGCTTAATTATTAAATCCTCTAACAACAGAGGAAGATATGGGTTGATATTTTATCAACGACTTTGTAGAATAAACTCTGAACTGATCAAATGTTGGAAGAAAGTAGTAGTCTGTCATGTGTAAATTTACAGAAAAAACAACAATAGAAGATCAACCTAGTAGACAACTTTCAGCTGAAGCTAGTGATAAATGTACACTTGCCTTTAAATTTAAGTTATCTGTCTCTTGCTGACAATTTATCAGACAGAAACAAAAACAAAAACAAAAGCAAACAAGCAAAATCTTTAATTTACTTGTATCCAGTCTCATCTCCAGGTTTGTAGAACCAATGAGGTTGTTCCCATCCTGCATGGAAGCCCATTGAACATTTTGTTTTCAGCAAATCATACAGCCCGCTAGTCCTCTCTGTTGGTCTCCCAGCAAATCTTTCCTCTTTAGGGTAAATAACTAGGGAAGAAAGAAAAAAACTCCACATCACAGGATAGAATGTATAAAAATGTGTATGTAAACAGAGATCTAGAGGCAGGCTTTGTTGGAATTAATTTTCAGAACATAAACACAATTAAAAATATTTTCTTACTGATGTTATTAAAACCATAAGATTCCCTTGCTTTGGCTGCTGTGTATTCTGTAGTGGTCCACTTCCCATAGCGATTAGGATCTAATTCTATCAGGTCAAATGGAGGTTCCCCTTCAAGGATCCAGTCACTCAGGTACTTTCCTATGCCACCAGCATGTATAATGCCATACCTTTAAAAAAACACAAAAAAACCCAGCAGTGACAAAACTTTTTTGTGTTTTTTCAGTCAATACTAGCAGTAGTACATCCCCTAATTTTTCTTTTTTGTTGTTTGTTCCACTTTGTCTTATTTTCCAAGATTACATTCTTTGCTGACAGATACTTCTACCACACCATCAGTAGCAAAACTCCACTGATGTATGGCAGTAGTGGTGCTTTAGACTACAAAAAGCTTTCCTTCTCTGAAGTTCAGAATTTAATAGTCTCTTCCACGAATATTAACAGTTAACACTAAACACAGTTCTCAATTAACTGATACTCATTAAATACACTTTCTAGCCATAAAATACATCTTTTACAATCAAATTTGATTAAACCAGACTCAGAATTGAAAACCAGACTAAGAAATTCTAGCAGCTATGGTGAATATTCACCATACAGACAATTACAGACAAGAATAGCAGCAAAAGTTAAGAGATAATATTATCAAGACAGTGACAGTCTTAAATAAACTGAAATAATAGCAATAATTTTTACATTGCTCCACAGAAAATCAGAGAATTTTGGGAAGCTGTGGATAAAGCTAGGAGACTTCTTTGCAGTGGTGCCAGAACTGAGAGCTGTCTTTCCTCACTTGATTTGCCCTCTCCGTACTCCAGTACTACAAAGAAAAACAATTCCAGACGATTTCTGCTAAACAAATAAACATATAGGAATTTTCTTCTATCAGTGTGTAGCAAAAGCCTATCCTGTTCCTATCTAGTAAGTGTGTGAAACATCAGCATGTAGAGTTCTTTTGTCAGAAACTTGTATTAAAGGAACAGTAGAAAACATCCAAGTTAAAACCTCAAAAACATTTCATAACTCAAAAGTTAAGAAATGATAGATCTAAGGTTTTCTTGTTTAAGCACTTAATCTTTCAAATGCTCAACATCTTAATATACTTGAGAAAAAAGCAATGTATGAAACATGTTTCTGCCCCATAGCTAACCTGGACAACTGAGAGACAAGGATCTGTGGTGTACCGCAGTATGTATATATCACCATTCAGTCTGCATACAGCCAAACAGAAACATGCAGTGCTAAATTACAGGCATCTAGGATTTGACACTGAAATGATTAATTACAAATAATTATTAATAACAAGTGATTTAAAACCTCATATTAATTTATCTGTGAATTAGTTTCCCGTGTCTCAGAAAGTGCCCAACTATCCTTCTGAATAGACAACAAATGAAAACAAGCTTCTATGCTCTGGATTAAAAAGATAAAGATCTTCTGAGAAAAAAAATATATTGATCCTACTGCATATGCATAAGAAGATGACTTAGTCCTGTCACTTATTCCTGGCACTTTCTAGCTGTAGAATGCCTGACTTCACAGTCTCCATGAGATTACTTTGATAGAGTGCTGTTCTTGTTAGAGGGATGTATTTTCACTGCTTTGTTGTTGTTGTTGTTGTTGTTTTTGGAGGGGGTTTTTTGGGGGGTTGTTTTTTTTTTTGCTTGTTTTTGTTTTTAATAAAACTAATATCAAGCAGTTGAGTACATGAAGTAGTTCTGCCAAACCTACTCCTTTAGGATGTTCATCAGAAATCTTCAGGTTCACAGCACAAGTTTGTATCACACAGCTGATACGGTGAGGATGACAGCTTGTAAACAGCCACTCTCTAAATACTACTGAATAGCTGGCCAAATTTGGTGTTGATTTAGTTAGCCAACTGCAAGGTATTCACGGGTTTCAGTTCTGTAAACATAGCTCCAGAAGAAGTTACAGCCATCTCAAGTTTCCCTGCACCATTCACTGCAGCCAGAAGCAGGGGGAATGCAGCACAGAGACCACTACAGATGGCAACAGCCCAAATGCAGTGAACCATCTTCAGCTGATGACTGGTGAGGTAATGGCACAGTACCTCCATGGGCAAGACAGACCTGGTGGCAGTTCTGCAATGTGGAGTTGCTATGGCAGGAACAAAGCTGCACCTGGGCTGACTGGTTTCTGCATTCTGCAGAGCCTTCCACCATTAACTCTGCACATATAGCTCACTATCTATGCTGCTTCCCATCAGGGCCTACATCATCAGATATGATGTACACAGGGTGCTCAAATCCCTCATCGACTCAGATAAGGAGAGCTGATTGTATTAATAAATCTTTGTTCTGCTACATGCAGTGATGGCATGGTATAGCCGTAAAGACTGGTACAGCTTAGCAATTTCAGTCTTCATATGGAGATTCAGAGAAACCTGCCTTAGAGAACAACACTTGCCGTTCTGTTTTCTTTCCTTCCAGTTCCTGCCAATGATACTCTGCTTCATGCAGTGTCCTCCACCATCTCTGTCCTATTCCTGTGTCATTCTTGTTCGTGATCCCTTCTCTCTGACTCTTGAAGTTTTACATTCCAGTCCCTTTTTCCTAGGAAATCCAAATCCCTGAACACAGTGGTCCCTTTTCTAATTACTTCATCCCAGGTTCAGCCATTTTCTACCCCGAATATTTCTGTTTCTGCAGGAAAACTATTCAGTCTCTGGCTGTACATCTTAACTGTGGATAGAATTCAAGAAGATCTAGTGAGTCTCCACTGTTTATTAGCCTTAATATTTATAAAGGCTAGTGAATGGGCCTCGACTATAGACTTCTTGAAGAATGGCAGAAAGACACATCTTCTAGGAGAAAGGTCACTGCTGTCAAAATGAATGTGAAGTTCATTCTCAGCAAATAGGAACATTAGAGTTCTTTGAAAGAAAGGCTTCCACCAAAAAAGCTTAACATGGCAAAACAACATCCCTTACAATAATCTCATTCTTTCAAGTAGTTATACTGCCTTGATGCCAACTTCCCTGAATAGAATGCTAGCTTGTTAAAAATTTCAAAGCTATAAATAACTGAAAACACTCTTAAATGGGAAGCATTGAGCAACCTTAATAATAAACAGTGCTACATGCCCTGCTAACTATACTTATTAACCTCTTTGCACATTAAAATGCCTAGCATGCTGCTAATTTTAGATAATAAAAATCCTCTAAACTAACAGCACTAAGTCCTCTGTCACAATGTCCATGCTAGCTGACTGTGAGATAAGGATTTGCTAATACACACGAAAGATTACAACACTGGCAGGAACACCACTGTGACCCAGAAGTGCAAAACAGAGTCAAAAGTCCCTGAAAAGCAGACAAAGTAATCCAGTGATAGCACTACAATTGCAACTGTGTCTAAACATTTAGAGATTAATCAAGTTCCTGAAATAAGTTGTTTTTGTTTTTTTTTTTAAGAAACTTAAGCACATAAACTGGTCTCCAGTTATTCCTATATGGAACTTCAATTCTGCTCCGATTGATGCCAATGAAGGAAAACAGGCTCCAAAGTCTGGCAGCATGAACTTAAATAGTCTTTCTAGTGAACTAGGACTAGGCAAACCACTTTTGTAACTGTAAGTTCTGCAAATGTTACTGAAAGATAACAGTTTTGTTGGTTCTTTTTTTTTAATCCAAGCAGCAAAGGTGAACACCTTTCACAATGAATCATTGCAAAATTACCAAACCCTTTTATTCTGAGGGCCTCGGAAAGCAAGTCGGTGATACTGCCTTATCTTATGATCTAAGGGTTTGTTTGGTTTGGACAGAAAGAACACTAGAAAAAGCCTAGCTGGATTTTGAACAGCAAATTAGGCAATTGGAAAAGCAATGTAAACAGAACATGTTCAATAACATGCACCTGGAATTGCATTCAGTTCGTTCTATCAATCTTAAGACAACAGGCAAACTAAGACAATTAAAGATAAGTCAGTAAGAGTTTTACCACTGACTTCAGCGCAGCCAGACTATATGAAATGCAAATCACACTCAAAGAAAATATCATAGTGGGCAGCAGAGAATAAACAGCAGTAAAACACTGATTTTTGTTGTGACATTAATCTCATCACAGTAACCTCAACTTCAGTGACACCATTTTCATCATATGCCAAACAATTTATGAACACAACGTAATTCAAGGTGATGCATAAAACGAACTGGAAAATTCAGCACTTTCATGGCTTTAACTTGCTGAGCAGACAGTACCAAGTACTACTCACTTCCTGCTGCTTCATGAAACATTACAGATGTTGGATGGATTCAGAATGAAAGGAGAAAACAAATTGAAAAGAATGTTAGAGTTATAAGATGAAAGAGAGAAGGATAAGTTCCTAATACGTGGATAGAGGTTATTAAGACTGTTTCCAATCATATTTTGCATGGGTACAATAACAAAAAACCAAACAACAACAACAAAAACATCATGAACTTTTGCAAAGCTCAAGCTAGCTATTATTTTAATAATATGACAAGCAAAATTTGTCACAACACATTTACTCACCCAAACCCAATAGCTACCCAGTAATTTCTGACACCTTGATGTGGTCCCACCATAGGAAGAATGTCTGGAGAATAGGTGATAGGGCCTGAAACTGTGTTTATGATGTTTGCTTTTTTCAAAACTGGAACCATTTCCATAGCAGCCTCAACATATTCCATTATTCTGTCTAAATCAGACTCAAAAAGTTCTTTTCCAAATCCTGCAGAAATATCATTATATACTTGTTAATAACACTGGAAATACTTAAACTTCAATTACAGTTATGCAATCTTGATATATAAAATTTATACAAAATTTATCAGTATGTTCAAACTTTTACCACACTACATGAGAAAAATGGTGTGTATAAGCCCCCAGTTAATTGCAGGATCAAGTTTACCGTCACTGTAGCTACACTGTCTTTTATGTATATTTGTTTAACCCTAAGGTCATGCAAATTCAACAGAGAAGTAGAAAAGAAGTGGAGGAAGACAGAAAACTTCCTTCTGTGTTAATAAGATCAATTTATTTTTCTCATTATGCAACGACTTGAGGGGAGGAAAAAAGATACTGCTTGGGTCAGCTTATGACTTGCACAGCATTTACTGAATTCCTCAATATATTTCAGTCTTTAGTCTGTACTCTAATAATTAGTGACCATCACTATATAGAAGTATTTGTCACTAGTGGAGGCGATATGCTTGGGAAGCTGTGACAGTGTCATTCAAAGCTGTGGCAGTGTCATTTTAACTGCTCTTCATCAGGAAACGCCTTCTGTGGGTTTTTGTTTTAAACATCAATACACTGACTTAAGATAAATTTCTGTGAAGAAGTTAATAGAAACCTGGAGCATAAATGCAACACGGTTATTTTTTTTAATAATCAGCAGTATGGCAAGTTTGTGATACTTTTGTACAAAAATTCAGTACAAATCTATAGCTCTCTTCCACTTACATCTGAAAGTAGTATTTTGTTTAAGGCATTTCTTTGCTTCATCTCTGCTCCTATTGGAAAACCACATTACTTCTGAGAGAACAGTCAAAAATTCCAAGTCCCTGTCAGTATGCTGGACAGAACTGTAGCTTAAAAAAAAACTCTATTCAGATGCAAAAGAGTGTATAAAATGGATTAAATAAAAGGATTTAATCACAACAAACAGACACCTATTCAGAGACTAGGCAAGAATATGTGGCAGATGCGTATTTTTTATGCCACATTTTTATTTCTGTTTTCTTATTACATTAGAGGTCACGGCTATTCTTTGAAAAAAAATTTATGTGCTTCAATCAATCGTGTATTGCAAGTATTTTCTGCTTTCCAGCACATTTGGCATTTTGACATGGTGGGAGTTATACGGACTAAAACATATCCTACTGAGTACCAAATCTAAAGATTCAATCTTTTCAGTTACCTGGTGGGACTCCATTTGTGACCCAAGAGTCCTGCAGCTTCATCTTCTCCTGACTTTCGTATGGACCAAATAAAAGACCATCTCTTTCTTGCCTTAGATAATATGATCCTTCTAAGTCACGAATCACAGGTAATTCTGTTTTTAGGGCTTTCACTTCAGGGACAGTTGATGTCACAACATACTGATGATGAACAGGTATGACAGGGTGCTGCAGGCCAATCATTTTGCCTATTTCATGGGCCCAAAATCCTACAGAAGACAACAAACAAAACACTAACATTCGAACACTTTCCATACAATTAATGGAAAATAACAGTAAAACATTGTCTAAAAGCATTCTGCTTTGTGGAATGTTTTTTTTTCACAAGAATTTTTTTTTCACACTTTCACTTTTAAAATTATTTCTTGTGTTGTCCAGCATTACTTTCAGTGCATGAACTGACATTCTTGTCACTAATTTTACCACCAAATATTACTCAACTATATAGGTATTCAAAAACATAACTGAAAAATATGTTCCCAAAAGTTTAGAAGATAATTCGGTTATCAGTTCCACAACCCTCATAGTTTGTTTGCAATTAGGTCAGCAACGCAAAGAAATCAAAAACACAACCAGATAAATTAGCTCATACCACAGCTGTTGTTCTAGACTCTTACTCTCAAGCAAAACAGCTAGAATGCTTCTCCAAGAGAGTAGTGAAGTCCTGACACAGCAAGGCAGTTCTTTCATCTGGCTAATTTTTCCCTCTTCTTTTATATGTACCATGCAAATTCTATTAATTACACCTTCCAGGTAATAGTCAATTCATTATGATTTTCCTATCAGCAAGTATTGAGTGTGCTCTCTTGCAGTTGTCTAATTAAATGCTCAGATATAAACCACGATCAGAAAAAGTGAGTAACAATTTCCCAGTCCTTGAGCCTGCTCGAGGTCCTTCATGTAAACTTCTACAAATAAATCAAAGGCCTCATTCTACTCTGTTAGGATCCTTCCTGACCAGTTGTTTCTATCTTGTAAGATGCATTCACTTAATGTGTACTGGTGATGTAAGTGTCTTCTTAGCTTGAGCTTTGAAGCACGGATAGTATTTGTGAGGTTGTAATGCATAGGTGAGAGAATAGAGCAGATACAAAAGACTGAGATGGCAGCTGCTCTTACAAGCTTGGGCTGTCCTTCAACATCACTCATGACTCTTCAGATGAAAGAATGGAGATCTCAGAAATGGGAATGAGGATCCGACAAAGAAGGAATTTCAGAGGAGTCTGTGGCAACAGTGTTAGGGCTGGGGAAGGCAGAGTGGAAGAAGAGGCTGAGGCAACAGAGCCTTTCAAATAAAAGGCAATGTGCTGTATGTACCCCTAAAAGGAGGCCATGCAGACTGGTTCCTGAACTGGTCAGCTCCAAATTCCAAGAAAAGTTATCAGCAAGGCTTGCTACCTAACAGAAATTCCCCTTCTCCTAAGACTACACTCATGATGATCAGCTTAACATCCAGCTTTTCTCTCTTTTTGCAGCTTACTTGACTTACAAACTAGACTTCTCAATTCTACATTTTCCAAGAACTGGTCAAATTTTAGCTTATAGGGCCCTGAGAGCACTAACATGCCTCAGTGATCTCACCTGTGACATTCACCTACATCCCTGCCCATGGGTCCTGTAGCCCCACTTCTGCTCCGCTCAGTACCAGTCTGAGCTGGTTCAATTGGAGGTGTGCCTGTTTACAGCTCTGTCACAACCATGCCTGTGCCTGGCCATGGACCTCATTGATCCAGACCCTGATCTGTGGACTACTTTCCATCTTGGCCTCAACCCAGTCTCATCACCATAGACCTGCTTGTTGATAACTCAGCAGTCTCTGACCCTGGTTACTATTGACTTCCTGTCTTGTCTCTGGCCTGGGATTGTCACTATGGATATGCCTGTGCATCTTCCACACAAATTTGTCTGGAAATCTGGACAATGGGCAGATGACAAGTGCCAGTCTGTGGTCTGCCCCACTCTCTTCCTTGCACTGTTTGGGATGAGGTCCTTGCTGGCAAGATTCCTGCCCTACTGGCCTTATTTCCATGCTTTCACAGAGAGCAACCATCCCATGCTGTTGGATGACACTAACTTGGGCATACATCCTCTCATCTCTGGCTAGGCCTAGAGCTAGGGCAATTAGAAAAGCTGAGTTGTTCTGTACTGGCTTGGAGCCTTTCCTTCGTGCCAGGAGGGCCGTTAATCTCCTATTTAATATTCCAAGCCAGCCTCAGGGTCTAACGCCCAGAGTTTTAAAAAAATGCAGAGTTTCCAAGAGGAAGGTTTTCTGTGGTAACTCACTTGAGAGTTACTAATAGCCAGGTGAAGAAAGGGACAATGAAATCCAAGATGATGACTGAGAAATTCAAACAATTAAAAGCCCCTGTTCAGTAAATAGTAAAAAAAAAAAAAAAATACAACAGTATCTCCTGTTCTGCATTTGTCTTATATGTAAGACATTTGCTTCTGAACTGCCCTTGCTACTTGGGGAGACTCATGGACAGAACAGTTGTTAGGTTTGTCAGATTAGCTCAGGTAAGATTGTGCCATACTTATACACAGATTCAAAACATCTTTTTAAGGCTTCTGAAACCTGATTTACGCTTCTTAAAGCAAAGAACAACCAAAAAACCCTAATGAAGCTGAATTTCCAGCACATCTTCCAGCTTCCTCCATTATTACGGGACAAATACAAATGTGATTTTGAGCGCAGGCTAAGGGGACCTAGAGCTGACTAATGAAATCATTACAGAATAAAAAAAGGAATGTATTCACTTATTTACTAAGCAGCCTTTACACTGCCCCTTTCTATCAAGTCCAGGCCATTGACTAGTCAACTACAATCACTGTTTATGCAGGTATTACAGTAATTTAACAGTGCTTTAGACTTCACAGAAACCTTAGGGTTAATATATTTAAATCGTATAAAAGAGAGCTCTTCTCAGATCAGCCAAAGATCTGGTCTTTAATACTTCTGTTGCTGTTTCCAGAAATCTAGTAAAGGTCATACAACCAATACCCAATAATTAGCAGAAGTAGTAATTGCATGCTTTGATTTTATAAAGCATTTTGTGAGTTTTTCTATATTAAATCTTTGTGCAGGAAAAGCACGTACTAATCATTTAGGAATCTCTCAGATTTGAAAGCAGGGCTCTCATTTTCACAGTTCTGATATAGGAACACTGTAGATGTGTTAACATGACTGCATATATATATATATATATATATACACACACATACGATAAATGGAAAGGCACATTAAGATCTGTAGGGGAGTTATTTTGTTTTGGGCATTTCCAGGTGGCCTCCAAAGAAAACAGTTTTAAAGTAAGGTCAGTTAATGATCCATTTAAGAGTAAAGAAAGTGAAATAGCACATCTAGCATCACATGCTCTTTTCTTGCCAAAATTGTTTAGACTTAAAAGAGATATTTGCAAAATAAATAATACTCCAGGCATGATATTCAAAGAAATTCAATATTCTGCTTACTTGTTAAAACAAAATAAGTGGAAAAAATAGAGAGAGCAAACATATTCAAGATCCTGGGAGAAAGTAAAAATGGTAGAATTAATTTTGGATCTTTGAAACTGTTGTTTTCAAAATTATTTAGGTTTTTTTTTTTTTTTTAACAAGAAAAACATTAAGCTTCCAGAAATATATGGCAAACAATTGATTTTAAACTGCCAATGAATTAAAAGCAAGTACTTTAGACGTGCTCAAAATAAAATCTTACATATTGTACTTCTAAAAAAAATTCATACTTAAGCTAAATGCTTATTTAATTGTTCAACACTACAACAGCTGGCATTTACTAAATGAAATATATCATACTTTCTTTGTTTAAAGTTTTCAAACCATGTGCAAAAGCCATTATATACACAAAAATGACAACTGAGAGAATATGTTCTCTAAAACAAAATTATAATTGGAAGCAGATGTCAAGTCCTATCACAGATAGAAGAGATAAATGAAGGCATAAATTACATCTCAAGGACATTTATAAAGATTAAATTCTAGAGATTGCAAACATCTGATGCAGAACTATTTACTGGTGATGTTACTGAGCATATCTGTTCAACTATGTAATCTATCTCTTGTAATTAAAAGAAGAAAAAATCTTCCATCACTACATATGTATAAATGGTAGTATACAGATTGTGCACAGGCCTGCACATGTGTGCTTATGTATGAGTATGTATATTGTACAAACTAAATCAGCTATTTTTTTAGATTTTAATCAACTTTCTGTTATAAATAGGCTGAAAATCAGTCTAACAGGCTCAATACCAGTTAGTTCGTGTCAGAGATTATTTCTTAGACATCTACTCCGTTCCAAAATGGAAATCTCACATAAGGAACAGCTGAAGATTGGTTTAAACTAGTTTGTTCCAATTCCAATTCCACAGCAGATGCCGGTTGGGTGATGAGGGAGGAAGAGAGAATGTGGAGAGCCATTCTGGTGGAATGAGATAAGGCTGAGAAGGAGAATAAATGTTAGCTGAAGGAACATTTATAAAAGATACGGGTTATACAGTATTAAGTTCACATCCTTAACCAGAATGTTAAGCAATACGTGCTTCCAATGTTCATTTTGGCTGAACAGTTAGCAGTATATTTTTGGTTTAAGAAGTTTTTAAGTCAGAAGAAGACTATGAAAAATTTGTAAGGGCTCATTTTGATTTTAACAGACTTTGAGAAGCAGTTACTAGAGAATTCTGCCTATTGTCAACTTGATGTATAAGTCAAAGACAAGTACACTACAAAAATTTAAGGAAATTACTATGTCTGTGAAACTTCATCCATATGCAGAGCCAATGCTTTGGAATTATAAATATCTGCAAGTTTGGAGCCTAAATAAAAAGTCTGACTATCAGAAGAGTTCCTCATTCCATAATCTTGGAATGTTTCCAGACTAATACATCCATCCTGTCTAAGAAATGACACAAAGATCCTAGTAAGAGCAGTTACAATTTTTTGTAACTGAATGCTGTCATGAAACAGTTCATGACCCAAATAAACTAAGAATTCAAAGGCAATCTACATATTGATGTCTTTCATCTTCTAAGTGTGTGGCTTTGCAGTCTACTTGAAATTACTTTAATTTGGTTTCCCTGTCTGTGTGATTACCTGCTTTCTAACAGGCACACTAAACTCCTCTAGACCTTTTCAATACGCCATTATGGCACACTACATTGACATCATGACAGTCCATGCATAGAAACTCGAGGTAGGCTATTTCAGCAAGGCTGACAGCAACAGCAGATGAGTAACTATGTATGTAAAGTATATATGATGAGAAAGCATGCTTTCCAATGGGTTTCTCAGTCTTTACTGAAAGGCTGGAATGATCTAATACAGGGCTCTCTGCATTCCTTACATGAAAAGGTCACCTAGTACATACAATTTTTCTGTCCAGAGTACAACCCTTTTAACTCTTTTCCTCCAAACATCTCACTGTTTCAGTCTTCTCACCATCCTTTCTCAGCTAGTGTTTTTTTTTTTTTTTGTATGTTTGTTTGCTTTTTCCTGATGCAAGTCAGTTTTCCTCCTTTGTCACATCCTGTCCCACTTGCTTTGTCTTCCTTCCAGCCCACTCACATCTACCCTTCTCTTGCTTCTTTTACTTCTTGCTGCTTCTGCTTCTTTCATCCTGAGATAGTTCAGGCAGCCTCAACTTTCCAGCTCCATTTTCACCCAAACCCAGTTCTCAAATATCCTTCTTGATCTTTTTTTTTTTTTTCTTTTCCAAAAAAAAAAAAAAGCTCCTCTACTTTCTGTAATGAAACATATTGGATCTCTTCAAGCTCTCTTTCCTTTGTGTCTTCCCCACTGTTGCCTTCACCACAGTCCCTCACAGTCTGGACGTCCTTATTCAACACCTTATTCAACCTATCAGGTCCTCTAGCACCAAATTTGCCAGGGCTCTCAACCACATTCCAGCACCTGTCCCAAGCATTTCACTCTCTCAAATTACTCCTTTCCAATCCAACCAACTCATGTTTTTAAGTACTAGCCATAGTTATTGAGTTATTGTACCCACCAACAAGAGGAGTACCTGTCTCGTTCAACTCATTTAGAAAAGCAAAAACAAAGCCCGTTTCTTTTAAGCAGAAATATCAGTCTGGCTCCTTTAACAAAATGAAGAATAAAAACAGCATATGTAATTATAAGATCCTTGCAGTTGGGAAATTTTTATTACATGTAAAAATGTATTGTTAAGCAAAGTGTACATTTAAAATACTAAGCAAAGGACAACAAAAATCTTTCCTTTCAGTGATATGTGGATAGAGCTAAATCTTAGAGAAAGATAATATTGAAATGGGCAGTTATCTCATTTGGTACAAATTCTCACTCTCTTTGAAAAAGAACAATGAAAATATTTCTACTTCATTCGTATATCCCATCCCCCAAATACCTCTCCTAAGATTTTCAAGGACAACATTCACTGACTGTCTCTTCTGCACAACTTACTGCACAATAGAATCATAGAATCATAGAATCATAGAATCACAGAATCATAGAATCACAGAATCATAGAATCATAGAATCGCTAAGGTTGGAAAAGACCCACAGGATCATCCAGTCCAACCATTCACCCATCACCAATGGTTCTCGCTAAACCACGTCCCTCAACACAATATCCAAACATTTTCTGAATACCTCCAGGGTCGGTGACTTCACCACCTCTCTGGCAGCCCATTCCAGTGCCTGACCACCCTTTCAGAGAAGTAGTATTTCCTAATGTCCAGCCTGAACCTTCCCTGGCGCAGCTTGAAGCCATTCCCTCTAGTTCTATCACTAAGTCACATGAGAGATGAGGCCGACCTCAAGCTCACTACAACCTCCCTTCAGGTAGTTACAGAGAGTACTAAGGTCTCCACTGAGCCTCCTCTTCTCCAGACTGAGCAATCCCAGCTCCTTCAGCCGCTCCTCATAAGGCCTGTGCTCCAGACCCCTCACCAGCTTTGTTGCCCTCCTCTGGACACGCTCCAGGGCCTCGATGTCTTTCTTACAGTGACGTGCCCAAAACTGGACACAGTACTCAAGGTGTGGCCTCACCAGTGCTGAGTACAGGGGGACAATTACTTCCCTGTTCCTGCTGGCAATAGGGGTCTCTTCTGCTTCTGAAATCTAAGACAGCCTAACTAGTAACTTGTGGAGACAAACCAGAAAGAAATATTGTCAGTGCCTAGTCAAAGGCAACTAACTGAAGAGCTAAATTTTCACAATAATGTAAGGTAATACACACAGAGTATATTTTACCGCAAACCAAATGAATACTCAAAACCATATATAATTCATTTCTGTAAATCACCCATTCCAGTACAGATCTTCAATGTCACCTGGTTTGCAAATCGGAAGAGAATAAAAATGATTATGCTAAATCCTACCTGCAGTATTGACAATTCTCTTTGCCTGAATTACTCCAAGTGGAGTTTCAACCTCCCATGTCCCATCTGATCGAGAATTTAGGTTAGTCACTTGGACTGGGTAATTTAATTGGGCACCATATTTTCTGGCTCCTGCAGCCAAAGCCATTGTCAGAGAATAGGGATCTATATGACCATCTCCAGGGTTATACAGGCCTGCTAAAACCTAAGTGGAGGAAAAATCACAAAAAAAAAAAAAGATATAAAAATCAAAATCAACAAATTTTGTTTCAAAAATGCTTTATTCTCTAATTGCCATCTACTTCTTTGATTTCTTGAGTAAAACCTAGGGAGACAAATCAAAATAAATTTAAAAAACATGGAATATTAAAAGTCTGACTCAGCAGTGGCCCTAATGAAGTAAAATTTCTCAGTTCTCCCATGTGAATAAGGGCTCCAATGCTTTAGAATTATAGCGTAGAGTATTCACTAAAACCTGAATGATTTAGTTCATTTATTTTTTCACTGAAAAACAAGAGTTTCTCATACCATTTGTATGAATAGACTCTATAATTAAATATCTGGTCAGTATTTAAATGCAATAGAAGTTATTTTTCTTAAAATTAGGTTCTTTACCTTATCCATGTTCAATAAGGGGAATAGCTCTTGCACTTTCTCAGGTGTAATTAGGTATTGCTCTGTTGGATGCCAACCAGCACGAGTCATTTGGTATTTGAATTCATCCACTCTAGTAGGGGTTGATGCAATTCTGATGCTGCCAGGCTGATGAAACCCCACAGCCTAAATGAAAAAGTATAAGTGAAATACTGCAAGAACCTTTACTTAACTCCATAAGTGCATGTTCCTATGCTATGGAAAGTCCACAGAAATTTTGTCATTAACACAACAAAGAAGACTCATGTAAGTCAAGCATTCTTGAGGGAACAGGATTTAGAAGTAAACTCTTAGAGATTTTTTTTTAATGTTATCAAATTAGCTACCCAAATAAAAATATAACATCATCAAAAAAGTTCTAAAAATCTTTTGTTAAGATTTGATTAATGTTTGAATTTATAGATTCACCTTCAAAACAGACAATCAGATACATCTGAAAATAAGTACGTAATAGTTTATATTAAAAGTTATCACCTACATAATTTTCTACTGAGATATAGCAGAATAAACCTAGCTGACAAAACACTTTTATTAACATGATGAATAATCCCTCTCCCTTTTGTCTTTCTAATAATGTAGACATCCTTATATATTTAGACACCGAATGCTCGCTTTTTGTTATATATTATGTACTTCATCTTTTCTCTGTTTCTTCACCAGTTGTTAATATGGCTTTTAGTAGAACTTCCAATGACAGTTTGTGGTGGTATCTTAGGTGGCTATAGAAAATGGCAATAGAAAGAGAAAAGCTCTTTATGACAATTAACTAGTTAGTAGATTGGTACTAGGAGTATCATGCAGTTTCTGCTGTAGTACAAAGCAAGCATGAGTGTAGTATATGAGTGGCTGAATGATGCCAGATGAGGAATTCAACTCCCTCTCTGCATACCCATTCCTTAAGTCACTAAATAAAAACATGACCCTTAAAGGGATAGGAAGAATTGCAGCAATCTTCTCAAGTACTATCTATCATATCACATGAAATTAAAAGTGGACATGTTTAAAGCAGGAATGTATCATAATCAATCCATTCATTCCAGATCCTTGATGCTATTTTAGTTCCTACATGAAGCTAAAGTTGCAGACACTCTATCTGCTGAACTTTTGAGATGTTTGATGAAAACCATCTTCTTAAACTTTAGAAAGATCTCGGAAACAATCTAAAATATTTACTGATGAAGCATCAGACTTTAGCACTGATATGCAGACAGAATAATATATTTAAATAAAAGGTAAGCTTTATGATAGTCCTGAATAATTATATGTAATCTGTCCATTCCAAACTCTTTTGTAAGACTATTAATAAGATTAATAAATATTTGAATTAATACTTAAAAAGTCAGTTACCTGTCCAGTCTCTTCCTCCAGCTTTTCGTAGAGTTTGATGCTGTAAGCATGGATTTTCTTCAGGTTTATCCCAGGGTGAAAATAAGTAGTTAAGCCAGCCTCAAAAAAGAAATAGGAGCAACAACATAGAGATACGATTAGAAATGCAGTGTTTTCTTTCCCTCCTTTCAACTGTCACTCAAAAAGGAACTGTCAAGATACTGTAAAGAAAAGCAACACATGGATAGAGACAAGTGCCATGAAAATAAAACCAAAATTCTTTCCCTACTTAAGGCATTCTTCTCTGCACACATGTTTTTTTCCACCTGTCCTTTCTCATCAAATTTGGCAGCTCCTGATACTCTTGCAGTTGTCCTCTCCTATGGTTTCCTTTCTTCCTTAAATTATAGAGTTGTTTCAAATTGTTTGGAAGTGACACAATCCTCATCAACTTCAGTCTCTGCAGTTACTGTGTTTCAGAAGTAATATAAGAAATTGGTATTTGTATTTTGCACGCTGTTTTTCTAGGTTTGATTTTAGGAAGCTGAGGAGCCCTTCTGGGCCCATGCAAACTGGAAAGCAAGAAGTCATTACAGCCTTTTCTGCATTTAAGGAAACTATTCACTTGCCTCCTCTAGAGCCATCTGTATCAATCTAATGACATTCATAACTGCACATATTGAGCAACTAAGAAAAGCAGAGTTTAGATCTTACAATAGTTAACCACATGTTTTTGTATCTACAGAATTCAGCATCTCACTGAAATCCTTCTTGCAAGTGAAGAACCACATTACGTTTTCAAGCTAAGTAACTACGTTGTTTTAAGTATTTTCATAATGTATCCCCCTTTGCTGACTAAAATAGATCTTATTCATAGATAATGATTGCTTTACTTATTAATTCAGATTGTATATAAAGGATCCATTTACTTACATGGATACATTGAAGTACAGTACAGGGTTTTTAAAAGCAGTTAAAGGAGATAGACACTAGAGTTCACCTTTGAGTTCATAGCCATTTTGAGGTAAAAACAGCAGGGAACCCAAAGGTAAATGTTAACATACACAGCAGAGTTTTAGGCTAGCCACAGTGTAAAAAGTTTTTCCTACTTCTCTTCAGGTGGATTCTATGTTTCTGATATGTTAAAGTTTATATACAGCGCCATATTGTACCGAACGAGTGAAATTACTTATTTTTCAGTTGTGAGTGTATTTTATTCATAAATTTGGCTGCAGTTCCCTAAGCATGTTTGATATTGTTTGTCACCCAAACAATCTGAGATTAAAAATGAGCATGCAAATCTGTAGGAGCAAAAAGTATCCACCAAGGGCCACATTAAATACAGAACAAGTACTGTGAATTTAGGAAGTCCTTAGGATAGGTAAATACTCTAGAAAAATATTGCTTGTCCTTTTCCTGTTAGGATATTGCATCATCTGTATCATAATGGACACAGACAGAGACTGGGTATTTGAGTGCTTTTGATCTCACTTGATTCCCATGATTTTGTGTGGTTGTGAACACATTATTGGATTTCCTCAGTTAACTAAAACCCAGGGCTGCTTCACCGCAAAATGTGTAATTAAAACTTTCTTGCTTCCTAAAAAATAAGCCCTAAGGGCTTTTTTTCTCAGTGTATAGAGAATAAAGCAATAAATTAGGCGCTGAAGTGTTTACATTTCTTCAGTCATTTACAATAATCAATGGGTAATTCATTCATTTGTACCTGGAAGTTGTGCCATCTCATATTATTTTTACTGTCTTCTATTATTTATGAAAACATTTTCTATTTGATCTTTTGTTCTTTTTCTAAATTTAGCAACACGTTTTCCAAAGTTAAGGAAATTCCATGTTAGTGGCCACTATTAGTAAAGTCATTCTAACCAATGAATCACAAATTACTTACAAATTAGCTAGAAAACCATACAAAGTGTATTTAATTTCAAGAACCTATGGCATTTTTAAGTGAATAAAAGAATTCTAAACACTCTCAATGCTTTTGGCTTCTCATGAAAAATGTTTTTGATTTCAGAAACGTAATGAGGAGACAAATATAACTTGACTGGACTACAACAAAATTAAGATAATATAATTACAGAATAATTTAGGCAGAAAAGGACCCCAGGAATTCTGTAACCTCATGCTTTATGCAGGGTCATGAGATCAAATCAGTTTGCCCAGTTTTCTCCAGTCTGGAAAATCTTTATGGACAGAAACTGCTCTACGTCCATGGATAATTATTTTAATACTTTGCATTTGTACTTGATAAATTTCATGAAGTTTTTTGTCATTCCATCCCTCCAGTCTATCCAGGTCCCTCAACAAGGTCCCTGAAAAGGCCCTGCCCTTTACTGTATTGACTGATTCCTACATTTTTGTGTTAACTGCAAAGTTGACAAGCATGCACTTTTGTCATTTGCTCCAGATCACTGATAAACAAGACAGGTCCAAGGACAGTCCCATGTGACAACTCACTTGTTACCAACTTTTGGGTAGAGTATGATCCATTAACCACTACCCTCTGAGTCCAAGCATCCACTCTTTTATCTATCTAGTTTTCCTTGCCATACACTCTATAAAATCTTAAACTGAATACGTAAATATCATGGGGGTCACAATAGTCTTGCTGAAGTTCAGGTAAATGAACTTCATTCATTCATTATTCATTCATACAACATTATTCATTCAGGTAAATGCTCTCTGCTTGTTCCCAGTTTCAGTCATTCTGACATAGGAGGTACTGGATTTGGTCAGGTATGTTTTATGCTCAACAAATCCATGCTGACTGTTCCCAGTTATGTTCTTCTGTATGGGCCCAAACATATACCTGAAACTTGCTCCATGATTTCCTAAGAACCAAAGTAAGGCTAGTTGCTAGCCTTTAGTTTCCCAGTAATCTCATTGGCTTCTTATAAAGTTGGACACTTTTGCCCTTTTCCAGGTGTTGAGTACTTCCTTTGACACCACAGTCTTTCAAAAATGATACAACAGCAATCTTGCAATGCCATCGACACATCCTTGGATTCAAACTGTGCAAGCCAACATATCTGTCTGAGTCAAGTTCTAGTAGTGCCTGACTTGATACTTATTCACTGCTGATTGTTCCTCTACTCCCCAAATTCTGTAAAGAGAGAGGCACAAGAAACTTTGCCAGTGGAAACTGGTAGTGGAGGCCTTGGGTACTTCAGACTTATCAGTGTGCAGCATGGCTGAATCACCTACCTCATACAGCAGGAATCCCACATTTCCCTTCTTCAGCATTTTACTACTACTGTAACACTGGAAGATGATGGCCTCAGTGTTCCTTGCCAGTCTTAACTCTAGTTACATCCCCTTTGCATGCCTATACAGTTTTTTAAAAATTACCTCTTTGCAGCCTTTTTCTGCTTCCACTTCCCATATATTATGTTTTTTGCACTGAAATTCTGTCATGATTTCCCTGTTTAGTTTAGCTGGCCTCCCAGAATGCCATCCTGAATTTCACAGTCAACCATTCTCATATTTGAAGATTTGCTTTAGGTTTTGCTCTATTTCTGTGAGATAGATTTTGTTCTTGTAGGTGAGCATGAGCAATGAAAGTAATTTTCTTCAGAATGGACATTATGCTATAAAAACTGATGCAGAGATTTCAAAGCATGTTTATAGATCAGATGTTTATATTTTGATATATTCTTTTCATTTTATTCAAGTCTGTTCAGCATTCTGAAGTGAAATGGAATTAACAGTTACCACCTACATCCGCTCTTCTTGCAAGTTTGACCAAATCTTAACAAGTTTTTATTTGTCTTGTGCTGTGATTTAACTATCAGCAGCAAAATCAATTGGATGTTGCAAGAATCAGTATTACATAACAAAAGGATACATTACACATTTTATTAGAAGGCGCCTTTTCAAAAAAAAAAACTACACAAAAACTACTTGTTGAGTGAGTAATATATGCATAGTTCAGTTCTTAGAGCTTCAGTAGTAAGATTGCCAATAGCCTTATCTGCAGTACACTACAACTTCAGGAACTCCTCAAGTTCTTGAAGTATTAGTCCTGACCTACTTTACATTCATATAATAATCATTACTTTGTTGTGGTTAGGTAGGAATAAAAAAGAGCAGCACATGCCCTATTATTTTTATCCACTCATTACTTCTCAATCATTCTCATTGTTAGCAGAGAAGTGTGAGCCGTTTCCATCCTGTTTTCATTTCAATATAATGAAAGTCAGAGAAATTTATCTCAGACCTGAGACATGGAATAAAGTTTTGGCAGTAACACTGACAGGAGTATGATCTATATGAAACATGATCCTGAGATCTGGCAGGACTTACTGGTCTGTGAAAGAGAGAAAATCTGGTACATTTTAACAATATCTGAACCAGGCTTTCTCAGATTTTGGTGCTGCAGACAATATGCTATGTGCCATTCAACATGCTAACTACACGTGATTTTCATTTAAACCTAGTATTGGATCACTTCGAGGAGGCCACTGATAAATATACAGTACCTACTGCAATGAAGAACTGACAATCGTAATTTTGATCTCTTTGGTCTTGTAAAACAACTTTTCCTCTTCAGATACAGCGCTGTAACACTGAATTCAGTGAAGAGCAATACTAGAGTATGTATTTTACTGCATAGCTATCCATTTTTGACCTACTGCCACATTCTGTTGCGTCAGGGACTATGAAGCAGCCCTCTGAGTTGCCTCACCTTCTTGGGTGTGGTACCCTCCCTGTCTTTACTACAGAGCTCCTCACCCAGTGCTCCATCATTACGCTCACTAGGATGTGAGAGCAAAAATACTGAAGGGTTGGTTTACATAGTTACAAGCAACAATCTAGGGGGAGAGTATAACAAAAAAACACTTAGAAACAAATTTCCCCTTCACCATTTTGGTTTCTTATTCAGTGAGGGGATTTTTATTTATTTTTTTTTTTTTACACACACATCATTCTATACATGCATTGGGTAAATAGAATTCAATCTGCAACTCTCATATGCTTAAAACAAATCATTTATTTGAGTATTTCACAATCATCATTCCATTTCAAGATGCATGATCTGACATTTACTATGGACCACATTCTCTTCTCTTTACTGCATCAGCTATGCTATGATTGGCTAAAAGAAACATAATTACTGGATTTTGTTTTCTTAACTCCACAAAGTGTGTTTTCTTCTGTTTGTAGAAAACCAAGTTAAACAAAACATAAACACACTTAAACGTCTCAGGCAGTGTTTTTTCTAAATATCATTTTTTACTATTATCGTCTTGTAAGGCTCCGAACACACAAAACATCTGCACTATAAGGAAGTATTTCAAACTTCACACCTCCTCCTCTGGGAAAAATATGAGAATACAAGTCAGACATGATCCATTTGAGTCATCCTCCACTCGGATATTAGTTACAAATATTGCATAAATGCTCTTTTGTATTAACAGAGTAAATCCAGAGACAGCAAACTGTTGCTTTTACATCCATTTTTATTACTACATGCAGGAACAGCTTTCTCCTAACCTCACCTGAGTGTAGCTTGAAATGAATGTAAAAAGCATCTATAATTGTGGCAAGCTTTATTTTATTTCATTACACTGCCTACTCCAGACAGTGACATACAAAATATGTAGTTACATAGATGCACGCTGTACTTCACTGCATCCAGCTGACTAGCGTTATAAGAGGAGGTGTCCTCACCTGTCAGTATTATACATATGTGTTTTAGTTCTTTTCCTAAGAGTACAGACAATTGGCCTAACAAAACCATGGTGTGAAGTTGTTATTTTTGCTCCTCCACAATTCTGTGCAGTGTCAGAGGTGGCAGGAAAGAAAGCTGTTGTCTCTAACAAGAATCAGTTTCTGGGACAGTGATATTCCCAAGAACTGGACCCTGCTGCTGCTCCTCCATCACCTCTCTTTCAGGATAGCACATATATTAAAAATGATTAAGCATAAAATGCCAGATTTCACATTTCTCATTTATGCATCACTTCCAGTGATAAACTGTGCAGTATAAGCTAAATTACTTATCAAGTAAAAAATTTATGTTTAAAAAATCCAACTTAAAGTTTAAAGTCTAAATCCAATTAATTACCAAAAATGTGTAATAGTACTAACAGTTATCTCTCAGCAATTCCAAAATACAGTCAGTATTTGCCCAAATTTTCACAAATGAGGAAAGTTCACAAATGGATAGCTAAATTGACTTTCAAAACTCACACAGGAAGTCTATACAGAACTTGGTGCTAAAATTGTAATAAACTGTTGTTAATCTCAGAGATTAACAAAATATTCCTTACTGCATGCCATGTAGATCCTGCAGTGAGCTCAGATTTTTCCAGTAGAACAACATCCTGTAAGCCAGCCTTAGCCAAGTGATAGGCTAGACTAACACCAACGCAGCCACCTCCGATGATCACTGTGTCTGCTTTATCTTTCCCCAAGGAAGGAGATCGGTTTTCTTTCCTAGGGGGAAAAACAAAAACAGTACAGTTACAAAAAGACAGTTGAACATTTGTCCATTTCCACTGCCTACAGCTCCAAAAATAACACAATTTGGTCTCTGCTCTGGGAGTCTAAGTGCCTTAGAACTTAACCTATTCACACTTACCTTCTTTTAAAGTAAATACTTTTAAAAAGTCTTAATACATATATATTACTAATAAATCCACAAAGCAAATGTAGCTCCAATCCTAGCTTTCAATCTTCTTTACTTGTCCCATTTACTCTTATCTCTGGTTCTCATTTCTTAGTGACAATCTGTACCCCTCGAGCAACATAAAAATCTGGCTTTCCAAAGACACCATGGTGTATGCAACACAGTCTTCTGAAAATCGTGATCAGTGTGGTTTTGGTCAGTGGGGCAGAGTCTAGTTTGAGGCCTGTAGCTAGCAGGTTTGTACTGGGTCACTCTTACTCAACATCTTCATCAATGACCTGGATGAACAGACAGTATGCACTCACAGCAAGTTTGCTGATGGTACAAAGAGTGGCTGACACACCAGGAGGCCATGCTGCCATTCGATGAGACCTGGACAGGTTGGAGAGTTGGACAGGGAGGAATCTTATGAGGTTCAATGCGCTAAGTGTGTATTTCTAAAACCGGGGAGGAATAGCTGCACACATCAGTACAGGTAAGGAGCTGACCTGCTGGAAAGAAGCTCTGCAGAGAAAGGCCTGGGTGTCCTGGTAGGCAAAAGGTCAGCCATGAGCCAGCAGTGTGCCCTGATGGCCAAGAAGTACAACGGTACCCTGAGATGCCTTTAAAAGAGTGCAAGTAGCAGGTCGAGGGAGGTGATCCTCCCCCTCTACTCCGCCCTGGTGAGGCCACAATTAGAATACTGTGTCCGACTCTAGGCTCCTCAGTTCAAGAAAGACCTGGAACTACTGGATACAGTATAGCAGAGTGCAACAAAGATGATGAGAGGCCTGGAGCATCCCACTTCTGAGGAAAGGCTGAGAGACATGGCACTGTTCAGCCTGGAGAAGACTGAGGGGATCTTATGAATGTTTATAAATATCTAAAGGGTGGGTGTCAAGAGGCTGGGGCCAGACTTCTTTTGGTGTTGGTTGGTGGCAGAACAAGGGGCAATGGGCACTAAACTGGAGCACAGGAAGTACCATACAAACATGAGGAAAAACTTACACACTTAGATGGTGCCAGAGCACTAGAACAGGCTGCCCAGAGAGGTTGTGCAGTCTCCTTCTCTGGAGGTATTCAAAACCCACCTGGATGCTTTCCTGTGAAAGATACTGTAGGGAACAAGTCTTTTGAGGAGTAGCTGAGGGAAATGGGGTTACTTAGTCTGGAGAAGAGAAGGCTCAGGGTAGACCTTATCACTCCATACAACTACCTGAAGGGAGGTTATGGAGAGGTGAGTGTCAGCCTCTTCTCCCATGTAACTAGCAATAGGACTAGAGGGGATGGCCTCAGGTTGCACCAGGGGAGATTCAGGCTGGATGTTAGGAAATACTTCTTCTCCAAAAGAGTGGTCAGGCGCTGGAATGGGCTGCCTGAGGAGGTGGCAGAGTTACCAACCCTAGAGATGTTCAAGAAGTGTTTGGTGTTGTACTGAGGGACATGATTTAAGGGGAACTATTGGTGATAGGTGAACAGTTAGATTGGATGATCTTGGAGGTCTTTTCCAACCTTGGTGATTCTATAATTCTGTGAGCCTGCTTTAGCAGGAGGTTGGACTAGATGATCTTCAGAGGTCCCTTCCAACCCACAGTTCCCTGATTCTGTGAACATGCCTACTTAGGAAAGCTCTCTCATGTGTCAGCAGACTACATCAGTGTTCACCAACAATGAAACTTAGTTTTTATTTCCGTGTTCTGCCTATTTTGATGTGTTTTACTCTGCTGCAGTCAGAGCATTATGAAAATAGGCTTTTCTCAATTGTTTGCATACAGCCACTAAGCTGCACTGCAGTTTCATTCACTTTAAGCCAGCCTAAACCAGAACTGATACCAAAGGCAGCCCCATCTTTCTCTACCTCGTGCGATCCTCCCCTCTGCTCTCTCTTCCACAGACTGTGAAGCGGCAAGCAGATCAGGAAATTTATCCAAATTAAAACCAGCCATTTTTTGGATGAGTGAGACAAGGTCAGACCTCTTAGTTCAGGAGATGTTCCAGACAGCTGTGAAACCACAGCATCTGTTGCTCAAGGACAGTTAATCAATACTCATTTAATTTTGTCTCCACACTTCTACACAGCTTTTTCCACATTACTTTTGCCAACTTCTCTGACATAAGACTATCTAATGCATAACTGATCTTTCACCCACCCGCACTCAGAAATCCAAGCTGCCAGTTTTCTGCATTATAAGCAAACTTACAAAATGATGTCTTAGATACGAATGCAGGGATAAGCAGGCATGCTCACCACGTGGAAGCGAAAGAAAACAGAGGGAAGCAGTGGACACCATGAGTTCACCGTGTTTGACCTATACACACTTACACATGAGTTTTTTTGAGATTACAGATTAATCTTTTTCCAAGTTATCATTAAGCTGTTTAATGGCCTGATGTGAAAAGCAACAGCTCCTATACTGAATACTGTACTGAGGTACACATTAATCAGGGTCGAGCTTCTTTTGCAGTTTGAATTTAAGGCTTCGTACCCTGGCCCTCCATTTTTTTTAAGCCAGGTCAGAATCCACTAAGTATGTCTCCTGCAAGCTCCACCTGATGCGACAAAACGTCACTCTATGTCTGCCCACATCACCCAGGACACAACGGGGAGCACCTCGGCACACCGACACCCCACGGGCAGGTCTGCTCTCTGGCAGGCGAGCCCCCCCAGGCGCACACCCCGCCCCACGGAGGGGCCCCCGCGGCCCCGCGCAGCGCCCACCGCGTGGGTTCCCCTTTCTGGGGCGGCTCCCGTACCTTTGCAGGTAAAGTCACCCCGGAGGGACCGCCGTTATCGGGGCCGGCGCCTCCCACACCTCCCGCGCGTCACCACAGCCAGCCCCGTTCCCGTAGCCCCAAGCAGCCCCCCGGCACGGGGTCCGCACTCACCCGGCCCGGGCACTCGCGGCGCCGCCGAGCGCCCGCAAGGCAGCGGAGGGGCCGGGACGCCCGCCGCGGCACGGGAGCGGCAGCCGCCGCAGGGCAGCCCGCAGCATCGCGCTCATCCCGCACGGCTCGGGGATGCGGAGCGCTGGCGCTGCGCCTCTCCCGGCGGCGGGCGGACTCCTGCCCCGCCGCGAACAGCCCTCCCGGGGAGGACGCCGGCCCGCCCCTTGGCTGGAACCGCCGCACGGGTCAGCTCGGGATCGCCGCCGGCCGCCCACTCCCGGCCTCGGCCGGGACGGGCTGGGCCGAGGGGGCGCGGAGCTGCCTCGGGCCGGGCGGGGCGCGGGGGCTGCCGGCGGGGTCAGGAGGTCACGGGCTCGGGGGGCGAGCCCGGCCGGGGGTGTCACCCGCAGCACTGCCCCCGCGGACCGCCTCCCGCCCGCGCTATAAAAGCGCTGTCTGAACGCCGGGGCTGTGTCCCGCTTCGTTCCTAGCCGTCGGGTCACACTAGAGCAGCCGGCGTCCCCGGGCGAGGAAGATGCTGCCGATCGCGAAGAGCCTGAAACAGGGCAAAAGGGTAACTCTCCCCCACCCCTTCCCGGCCCGCTCCCCGCTGGAAGACCAGCGAACCCCGCTGCCTCTACGGCGGCACCGCATCCGGGGAGCCCCGCGAGCCCAGTGACCGCGCCGGGGGCGCCGCAGGCTGAGCGCTGGAGGCCTCGCCGCGGCTGTTCGGCGGGGCTCTGCTCGGGGCCGGCGGCCGCGCTGCCCCGCCGCGATCCCAGGGCGCCCTCCCGCCGGCAGCGCTGTGTACCCCGCGGGAGGGACCCGCTGCTCCTGCGGGTGGGGCACGGGATGGGGGGCTGCAGTTAAGGACAGCTTCTGAAAGCGATCGGACACTGCTGTGAGGTAGTCGGGTGTATTAAATTGAACCTAGCGCTGCCCCAGCCCCTAGAATTTTGCTTTTCTCTGAATGCACAGATTGGAGCCACCAAATCCATTTTTTTTACAGTATTTGATAAGAAAACTAAACAGGATTTGCAACGCATTGAAATTCTAGATATTGTAAGCATAAACCTTCATTAGGTGGGATTTCTGTTTCCAGCCAACTCTATTTAAAAGCCCCAAACTGCTCTTCCCTTGATTGATAGGACTGAATACCAGCAGCGTAACACGAGTACCACCCCCAGCGTGTGCATGCCCTTTGCACTCTCATTCAGCTGAAGAAAAAAGTCAGTATGAAGTTATTCTGGCATCAGACGTTCTGCCTTTTAAGACAAACCTTTGAGCAATGTGTGAATCAAACTCTGACATATAGAAGTGCTGCTGCCTGTCACTGTTTGGCAGGGGCACAGAGCAACACGTTCTACCTTCTTGCCAGGACAGTGCTCTTAATAGTAGGATACCTCTTAGAGCTGTTTTCATTCATTTTTGTGTCTATGAACTCTGGCCCTTTCATGTAAAACAGTTGCGAATGAGGGACACGGGTTAAGATACAAGTTTTCAGACGCTTTCTTCACCAGTGGAAAGATAGGGTAGAACAAGCAGGCTGTCTGCTGACATGGTTCAGTTACACTCCTAAGCAAGCTGGGAATATCTTCATACAGTCATATGTACCCTTTTGGTGAACAGATAGACCATTCTGGTGAATGCACTACGTGGTGCAATGTCATTCGTGGTGGTAAAAGTGAAAAGATGGCTTGAAAGCCTTAGATTTTACATATCTTTTTCCTTGTTATTTTATACCAGATCTGTGTACTACTGGATCACCACACGATTTGGTTCTGATCTAGATTAGGCATGAGCACACAGCTGTAGTTAGCTGTACAGGACAAAATTAGCTGGTTGTGAACCTACAGCACCTAAATGCTGGTTGAACCAATGGTATTTCATTCAGTGAGGATAAGAAACAATGGTGTGGTGAGATAATATCAATCTATAATAGACTGCACAAAAGCAATTTCCATTTTGAGCTAACCTGAGCTGATGATACAGATTAAGTACTGTTTTAGCTTATGTGTGTTTTGCTCCTGTATATAAAAAGTGAAGATTATTTTAAAGTGCTGTTTAAAAAAGCTATAACTGAGGGGAAACTGCTGTTAAATCCAATAAATGACTTGTTAAAAGAAGAAAGTCAATGTTGTAGTGCATTTAAATATAATATCTATATATGATGTCAGCATTTATCTATTCCCCCATCTTCAATCAATCAGCAGCGCCTGAAGTTGTTTTTACTTTCAGGGCTTTTCCCTCTGTGCTCCTATTCCCTGCACATCAAACTTCCGAAGCAGGCTTTGTTCAACCTTCCTTGGCAAGCAGGAGAGGGAAGGACTCAGTCATTGGTTTCTCAGCTGCTTTTCTTTAGCCCCATTTGAGTCATTCAGTCTAAAAATTATTTGACTGCAAACAATTTTCACAAAGCCTCCCAACATTTACGTGTACAACAGAGCTCCCATCTGCTGACATATGACTGGTGGGCTCACTGACAGTTGCTCAGTTTTGGAGATACGGTATTATAGACTGAGGTTTGCCCAGGACCTGCTGAAAGAAGGAGCTTGCGTACTCTCCTGAATGCTAATCAGGTTGCTGTTTTGGCAAGTCCACAATGTGCAGTAGAATGTGATGCAAGATCTGCAAGCCAGCACTTGGCCAGGCTCATGTATCTGCACAGCAGCCCCATAACCTTACTGCCATGTCAGCACCTGAGCCAAAAATGCTGACCCTCTCAGCAGGGCTTTGAAACCTTGGGGTCGTTGTGCTCTGAAGAGACGTGTACTGGACCTGGCTGAGATACACAGTGCTCCTTGCTGGGAGGGTGTATTCTCATCCGTCCCACAGGGCAGCGATGAGCAGTTGTAGATGTTTGTCTTTCTGATATGTGCGATAGGATAAATGAATTAGTGGAGAAATTACCAAGACACACTCTGAGTACACAAACAACACTCAGTTCTGTCCGTAAGGCTTTTCCTTTTCTTGATCCCTCAGATTTCATTTACTCAATTGCTAAGTGTGACATCAGGAAAATACAGCCATAGTTTTTTTCTGTACCTCTTACCTTTGTTAATGTAATGTCTGCATTCATCCATTTCTTGAAATCTTATGGAATTATGGTAGTAATCTGTTTGCAGTGTGTAGTACTCTTCAGTGTAATAGCACAGAACTTTTTGGGGAATTTTAACAAGACAATGAAGCAGTGAGTGAGATACAAAAATGAATATCTAATAGGTGCAATCAACATGTATTGCTTTCATGTGTTTTCCATAGAAAAAGAAGGCTTTTAAAACAGACTGTCTACTACTATTCTTTCAAGGGAATTTCAAGAAGGAAATAGATGACTTTTTATTACTATGGTAAAGGTGTTTCTGTAGCCCACAAACATTTCTGTCTTGTGAAATACAGGAGATGACAACAAGTCACACATGCCCATTAAACTGAAGAACTGTAATTATTAACCTTTCCTTTTTCTTTCTTCAGGGCATTCTAGAGCGCTTGGATGCTGGAGAGATTGTGATTGGAGATGGGGGATTTGTCTTTGCCCTAGAAAAGAGGGGATATGTAAAAGCTGGGCCTTGGACTCCCGAAGCAACAGTAGAACACCCAGAAGCAGGTCAGTTTTACTGAGAAATGGCAGTCCTCTAACGAAAGTAAAAATGGTTGGAAAAATAATTAGTACATAGAACTTGTAGCAGGTTTTTAAGTAGAAATGTTGCAGTAGAATTAGACACTGTGAAGAACAGCGTAAGAATCTGTAGACCAAAAGCTCATCTTACCCCATATTCTTCCTGTAACAGCAGCTAATAACAGTTGGCTGGGGAAGAACGAGTAGTACCTCATTGTATATAATATAGGGATACCTCTCCAGAATGCTTCTTGTCTTCAATAATTTTTGAACCAGACATGGCATCTTTGTGTTCAGTGATATTCTCTCTCATGGACTTGTCCTGTCTGTCCTCGAGCCAACATCAAAATTATCACTGACAGCATCTTGTGACAAAGAGTTCTACAGGTGGCTGTCTATTCTGTTGGGTTTGACCACTCTAGGATTTTTATATTGCTATAAATGAATGTTGTCTGTGTATTACATTTTTTTTTTCATGAAAATAATGGCTTTAAATAAACAATTGAATGGGAGTGGAGTATTTAATGTATGTGCCTCCACTGTGAAAAGGAGAATGAGAACCCAACTGTTCCAGTAAAATAGGATCATTTTCTGTGCCTCTCCTGTTTAATGGAGTAACTGCCAGCAGTGGAGGGGGACAAAATGAGCAATTACAGTGTCTTACAGCATAAAGATTGTAGTGCATAAAGACTATTTAGCATAAGTAGTGCTAAAACAGATTCTATTAGTGGTTAATGTGCATTTTGTTTACCTTTTTGTACGACACTTTTAATTCTAATTATCACATCTGAGAAATAGCACATATATTACCAAGTGATTCAATCTGGGAAGGGTCTGTTGGTTACGAGCTAACATCAGCTGGCTTAACCCCGACAGTGCTAATTGTCTGCCTTGCTGAGATTCTGCTTTATGCTGAGCTCTCATTCTCAGGCAGTGCTTTAAAGGATTAGATGTGCCTTCAGCGAATTTTGCTGTTTGCTTTCTTTGACACATTTTATGTAGAAAAATACTCTCACAGGTGAATTAGATGGGCTAAATGAGCGCACAGACCTCCTTTAAGTAACTGCCTAGTTGTTGTTGGTTAGAGCTCAGCCATCTAAGCATTACTGCTGATTTGCTGGTAGCTATCTATAGAACATACCGCTTATGTCTATAACAGTTACAACAGTTTAATAAACCTTTTTATAGGCTATTTATAAATACATGCTCAACTGGGAATAAGTTCTTTTCTTGTAGTGCAGTGTGCTGCCTCCCCTCCATTACTGATTTTTGCTCCTGCATGTTTAAGAGTCATGTTACTTGGAAAGCAGGTGTAAAGAGCACAAGGAGCAACTGGCTGGGCCAGCTGGTACAAAATCTGTACAGCTAACAGCCCCCCTCCTCTTTGTAAGGGAAGAGGGAAAAGGAGGGGGGTTCTTAGAATCCAGGAAGGCATGTGGGGGGGGGGGGGGGGGGGGGGGGGAAAGGAGGGGAAAAAAAAAAAGGCAAGTTGAAAGCCATTCACTCTGTTACAAGAGAGAAGTTCTATGAACTGACAACTGTCCTGAGCCAGATCAGGTATCTGAGCTACTGCCCTGCATGGAGCAGTGTGCATATGCACTTTCCCCATCTCCTGTTAGTTTATGTCTGTCAATTGTTAAATGTCCAACTCGTGGTGAATTGAAATGAATACGCAGTGTTACGTGTCTAACTCCTAAAATGGATCCAATAATTATTAATCATTATTTGGCCTCACTTGTAGCTCTTAACCTCATTTCTCAAATGGTGGAGGAAACCATAGTTTGAGTAATATACTCAAGTCACACGATAATTTACACAGTTGTTTGAAGTTTTCTGTTAGTGTCATGCAGGCTGCTGCAGGCTTTAAAACAGTAACACAATATTGTGGCTATAGTAATATCTGCCTGGGATTGAATGAGATTAGGGCTAATACTTTACTTATAAGGCCATTTTTTCTCTCCAAATGTGGACAGGAGACTCCTTAGTGGCTCTATGTAACTAATAGTTGGAAATAAGCTTCTTACTGTTTCATTTGCTTATCTATATCACTGTCCTTATTCACCCAAAGCCCAAGACTTTTTCCAGGAATGCAGCAATTTTAAATGAAAACCAAACTAACACTGTGGGTAAATAAAGCTGGTTTATTATGGAAGTCAGAGCATTTGTGAAAGTATTTGTAGAATTTTTTCACTTTCTCCCATTTCCTGGCTAGTTTTCACCAGGGCTTGCTATTCTCCCTCATGAAACAAACAAACAAACAAATAAAAAAAACAACCAAACAAACAAAAAACCCAAAACACTTTGGACCACTAGAAACATCTCTTTTGTTTGTGATTAATGGTCTATTTTAATGCTGTAGGAAGTGGAATTCTCTCTGAAATAGTAAAGTTTTGAATTGATGTAGAAGTTGTAAAACTGAAATCTGTTTCTGATAGCTTAGGCAGATTCCAGGGACTTTTTGATCTGTAGCCCTGCTACAATCTGTGTTCCTGAATAAGTCTTTTTGACTGCGGGGTAAACAGGCACTGTGTTAAGTCACACTGCAGTTTGCCAAGGCTGTAACTGAAAATGAAATACTGCACTAGCAGAGAAAAGCAAGCAACACGACACTGTTCCTTCACTGAGAGCAGATGCATTCATGTGATTGATGCTAGCAACTTCTGTTTGAGCTTCCCAGTTGTAGAATGCTGCATCTGTTGTAGCTGAAGGCAATAACGTCATTATGACACAGTCACACGTTTTGCTAATGACACAGACTGTCTGTGGACAAGCAGGTACGATAAACCAGAACTTGAGGAAAACTTCCCCAAACATTTGCCACAAGAATTTCAGTGTTCCCTTGTTTGTTTACGATATCTAGAGGTTGCATGATTTCTTGTATGTGCTATACGCTATTGAACCTTTTAATACAGTCACGATCTAGAAGATGAGAAACTGTCTCTCTGTTTCATTTGATTTTCTTTTTGCTTGTTAGTCCTTGTTATTCTTTCATAGGCTTTTGTTGTGTTTTTTTTTTTTCTTTCCCTTCCCAAACTGTGATGCATTTCTATTACGTGAAACTGGGACATGTGAAGGACTGCAAAAAGCATGAGATAGGTGAAGCACAAGACAAAACTGGATCTACTGATGGAAAACTGAATAGAAATCCTCAGTTATTCGTAGCAGGGAATAACTAAGTTTTCTACCTAATGTTAAGAATAAGGGGGGAAAAAAGAAATTCTGCATACACTGCTAGTACTACTCTCTTACAGTGGCTTTACAAGTAAATAGTATATGACTTATGTCACAGTAACGCTACTTCAGTAAGCATTTAATTTTAGGATACCAATTGTAATAACTGTACCAAGCATCTCTTGTCTTGTTTCTAGTTCGTCAGCTTCACAGGGAATTCCTCAGAGCTGGATCCAACGTTCTGCAAACATTCACCTTTTATGCCAGTGAGGACAAACTAGAGAACAGAGGCAACTACGTAGCTGAGAAAATAACTGTGAGTAGAATGAGACTTTGATGGGGATACGAAGTGAGCAGACTGAATTCAAAAGGTTCCTTAGAGTGATTTTTGGTTATATTTGAGGACCAAAAATGAGATGATGCAATTTCAGAGTTTGGAACAGTAAGAAGGACGTGGTTAAAGGAGAAGAAAATTACAAAATGGGACTGGAGGATACCCACATCTTATTTTTCTCGTCTGAAGAGATTAACCTACTGGAATTTTGATATGAGGAGTATGGGGAGAAATCATTTGCACAGAGAGCAAAATCATTTGAGGGTGATGAGGTGGAGAAATGCTTCAACACTCACTGAAACAAATCAACTGCTAAAATGGTGCAGAATCCTAGAAATTAATGACTGGTTAAAAAGTATTGAATGTTTTGTTGTTGTTGTTGTTGTTTTTAAGATCATTTCTTCAGTAAAGTAATAACTAAATATCCAAGATATGCTCTTTGGCCCAGTATTCCCATCTTCATGTGTAAGAGTAATCTGTAACAGCAATGGAAGTACAGCGGTGGTGTTTTCTCACTCTGTGCACCAAGGACATGTAGGATGCTGAGTGGCTTTACTAACTGCAGGCCTCAGCTCACCTGAGACTTCAGACAGAAACATTTCTAGATGGCTCCTTTGAGACTACAAGAGTTGCCAGTGTGTTTTCCCTGATTCTCCCTCCTTTGGTCATGTTGTCTGCTTCAGCCTTTGGAAAATAGCAAAGATACTCTTGGGGGAAGGAGAAGATATTACAGGGCCAGAAACTGGACATTAGGGAAACACTTGTGGCTTAAAATTGAGGGGTCACTATTACCCTAAAACTGTTGTACACATCAGGCTGAGCTATTAAAGCATTATTTTCAAATCACAACGTTTGACATCAGCTCTCGTCTATGTGGGCAGCCCGTTAAGTAAAAAGAAACACCTGAGAGCCTAGTTTTTGTAGTGCTTTCCAGTTAATAAGAAAGTTGGAGCCAATTTCTATGTAAGTGATTCTGAGTAGAATTAATCAGAATTTTTCATTTTCTAATGAGGGAGAAGGGGGAAACACTGATTATAAATACTGAGGTACTGTACACAGCTTAGGAGATACTGGTGTGGGAGTGATTCAGGAGATGCTGGCTCTTCTTAATTAAGTGGAGTCAAAACAAACATTTTAATGAATATTTTTTCATTTTTCTTATATCCACTTAGATATAAGCTATATAGAGAGAGAGAGAGAGAGATAGATGTTCTAGACATCTCTGAGTATAGCAAGAATGTCTTTCAGTCTAGGTGATTAAGTATATACAGTGCTAAGTTTCACCTTCATGTTCTTAAATTGGCCATTCTAATATGTGATAATTATATCTTTTTTTTTTAAAGTCCTAAGTAGATCTATATAAATACCTTAAGTTTTGAACATTTTCAGAATACTAAGATAAATTAAAAATAGAATGAAAAATTAATTGAGATAACTATGTAATTTTTTCCACCCACAAAAATGTACACTTACAGTCTTAATGACTCATTTTCTGAAAGACAAAGAGAACTGTACTTCTTACCAAATATTTGCTTTTCATGGCTTTAATTGTTTAAATCGTGTTAGAGGTACTATGGTTTTTATTAGTATTAGTATGTATTTATTAGTATTTATTTATTAGTATGTATTTATTAGTATGATATGATAAGTTAGAGATGACAAGAAATTTGTTTCCTAACACTTGTTATTTTTTTGAAAGTTTGCTGATCTTTCTGGTCAATATTATTGAAGAATACATTTAAATTATAAATGAACATTATGAAGTTCATATGAACAAATATGAAGAAATATGAAGTTCAAATGAACAAATGAACACAAATGAAGAAATTAGTATGGGTTGTGACTTTTGTTCTTGTTGTGCTCTAAAGCTTCATGCATATCTCTGATGGGGTAAAACTAACGTAATGTGTATTCATGCAGTGCCAGAAAGTGAACGAAGCTGCTTGTGACATTGCCAGAGAAGTGGCCAATGAAGGTGATGCTTTAGTAGCTGGAGGAGTTAGTCAGACACCATCATACTTAAGCTGCAAGGACAAAGCAGAGGTTAAAGCAGTCTTTCGAAAGCAGCTAGATATCTTCATGAAGAAGAATGTGGACTTCCTCATTGCAGAGGTACATTTGTAGTTAAAAATAAATAAATGCAACTGATGCAGTGTGTCAACTTTGATCCCCCTGGGCATGCAAGTTATATAGTGCTTCCTCCTTTAAAATTTTTGGTTATACTTATATTCTGGTAGCATCAGAAGCTCTTTGTCAATGCATAACAGCATCTGCAAGTGTTCTAGAATAGGCCTTGAATCATAAATTCATACAATTAATCAAAATCGTACAATCTTGACTAGTTCCTGTTTCCTCATGTACTCTGTGAACAGCAAACTATGCTGATTTTATAGATAAAACTAGTTCTTCGGGGATAAATCCTTCACTAACCCTCTACATAGGACGTTTTTAAGAGTACTTGTTTGTTTGCTCTATTTACTGACTTCTTAAAATTATTTTTTAATGGTATGGTCAGTGAACTCAACAGAGTTGAGTTAGAGTATGTCTTATGCGCTACTCATGAATTTGGGATCTGCATTAACGTTTCTGCTTCATCTCCAAGAAATGAAATTTGTTCTCATTTAATGTCTTTCAGTATTTTGAACATGTTGAAGAAGCTGTCTGGGCAGTTGAAGTCCTAAAAGAATCTGGCAAGCCAGTTGCAGCTACAATGTGCATAGGTCCAGAAGGAGACATGCATGGTGTGCCTCCTGGACAATGTGCTGTCCAACTGGTGAAGGCTGGTAAGAAACTGTTTTAATCTGCCTTTTGAAAGTATGGAATGAAATGAATTTCTTAGGCATTCAGACACATGAATGGGTATCTGAAGGTGATGATAACTTCTTGATTATTTCTTTAAAAAGAACTTTTGTTTACTTTACTCGTACAAAGTCTTGTAGAAAGAAAACACAGAATATTGCAGCTAAGAAATCATATTAACCAAGATGGTATTGGGAGCGGTAGACACAGGTAGCTAATGCTGAGTAGAGGAAAATTCTAAACAAATTCCTTTTTGGTTACAGAGACAGCCCCAAGTTTCAGGCTCAAAATTATGAAACATAAGCAGAATCCAAAGCAACATTTGATTCTATGTTTTAAGAACTTTTCGGAGTACAGTTCAAATCCAGAATGAGAAACAATGAAAAAAAAATGTCTTTTTGTCTAGCATAAGCTGTATTTTCTGCAGGACAAGTAGAATCATAGAATGGTTTGGCTTGGAAGGACAGAAGGAATTAGTCAGTGGCATGACAGATGATACAAGGGCTTCGTTATATTTGTTCTGAACTGCTCTTTTCCTTTGGAGTTAGAGTTAAAATCCCAAGGCAGAATCTGCGTTAGAAAGCTGCTAGATAATTGCACATGTGGCTGTGGATGCTTTTCATCTTGGTACTTCATCTGGAAGGTAAAGAGAGCAGCTGAAATGCAGATGGTTATGATCTGCCACATGAGAGCTGAGACTGGCTCCAGCTCAGATGCCTTTTCATAGGGCTGGTGTAAAGACGGACTGCTTTGCTTCTGGTGTGCTGTGACTAAGAACATTCATTACCTAGTTCTTGGGAATATGTGATTTAAACAGTTACTGTCCTCCTCATAGGTGCTTCCATTGTTGGAGTCAACTGTCATTTTGACCCAGATACTGTACTGGAAACTGTGAAACTGATGAAAGAGGGCTTGCAAGCTGCTAAACTGAAAGCCCACCTGATGTCTCAACCACTTGCTTTCCATACACCTGACTGTGGGAAGCAGGGATTTATTGATCTTCCTGAATTTCCCTTTGGTAAGACATCCTTTTTATTGCATACTTCCTTTTCTCCTGTTTTTAACAAAACTGAAACTATAAAATGTCCTTTTATACAAAAGGATGAGTCCCCACTATCCTGTCTGGCATTCTGCATAGAGAGTTTGCATTGTAATATCAGATTAAAGTTCATCCACATAGCAAGAGTATTTCAGTAGTACTATAGCCTGTGACTGAAAATGAAATACTGATGGAAATTGTTAAAATGCTATGACCTGAGCTCAATTAAATGTATAGTTCTTCCTCATGCTAAAGAACCTTGTTCATGACCACTGTAGAAATAGCTCGGAGAAATAAGTAAGTACAAATAGACTTAAAAAACCCAGAGTTTTCGGTCTGGAGCTCACCAGTATTCTGGGTTGTTACATCCATTGCACAAGACATACAGTATTTATCTTCATAGGAATTTTATGTTCAACACATACAGAAATGGATCAGTATAGATACATGATTATTGCAACTCATGAAACACAGAATCACCAAGGTTGGAAAAGACCTCAAAGATTATCTAGTCCAAGCATCCACCTATCAGCAATAGTTTGCAGTAAACCATGTCCCTCAGTACAACATCTAAATGTTTCTTGAATAGTTTCAGGGATGGTGACCCTATCACATCCTTGGGCAGCCTGTACCAGAGCCTGACCACCCTTTTGGAGAAGTTTTTCTAGCACCCATCCTGAATCTTCCCTGGCACAACTTGAGGCCATTCCCTCTAACCCTATTGCTGACCCTCACCTCTCTACAACCTCCCTTCAGGTAGTTGTATAGTGTGATAAGGTCTCCCCTGAGCCTCCTCTTCTCCAGGCTAAGTAATCCCAGTTCCCTCAGTTGCTCTTCATAAGGTTTGTTCTCCATACCCCTCACCAGCTTCACTGCCCTTCTCTGAACATGCTTCAGGGCCTCCAATTCTTTCTTGTAGTGAGGGGCCCAAAACTGAACACAGTACTCAAGGTGCACTAGCGCTGAATACAGAGGAACGATCACTTCCCTGCTCCTGCTACCTGCATTATTTCTCATAGAAGCCAGGAGGCCATTGGCCTTCTTGGCCACCTGGGCACACTGTTGGCTCATGCTCAGCAAAGTGTTGACCATTACCCTCTATACAGTCATCCAGCCATTCTGTCCCAAGCCTGTAGCAATGAGTAGGGTTGCTGTGACCAAAGTGCAGACTCAGCACTTGGTCTTGTTGAACCTCATTCCATTGGCCTCAGCCCACTTGTCCAGATCCTTCTGTAGGGCCTTCAAACCCCCAGGCAGATTGACCCCTCCTACTAACTTGGTGTCATCTGCAAACTTACTAAGGGTACACTCAATGCCCTCATACAGATCATCAGTAAAGATATTGCACAGGACATGCCCTGATAATGACCTCTGGGGAACACCACTCATGCCTGGTTGCCAGCTGGATTTAACTCCATTCACCACCAATGTTCAGTCTCTAAAGCGTGACTGTCTAATGTAAGATTAGAGAGAAACCAGAAGTAGTATATTTTTTAATGTTGCTAACAAATGGATAAGCAATTTGGAGACATTTCATCACTCACGCGCTCAGGAGAAATTTCATGAAATCTGAAAGACTCAGCCACTTTGTATGTACAAGGTTTTTGTATTTTGGGGCTTATTTACACCTGGGATGTAAAAGATCACATTCTCCTAAGGTGGGAGGACTAAATCAGCTAAAATATTGTTAAATTGGTTTGAGAAATGTCTCTGTTTTCAGGATCATACACTCTTCAAGGTCAGTCTATAACATAAGGTAATAAAACAACTGAATTTGTAGAAAAAAAAATTGAAGTAGATGTAATTTTCAGGAAGATTTTTTTGTTTTTAAATTCCTTTCTTTAAATAAAGGAAAGTTTGAAGGGTGAGCGTGAGGCATTCATTAGACGATAAAAGCATAATGATGTTCTGAAAATATTCTGGGATACTGAAGTGCCAGGAACTCATTTTTGCTATTCATTCCTTCATACAACTCCTCTGATTGCCAGCAAAAAGAACAGATCCAGAAAATAGTCAAGTGATATGAAGGATTCACTGTTTGGTTTCTTGTGGTTCTTGGCTTGAACACTACAAGGGAGTCTGCACGAGACCTTAGTTTTCAGAAATATCATGAGTCAATTGCAGAAGCTTGGTTCCATGAATGTTTTTCAGTATCCAGAAGGAGCAACTGATCACCTGATGGCAGATAAGCAGTTTGGTTATTCAAATGTCTTAGTTAATGTCTTAATGTAAAAGATAGCATGCGGAAGAGGCAGTTAGATATTTGAAATGTAAGAGGCCAACAAAACCTCATACTGGCAAACTCCAGCATCAGCTGTCAAAGTATTTATAAACCATTAGAACTTTTTCCAGTTTTGTGTCATCCCTTCTGTGTAACCACAGTTATCCTCAAATGCCACCAGTAAGGCAAGGACAGTGTTTTAGAAAGAAGCATGCTGGTCAGTCAAAGCATACCCAATTATTTCAAGAGTAAATGCATGAAAGGGCTAAATCTAGGATCCAGTTACGATCTTTTAATCAATGAAAACATCAACCTTCTTATACTATAAATGACCAAACAGTAAAGCTATTAATTTTGAGTAAAGATAAGAAAATAAAGGCTGTAAAAGGCCATGCATTGAAAATAGATATTAGATAACTTTGGAGAGGCGAAATAAGAAACAACAACAACAACAAAAAAGATATCAAAGGAAACACACGATGTAGGTGGAAACTTTTCATTGAATGTTTATTTCTAATCGTCACGTTCCCCCATGTGTGGCCAGTTGATATGGTGAGATCTATCCTGGTTTCTTTAGAGAGGTTTGGCTGGTACTGTCCTTATGTTTCAGGAACATAAGGACTGGTTGTGACAGAGTAGGTGATGGAGAAAACAGGGCAACACCCTATACTGTTCCCTGGAACAGTTGTTTAGTTGTTTATACAGGCATCAGCTGAGTGAATTATACTGCATTCTTACAATTCATCATTTTGTATTGATTTTGCATTTGCTTTTGAATAATATAAGAGAGACAAGGAAATTGTGAAGTGGTGCTTCTGATGCTTTCTCTCACATCTACAGGACTGTACACAAACTTACTAGTATTTGAACAGCATTTTAAGATAGCATTGTTTTTTCCCCTGATATGAGACCACTTTATTTTCTTTTGACCAGTTTCACCGTGACAGATAATTTTCTTTTAAAGAACATTTCTGCTTTCTGTTTAAGCCTGTCTCTTTAGCTACTCATTGGACTTTAAGTTCTCCTCATGCTGGTTAATCTTCTACAAATGTGCATACGGGAGCAGGAGGATGTTCTGTATCACAATTTCTCCAAGTTTCTTTTGCAGTCCTTGGTCCTTTCTTTCCAGTTTTGCCACTTCTTGTGCCTCCTTCCCAACTTGTGCTTTTTCTTGTTCTTCACACTTTCTATTGCTTTCCTTCCACAAGTGTTCCCTCTCAACTCTGTTGTCCATGCAGTCAGCTCACTACAATCTGCAGCAGGAAGAATAACTCTGCACAGCTAGAGTGCACCAACCCTTCTTCTGAGCCATCTACACTCAGAACTTCCCAGAAGAAAGGGACATGAAGCAGTGGATGGGAATATAACTAAGTAAGGGATGGGCTAACAAACAGCTGGCTGCCAATAGCTAGTCATGGAAAAAAGTTTAGTAAGTGTTCTTGAGGAACAATAATCAGGCTTATTGCCATTGCATGAAAGCCAGTATCATCTCCTTTAACAGATTATAATAAGATTTCCCAGCTATTTGCTGCACATTGTGAATATAAGTTGGAAAGTGGTCCAGTATTCCAGCAAAGAACTCTAGCAAAATGGCAAGTGTGTGGCTGAGGGCTTGATCACTCTTACTGGACATTGCTAAATGGATGAAGCTTAAGGCAAGCACAGTTCAGAAGCACATAACAGAATCTAAAAGCTAGCCTTAGGAAATTTTGCATCATTGTACCATCAACAAATATACAATCAGCAAAGTGGTGCACTTCGGCTGATATTTTACAGGTCATAACTAGAAGTATTATCACAGTGGAAAGGGACAATCAAAAATAAATGAAAATACTCACCCATGTCCTAGACTTGCAGAAAATCTCCAAGAAAGAGATCCTTCCCCAGTGGCAGGCAGTCCTTAAATGGGGTCTAGGAGAGGTGCAGTCAGACTCTACCCCTTTGGATCACACAGCGGAATTGCCTTTACCTGTGCTCCTGCAGCTGACTCAGTGCTTGCCTCAGGTGATCAATCAGTGGTTCAGGCCATGATTCAACAGTTCCCGTACAGTCACTAATTCTAGCTTAGACAGTTCAAACATCTACATTTACCATCAGTTTTTCAAACAGTGTGCAAGTGTTTCAGTAACATGATTCCTCATTAAAAATCTGCTGAAGTGGAGTGTTGTGGAAGCCCAAGATACGAATGTCTTTGCAGGTCTGGAACCAAGAATCATCACTAGATGGGATGTTCAAAAATACGCAAGAAAGGCTTATGACTTAGGAATCCGCTATATTGGAGGCTGCTGTGGATTTGAGCCATATCATGTCCGAGCAATAGCTGAAGAGCTGGCTCCTGAAAGAGGATTTTTACCAGAAGCTTCTGAGAAACATGGTAGCTGGGGCAATAGCCTGAGCATGCATACTAAACCCTGGGTCAGAGCAAGGTATGTATATCTGAACTGGAAGGCACAACAAAGCAATCCTTGCAAAGGCTTATGTTGGTCCATAAAGCAGACGGAATTCAGAGATCTAAGTATCACTTTAAGTTTTCTACATGTTAATAATTTTGAGGAGTTAAATCTTATCCGGGAGTAGTGAAAGGGATGAAGAGGCAGTAGGAAACCTCCAAAAGTTGGTAAAAATTCATGTGAAAGTAATTCATGAAAGTGAAAATGGAAGCTTGACCGACAGCTTACAGTGTTGTTTTTGAGGATGAAAAGATGCTTTTAAGAAGTGTAGCATCTCTTTGTATACTTTTGTTCATCTTTCTGTATCTAAACAAAGTCAGATTTTTGCAAGTCAGAGTACCCTTTGTAACGGCCACACTTTCTTTAGTATTGTGAGGTGCTAAAATAAACACTACTTTCTTTTCTTTGTTTTAGAGCAAGAAAAGAATACTGGGAGAATCTGAAGCCTGCTTCAGGCAGGCCATATTGTCCTTCAATGTCAAAGCCAGATGGCTGGGGAGTGACCAAAGGAGCCAGGGAGCTGATGCAGCAGAAAGAAGCAACAACTGAACAGCAGCTGAAGGAGCTCTTCCAGAAACAGAAAGTCTAATCTGCTGCAATTGTCTGAATGTTAGGATGTTAGAACGTCTCATCCTTTGAAAGAAAACTTGTGAAGATTAATACCCTGTTAATTTGTTCAACTAACATGTAATGAAAGAGGCAAAATGCAAAGAGAATATGATTACAAATTAAATATGAGAAGCTTTGATAATAAAATCTTTCTCTGGACAAATATTTTGGGAAGAAGTCTGGATTCTTATAATTGATCTTCTGTTAGCAAGATGCCACTGACTGGGTAGACACAGAATACATGGAAAGTAATACTAGGCTCAACTGACCTGTGCGTAGACCAGAAAATATCTATAAACACTACTGTACAATTGGAAGAGTAGCACAGTTAGGATGGTACTTTACAGGTGTTACAGTTGGAAAGATTATCATGGTGAAGAAGAAACAATCAAGGAAGAAATGTTCACCTGTATCCTAGGTTTGTGGTGGAAAACTCCAAAAATGAGCACTCTCCAGGAGGAAATCCTTTCTCAGTGGCAGTCAACCCTCAAATGGGGTCTAGGAGAGGTGCAGCCAGGCTCCACCCCTTTGGGTCACACAGCAGAATTGCCTTCACTTGTGCTCATGCAGCTGACTCAGTGCTTGCCTCAGGTGATCAATCAGTGGTTCAGGCCATGACTCAACAGTTCCCATACGAATACATTAATACTCTTGTGTCTGTTAATTCTCTTGAGTCCGTTTTAGTTTAGAATTCTGTGAGAACACCTCAGACCTCAGGATTTGTTGAGGGCCACGTAGGCATGCATAGTCTGCCAATGCTTCAGGCTCAGTTAACTATAGTAAATTCATGTACTTCAAGAGCATAGAAGTAAACTGGAAATGCCATCTTATAAATGTGACACCAGTCGCATACATATGATTTACTCCTTGGAAGACTAGGAGGCTTAAGAGATTATTCTGATTTATAGAAAATATTGTATAAATTAAAAACATCATAGAATTGTATTACCTTCACACTTTAAATCATATGAGCACTAACTGAGTAGCTAAACTGCTGTAATTTTCCAAATGATCCAGATGATTTCTGTAAATTTCACTTGAAAAATGTGCTTATCTCAAAAAAGGTCTTAAAAACTGAAGCTTCCTAAATATATCTCATGTATATATGAATAGTAAAACATTATATGATTAATCCACCCAGTCAAAAAAAAAAAAAAAAAAGTCAAGGAAATTTGAACACTGGAGGGTTTTCTTAGGAAGGGTATTGCTATACTTGGAAAATGTAAAACATAATGGACAAGTTTCCACAGCCTGTTTTTGTGGAACTGTGAAATACTATGCAATATAGATTTCTGTTTTGAACCTCATTTCTACCCATTCTGCATTGAAGTCAGTACCTCTGTGAAGATACGCTTGAAGTTGTTGAAAGTGTTAGTTGGGCTATTTTTTATGTATGAGCTTTTTTCATTATTTCTATGTCCGTGCTGATATTCTGCAGTCCAGGAAATATTTAAACATATAACACTTAAATGGGAAGCTTGAGGTATAACTTGAAGGCATTCAAGGCCAGGCTGGATGTGGCTCTGGGCAGCCTGGTCTAGTGGTTGGTGACCCGGCACACAGTAGGGGGCTGAAACTAGATTATCGTTATAGTCCTTTTCAACCCAGGCCATTCTATGATTCTGTGGCATACTCTTGAGTCTGTTACTGGCATACAGATTTTAGAGAAAGCTACCTTCCTTCACCATGTCTTTAACAGACTAAAATAATTTCCAGTTGGAAATTCTGCCTGGGAGCCAAAAGAAGACAAATCAAGGAAGTGAGTATCTTTAAATGTAGATTATTTTAAAGGCATCTGTTTAGATATAAACACATTACATTAAACTTTTTTCTTCCTAAATCCTTCTGGCAGTTCCTCCTGCATAAAGTAGAATAACGCAAAATCTGTGAAATAGTCTACTCTGATTATTACCAAAGTGCTCTCAGCATTAGAGATGTATTCATGTGAAGTGGATTAAAATACAATTGCTAAAAAAGTGCTTTGAGCAATTGTTACCAGGTTGGGGACCTCTGGACTGATTTTTTTTAGAACTGTCCCAACATGCAAAAATCCCTACTGAAGTGAATGACTTCTCTATGCAGATATTTAAGAAACATGGTATTTAAGATGATGATCAAATATAATTTTAAAGACTTATTTTATGAAAGCCAGCTTAAAGAGAACAAAACTTAACAATGAAGAGAAGTACAGAAGAGATTTAAAACCACCCAAAAAGAAACTGGGCCCAAGGGAAAAGATGCACAATCCCTCTTTGGTGGTTGTTGGGCTTAGAAAAGAATTGACAATGGGATGAAAATTAATTGATAGGGTGCTTTACTGATCACTGCAGAACCCCGAACTCTCTAGGAGAACAACAACACCAACAAGTAAGCATAAATAAAATCAGCCAACAAAGCCCTAATTCCCACCTCTTTCTCATGGTCTATTAAGTGACTTGTTAAGGCAACAAGGCACAGACTGATAGAACAAACCTAGGAAATTTGTTTCCTCAGAAAGTCTATTCGAAAATATAGATAGCTGAAAGTGAAAGGATCTTTAGAAGGTCTCTTGGCCTCTAGTTAGTTAGTACCCTGAGGCAGGATCAGCTCTTCATAGGAGGCATTTGTTTACACCGATTGTAAACATGCCTAATGATGGAGATTCTGTGCCATACCCACCAATTCATTTAACTCCTTTATCTTAACAAGCTGTTCCTAATTTGAATACTCCTTGATGTAATTTGAATGTATTTTGATGGAATTTGAATCCATTATTTCTTTCCAGCTCATTACAGACACAAATAATTTATTCCCTTTGTCTTTGCTGATGTCTTTTATACATTTGAACAGTAACATGCATTCCCTGTTTCTCTTCCCTGACTGAACAGACTCTTCATTCACTCTTTCTTTGTGGCCTCAGTGATTATTCATCACAAATCTAGAGATCACCTCCATCCAGTCTTTTCCCACAGTGTAGAATCAGAGAATTTGAGAATACTAGATTGGCTTGAGTTAGAAGGGACCTTAAAGATCACCCAGTTCCAACTCAGCTGCTCAGGGCAGAATGTGCCACTGCCTCATCACCCGTAGAGTAAAGAATTTATTTGTAACATCTTACCTAAATCTCCTCTCTTTAAGTTTTAAACCATTCCCCCTTGTCTTATCACACCTACGAGGTTTATTTTCCTCCTGTTTATAATCTCCCTTTAAATTTTGGAAAGCTCCAATGAGGTCTCTCTGCAGCCTTCTCTTTTCTAAGCTGAACAAGCCCAGCTCCTTCAGTGTGTTTTCACAGGAGAGGTGCTCCAGCCCTCTGATCATCATTGCGGCCCTGCTCTGAGCCCACTCAACAGCTCCACACCTTTCTGTGCTGTGGGCCAGCAGGCCTGGACACAGTACTCCAAATGGGGCCTCATGAGGGCGGAGTAGAGAGTCACCTCCCTCCCCCTGCTGGCCACCCTTCTTATGCTGGAACCCCCCTTTTGAAACAGCCCAGGATACTGCTGGTTCATATTTTCTGTCTACCACGATCCCTAAGTCCTTCTCTGCAGGACTGCTCTCAGTGAGTTCTCCCAGTCTGCACACATATCTGGGATTGCCCTGATTCAAATGCAACAGCTTGTTCTTGGCCTTCTTGTACCTCATTAGGTTCATGTGGGCCAACCTTTCAAGTTTGTCCAGGGATGCCCCTGGATGGCATCCCTTCCTTCTGTTATATCAGTTGCACCACTCAGCTTGATGTCATCAGTAAAGTTGCTGAGATTGCACTCAATCCCATCTACGTCATTTATATTAATGTTAAAAAGCACTGGTCCCAAGATGGACCCCCAGAGGATGCCACTATGACCAGCCTCCACTTGGACACAGAATCATTGATCACAGTGCTCTGGCTTTGGCCTTCCAACCAATTATTTATCCACTAAATAGTCCACCCTTGGAAATTCTCTCTCCCCAATTCAGAGAAAAGGATGTGGTTCAGGACCATGTCAAAGCCCTTGCACAAGTCCTGGTAGACAACATCAGTTGCCATTCCTTTGTCCATCGAATATGTCACACCACTGTAGAAGGCCACTAGACTCGTCAGGCCCTTAGTGAAGCTACTCTGGCTATTTTGGATCACATCCTCATCTCACAGGTGCCTTAAGATGTCTTCTAGGAGGATCTATGCCACAGTCTTCTTAAGCACAAAGGTGAGTCCTTGTTCTAAGTTAATTTTACCTTGAAGCAGAAGTGAAGTGACCAGAACCTTAGTAGTTTGAGTCCAGAAAAGAAAACCAAAGTTTTCACTACCTAAAGAATAAGCCTCTACTCACTAGGCTGAACATAGGCCCAAAAGGGATCTGAACAAACAAAAATGTTTGGATGGGAAAAAACTAGAAAGAAAAACAAGTCTGAGTAGCAAAACTTGAGCCAACCAGAGTGGAGAGCAATAGCTAAGAAATGAATTGGTGTGGATGTGAGCACAGTGAGGCGGTGGGAGGTGTGTTTCAGCAGTGGTGACAGGGATGTGAAAAAACAATCTAGACAGCCATGCACAGATGTGACACAACAAAATAAAGAGCATCTGGATCAGTTTATCTGTGCAAGCTGGCTAGTGGTGGTGACTCTGATGAAAAATAGTGTTTCGTATGTGAGAATATGCTCTATCAAATAGTGTCATAATGCTTTTTTTTTTTTCTGTTGTTTCCATGGAAATAAATAGGAGGCATTACTTTTTGAACTACCTATGTATATTTGGAGTAGGAAGGAGAAACATGATTCCATCTCATGACTAACAGCAAATATGCACTGCACAAAAGGTGCTTTGCAAGCATTACCAGTGAGTGGTTTAAGAACATTTTGCAGCTTTAATTTGCAAACGTTTACATATAATCATCTCAATGCAGTGGAAGAAAGGGACCAATTGGCAACTGAAACAAAAGAGGAAAACGGTGAGACATGAATAAACACTGCTTTGCAATTTGTCTGCTTGCAAATCAAGACACCAGACTTACACAGCCCAGTAGGCTAGTCATTGCCTTTTAGCAGCCCATGCATCAAGCTTTATAGGTGGTATTAAGCAAAATATTATCATTTTTTATTTTCAGTCAAACAAAGAAAGGCAGAGCAGTTCCACACAAGAAAGACCAAGAACAAAAACTGTGCTATTCTTTGGGCCAAGCAGCACTGCTTTTCTCTCACACTGGGAATGAAGACTTTACCTACAAAAGGGGTGCCATGACAGGCATAAGGAAGAACATTCCTACTCCCTGATTTGCCGTTTTATCTCAACCCTCTAAATCCCACATATCTAGTCCATGGTTCTCTATCTTTCCTATCTTGGGAATCAGTCTCATTGGCTGATTCCTTGCAGCTCTACTAGCCCACGTCTGTACCAGCCCTGCTTCCAAGAATTGATGGCCCCATGTAGCTGTAGGGACCCTAAGGTATTGGAACATCAGGCTGTGAGAGCTGGCTAGTTTGCTGTTATTTATTTTGAATGTGGTGCAGTTCTGGGACATTTTTAAAGATCTGACCCATGCTATTGTTGTGAATACATTAACTGCAAACAGTAAAAGGCTACATGCAGTGTAATCTAAAGTTACATCTCTGATAAACAAAGGCTATCATGAAAGTTGCAGAATGTCCAGAGTTGCTGCAAAGGACTGAATGTATAGACTGTGATATAGTTTTTTAATTTCATGAAACCGGATATAATTACTGTCATCCAGATTACTAAATTTACCGGTGTAATTCCTTGCTCAGTGACTGTTACATTAGTAAAATGTAATAATTTTCACCAAAAAAAGTTCTACGTTTCCATACTCTGTGTATTATATATGTAGTTGCACAATGTAAGAAAAAAGCTTGGAGTTGGCCTGCTGAAAGTTACTACAAAAAAGCATTTCTTAGTAGTGTCACAGTACTACAACTTCATATGAAATTGAAGATATGTCCTGTTAAGACAAAAGATTTTTGGAAACCTTGTTTCTTATCTCCTGTCTTTTGCTTAGACTCTTTTTCTGTGTGATAGGTCATCAAACTCCAGTTTAAACACACAGCCTTGTAGAAAAACGTGTAAATGCTGCCTCCTGGTGAGCCATTGTAAGGCTACAGGACAGGGGAAGGTGGAATCTCAAAGGACTTCCCAGGTTTATGCGCAGGCAAAAAGCAGAAGAGCGATTTATTTTTATCTAACTTCAAAACAGGCTTAATCACACCCGTATTTGTTACTTAACAGGGAATTGTTCTCAAGTACTGCCAAAGATAATTAAGCATCAAATTGTGCAACATTTCGTTCCTATTTTACTGCCAGAAGAAAAGAGCTGGATTGAAGATTTTTCTTTGGACACAGTCAGGTCAGCTCCTATTCTGAAAAGATAGACTGTAATATGGCATACAGTATAGACAAGCATTTTAAATTGTATGAAACAGGGCAGTGGAGAAAAGATGAGGATAGAAGGTAGTTAATACTACCTAAATACCACCTTCCCATTTAACACTACTTCCAAGGCCCAACGTTACTATAATGCAGAATTTCCATAGCTTGATTCTCAGTAGTTAAGAAATTTAACTGTATGTCCTTAAATCCACCTACGTGGGTGCTCATTCTATCCAGTGAGTAATACACAGACAAAGAGGCACTGTGTGCAATATTAAACACAGTACAATGCTGTATCTAGAACACAATAGGGCAGAATTTAGCTGACTTGACAGACGCACAGTACTGCATCCACTGTAGTCTCAACTCTCTACAAGGCCAGAACTTGCCTGGTTTCTGTTTGCTGCCCTGGTGAGGCTGCACTGCAAATGAGCTGCAAGTTGAGACCTTATTATTTAAACCTTCTTGTGGGCTTTCTCAATGCTTTTATTCATTTAAGAATTATTTTTGCAGACAAATCTTTGTTATTCCATCCTACCTTCCTACTGTTACACCTACATTTAGTTTGACTGGTTCAGCTGGTTATGCTAGGCTGACAGGTCTTAGAGATAATTAGTATTTGCACCATTGACCTGAAAGATGTTCTGCATTTGTTTTTTCAGATTTGAAGGTCCTGAAGTTCCATTGTGTTCACACTGATATGACAGCAGAAATAAGTAGAGGTTGGATTAGCTGTGTTTGCCTTGAAATGAAACAATCCTTGGATAGCGTAAAGATGATGCTGAGACTCTTACCTCTTACTGGCTTCTTCTGACTTATGGGAAATGGAACATTCCAAAGGTGTGTCAGCGTGGCCAGAACAGCTCACACTCCTTCACATCTGCCTTTGAATAAAAAATTAAAATAGTTAATCAGATTTGTCACCTAAGCCTATGGAAAAAGGCTGAGTAGAAATATAACTAAAGAATTATTACCTGTTCCTGTTCAGTGTTCATGTTGAATAGAATTGCTACCAGCTGCCCTAGGTTTAACAGCAGAGCAACTTAGACCTTTGATTTTCGTTTGTAATTTCCACTAAACTATTCACCTTGTTTGTACCCTGAGATGTTGATGAAAAGCTGTGCCAGAATGTTGTCTTCACCTGAGAATAGAAAGGAGATAGGAGGATGTCCAAATGGCAATTGCCAGCACTTTTCAGACTGCATGCAGAACGTTGTCTGGCCAAAAAGAATTTGTCCCCCAGTTCAAACCTTCATAAAGGAGCCACAGAGAAATCTGATTAGCTATTCTGTACTCAAGACCAAAAGCAGAAAACCATAGATCTTAATCACCATTCCCTTGGCTATATAGCTGCATATATCACAAAAGTGAGCGTTAAATGCTGGCAGATCAAAATGATCCACTCCAGATCCAGACCTCTATGCTGGTTGCTTCCCTGTGGCATAACTGAGTAGCTGGGACTGAGGCAATACACAGAGCACTTAGTGCAGTACACTGCTGCGGAAGCACTGTGTTCATTGTTAGGTACATCTTTACCGTTCATGGTTTGGCTTAACAGTCTGTCTGGAATAGTATCTGTTCTAACAGTGTGTCTGGCTAACAAGCACTTATTTATCCAAAGCACAAAGAGATTTCTAAGTAACACAGGCTATTCCATTACTCACCTACCTAGTTGCAGCTAATAAATCAAAGCTCTTCTTGTTCTTTTATCCTAATATCCTGGCCTCGTTTCTAAAAGTAGTGCCTCCACGTTTGTTGTGCATGTGATAAATTCACTTACAAATCCAATCCTACAGGCACCCTACAGCTTTGCAGACACATCTGTTAGGACATTCTTCAATTTTTTTTTCCAGTTATAGAGAACATGTAAATCAAGTTTCTATAAAACACCTAAAAAATCATATTCGTCTACAGGAACATATAGTGACACATTTGTTATAATCTTCAATGAGCTGATGCATGGAATTCATTAAAATAATAAAATGTATGATACTCATAGCTCAGTATTTCCTTAAAAGTGAAAGACAGTCATATTTTCCATGTGAAAACCTGCTGCTCCTCAGTGGTTTCTAAAAGAAGCAATAGAACAATGTCATCAATCACTCAAATGAGTATCTACTGTTCCGGGTTAATAATGAATTTAAATCTTCCTTGACACCAATAGTATGGAGTCAAGGAATACCTTCTAAACAAAGACCTAGTGACAATGCCATGTTGGTCTACTTACTCACAGAGCCTGGCCCATGTACCTCCCTTCCTCTGAACAGTGTTTGTTGTCATTTCCAAAACAGTGACAATGAAATTTGAAGTATATTATAGCTTGAGGTCTTAGCTGATCCTGGAAATGGCAAAGAGGGAAACTCAGGAGTAAAGAAATTCTGAAATCCTTAAGGAAGTTGGTCACAGTGTTTAGAACCACTTAGTGTTTGCAGCTACAGAAAGAGCCAATGTGACCTGCAAGCAGTTCGTATGATCAAAACAAAATTCTTCTCCAACTAAAGAAAAAAAAAAAAAAAAAAAAGAGAGAGAGACTGGGATTCCTCATCTGAAATAACATCTAGTTTCTGCAACCACTAATAACATGAATAAACAACAAGGACGTAGCAGTGGGTTATGGAAATGGAAGCGCAGTTCATCTGAAGAAGCTTATGTAATTGATCTGCATTTATATAACCTCCCTTTCTGCAATATTTCAGTGCTCCATAGTCTTACAAAGTAATTAATTTTACAAGAATCCAGTGGGGCAAATAACTACCAACCACCTGTTTTACGGGTGGGAAATCAAAGCAAAAGAAAAATGAGCGCTACATTCAGATTGATTCATGTAAGTTAATTTTGCTATCGTAAGTAACTCCTCCACAGTGCTGTGAGGTCTTCCTGCCTTGTAGAAACAGAGCTCTGAATTGCTGAGTGCACTCATAAACTCAGATGCTACAGCAGATGCAAAACCGAAAGTTTGTACTGAGACCAACTGTCCTGAATATGGCCCAAAGAGCCTTTCTGTGATCACATTTTGCCTGAAGTAAAAAAGAAAGCTGTTAAGTAGATGTTTCCCAGTTCCTGCAGGTCAGATTGGAAAAACTGTGGAGAAGCAGAATTTCTGTAAGTAATCCTTTAATGTAATGACAGGTTCAGGTGTGCCAGAGAAAGTGAAGTCCCCTTACTCAGCTTTCTGAGGTCCTGCAGGAGATTCTGGCAGATGTTCACACACACGCTTTACTCTGTGATTCTTTTCCCAATAGCCAGTTAGCTCCTCTCTTCTCTGAGACCTTTTTTTTTTCCATTTAAGAGACCAAAAGCCTCATTTTCAATTCAACTGAAGATGATTATAATTGATGTGAATTATGCAAAGCCTCTTGTCACATTTTCCATTCTGGCTGACTCAAAGCCCTGGATCTCAAACCCCACTCTGCAGTGCCGTTCCAGGTCTGAAACTGTAGATCAGGTCCCTTCCTCATTTCAGAGATCTCTGCCCAGTTGATCATATTAATAATTATGTTCTGTATGAACTGAAGTCACTACATTTAAGATTGAGTTAGTGCATGAATACCATCAGATGAAACTGTCCTTTGGTAAGTCCTTTGCAATACATAAATAACTCTGCTGAGAGCAAAACAAAGGCCCTTTGTGTTATTGCACAGCAGAGCCAAAATGTTCTCGAAGCAAAGTTTGTTTTCAATATAATTACATACAGCTCATACATAAAACAGCTTGCCATTCTGTAGCCAAAAACGTAGTCCTTTAGAGTCCACAAACATCTCCATCTATATTAACAATAGAAACAAATTTATAGTAAAACTGCTTGTATTTCACTGGTTCTTTTTTTTTATTCTACTTGATATATTACTTGTTGTCTAAGGAGACAGTCCTGTAAGAATCTTACTGCTGGCACAAACGTCTGCCTGTACAAACGGCCTTTCAGCGATGGGAGTTTTGTGAGTGAATTTGGGACTGTTCTGGTATGTTTTGGGATAGTGCCTGTTACCGATCATGAGTGGGGACTTTAAAGTCTGCAGTGACAGAACTCAGCAGAAGAAGTATCAAATGCATTTTAAAATACTGCAGGATGAAAATAAAGTTTTAAAGCATTTCTTTGCATTAGGTGTACTAAGAAAAGGAATAGATTCAAACTTCCCAGTGAGAGCTGTCTCTATCAGGTGAGACACCCTGTCAGGATGATCCATTTGGATCTCAGCTATTAAACAACCCTTCTGCACTTGAAACAACAGAAACAAGTTTGAAGTTTCAGAGTTGGCGGTGGAACCAGACAATGGCCTCTCCAGCAGATCACTTTAGTTCAGGTGGAAAATTTTGTTTCATAGTCATTTTTCCTCACAGATCTGCATCCTTCCATTCCACAGAGCAGTGGCTGTGCAGCCAGATGCCAGTCATACCCAATTCCTTATTGTGTTCTCACTAGTATTTCAGTGAGATTTCATTTTAGTATTTTTCTTTCTGAATGCACTAACAGGAAAGCAAATGATGATAATCCACAGTGCAGTCTCGTTACTTAATAGTGTATGTTTCATTGCTATCACCTATCTGTGTTGTTCCGTGAAGAATCACCTTTACAGAAATAATTTTCTTTGTATAGAAATCCATAGTCAGTAAAGGGCTGCTATATCTGGACAGAAGGAATGTGATGCTGAAGGACACATTCTGCTGAAGGACTGAAGGACAGACAGCTGGTAGCTGAAATACTTCCGGACCACATAAAATCTACCTTTCTCTGCTCAGGCAGGACAGGCAAATCCTTGCAAGTCTGAGATCAAAGTAGCCAAGATTTGTGCTAAGCACAATTTACCTGGCTACAAGAGCATGAATCATGCTGCTACCAAAGGGCCCAGCTCTATGGAAAAATTCTCCCTACTATTTGAAAAGTCCATTTCCATCTCAGCTGACAGAACCTACACAACCGGAACAGCACACAGCTACCATTACCACCAGCAGCTAGGAACTATGTAATCAGAGATCCACAGTCTTTCAGTTCTTCTCATCTGTTATTACCAGCTGCATCTATCATGCTCCATATACTGTACCGGTAGCGACAACTGGGAACAAGGAAGGCGTCCTAAACCCTTTTGCATTCACTACACAAGCAAGCAGGCTAGACCACAGCCTTATCCTAAATTACCATCTGTGTAAACACAGTCTGGAAATACCAATGACACACAAAGTTGGGCAGGTGTGTTGATCTGCATGAGGGTAGGAAGATCTGCAGAGAGATCTGGATAGGCTGCATGAATGGCTGCATGGAGTTGTGCAGCATTCAACAAGGCTAAACATTAGGTGCTGCACTTGGGTCATAACAACTCCATGCAGTGGTGCACAGTTGGGGAAGAGAGGCTCGAAAACTGCCTGGCAAAAACGGACCTGGTAGTTCTGGTTGACAGCCTGCTGAACATGAGCCAGCAGTGTGCCCAGGTGGCAAAGAAGGCCAATGGCATCCTGGTCTGCATTAGAAATCATATGGCCACCTAGCATAGGGAAGTGATTGTCCCTCTGTACTCAGTACTGGTGACGGAGACCGACCTACACTCAGCTTTGGGCCCCTTACTACATGAAAGGTATTGAGCTGCTTTTTATCAAAAGGAAGTAAGATTTGCTCCAAGAATCAATATGCATTTTATCGCTATTGTCAAACCCCTGGAAATAAAATTATTTGAATGACTTCTTGTCTAACCAGTTTCAAGCTAAATGGTAACTTGGAAAGACCAAAGTACTACTTTGAGAGCCAGATGGAGAGGTGAACACAGCCACAAGGAGTATTTTCTGTCAGGGAAAGAAAACTTTCAACATGCTTTTCAATTATGTGTCACAAATGAAAGCTGGCAGACAAGGGATTCAGTGGAGAAGATCATACAAGATCACAGAACGATGGAATCATTTAAGTTGTAAAATCAGATCATTAAGTCCAACCCTCTGCCTGGCCTACAGGGTTCCATCACTAAACTATGTCCATCAGTGCCACATCCAGACATCTCCTGAACACCTCCTGGGATAGGAACTCCACTGTTGGAATACAAGAAAAACTGTTCAGAGCAGCAGCTGTGTAGCAAGATAAACAGCATGAGAACCAAGGACACCTATAGAAAAAGAAAAAATGGCTCATGGCTCTGATTGGATAAGCGCCTGCAGGAACAGTTGAAGAGTGTTTGTAGAATGCTCTGTTGACATGTAAAGGTGGATGGGAAAGTTGTAGGGGTAGATGGGAAAGCTAGAAAAAGAAAACTTGTGATGGTATATATGCGATGTGAGAACTTGTAATAAAGGATTTGGATCATTCACATCTGAGTCCGTGCATCAGATGCTGCATTCCAACACTCCCCTGGGCAGCCCGTTCCAGAGCTGACCACTTTCTCTATAAAGAAATTCTTCCAAATGAGACCTCCCTGGCACAACTTGCGATCATTTCCTCCAGTCCAAGATGTCACTTCTAAATTTAAAATTGAAGCAGGACACAAAACAGAAAAATTAACAAAGTAATTCTGGACGCTTTGGACGTTTTGTTTGTATTCCAATAAAAATTTCAGACTTACATAGGAAAAATACTGATCAGATTTTGCTAGACACCGAATGGAAAAAATAGATAAGCTGAACTTTTTACTAAAAATGTCATTAAAATATGTGAAGTTCAGACAATCTAGTGCTCACTGAAGAACACAATTCCACGAAGTGCATACACAAGAATAGAGGTAATCTCTTCTGTTTACTTGGTCTCCTGCACATCTGCCTACAGCGGTGTCTCAGCACTCCGCACTCACAAGCATTGTGGGTTCCTACAGACAGATCAGTTCAAAGTACACCAACTAACAGTGACTGTGAAGGTATGCAAATAAAAGACATTAGGTATTCTTCAGTAACAATGCACACCTTGGTTTTGAGGAACAGGTACTGCTCAGTCACAAACAGTGCTGCATCCAGAATGGCAGAGCCATAATGTCACTCTCTACGTTTCCAGTGAGTGTATCTTTGGTCTGCAGGCAATCGTATCACTTTTAGCTGAAGTTTCTGGGCATGATACTTGTCTTCCGTTCAGCTTACTTCAGGGAACAAGTTATAGAGGGACCCCTTTGTTCAAGGATGGCCAAAATAGAAGCAAGTCAGTCACACGGGGACTCAGCACACTGAGGGCACAAGAGCCGCCCAGCTCTGGGGTCCCGAGAGCTCTCCCTGCATGTGAGAAAACAGCGTGGGCGTATGGGATTGATTTGAGTGCAGAACAGTGTGTGTGCATGCAGGCGTGTTTGAGAATGCATGCAAAAATATATGTGTGTAACAGAGCAGTGAAGAGAAACCTTACAGATACAAATAAGTAACAACAACAACAACAACAACAACAACAAAAACCAAACAAACAAAACCCAACCAGAGGAACAGCAGCTGGAATATGACCATGAACAAATGTGAAGCAAGCAAGAGCTTTTGGGCTGTCTGTACTGAAGTAGGCTTGAAACTGAGAACAGAGAAATCTGTCCCCGTGACTTGAATGCAGATATACTCAGAGAAATACTCTGTTGCTGTCAAGGCACAGGATTGCATTTAGAAGTACCTAACTACATTTTCAGTTTCTTCTTTTACAGGAAATATCCCAAGATTCCACCCTAACTGATTAATTATTTGTACCGAAATGAGGATACAATATTACAGTAGAAAACTGGGGATGCTGTAAAGATATTTGAACTAAAATATTTAATCAGAAGGTTTTCTGGATTTTATCTGCAACAAGTTTAATTTCTGGGTATATGCTATTGGAAGTGAAATAAGCAACGCCTTCAGCTTGTTGGTTTATAAGAGTTGCACAATGCCATCTATGTGTTTTTTAGCTTGTATGAAATTGTTGTCCAAAAAGAAGGTATGCAATTCAGTTCTGATGAGAGTAGTCCTCCATAGTGCTCTCCTTGGCAAAGAATGCAGGCTGCCATCTTTCTCTACCCTGCTTCTTCCCCATCTCAACTAATAGAAAGTGAACACAATTCCACAGACTAACAGCGGTAGTGAAAACAGTAAATGTTGTTATGAAACAACATCCTTGTTATGAAACTTAGAAAATGTGTGACAGATGAGTGGACAGGGAGGTGGATTGAGAACTGGCTGACTGGCAGAGCTCTGAGGGTTGTATCAGCAGTGCAGAGTCTGGTTGTAGGCCTGTAACTAGCTGTGTTCCCCAGGGGCTGGTGCTGGATCCGGTCTTGTTCAACATCTTTATCAGTGACCTGGAAGAAGGAATAGAGTCCACCTCCAGCAAGTTTGCTGATGATACAAAGCTGGGAGGAGTGGCTGGAACACCTGAAAGCTGTGTCAACAGCTTCAACAGGACCTGGCCAGACTGGAGTGCCTGGCAGGGAGGAACCTGATGTGGTTTAACAAGAGCAAGTGTAGAGTCTTGCACCTGGGGAGGAATAACTGCATGCATCAGTACAGGCTGGGAGATGAACTACTGGAGAGGAGCCTGCAGAGAAGGACCTGGGGGTCCTGGACAACAGTTTGGTCATGAGCCAGCGGTGTGCCCTCATGGTCAAGAAGGCCAATGGTATCCAGGGGTGCATTAAAAAGAACATGGCCAGCAGGTCGAGGGAGGGAATCCTCCCCCTCTACTCTGCCCTGGTGAGGCCACATTTAGACTACTGTGTCCAGTTCTGGGCTCCTCAGTTCAAAAAAAAAAAAAAACAAATGGGTATCTCCTAGAAGGGATCCAACGGAGGGCCACAAAGATGATTAACAACCTGAAGTGTTTCCCTTACGAGGAGAGGCTGAGTAACCTGCATCTGTTCAGCCTGGGGAAGATTGAGAGGGGATATGATAAGCGTTTATCAATATCTAAAGGGAGGTGGGAGGCAAATGGATGAGGCCAGGCTCTTCTTGGTGATGTGTAGCAATAGAACAAGGAGTAATGGCCTAAAACTTGAATATAGAAGGTTCCATACTAACATGAGGAAGGACTTCTTTATGGTAAGGGTGACGGTGCACTGGAACAGGATGCCAAGAGAGGTTATGGAGTCTCTTTCTCTGGAGATATTCAAGATTTGGCTGGATGCCAACCTGTGAGACTTACTGAAGGGTTCCTGCTTTAGCAGGGGGGTTGGACTCTATGATCTCTTGAGTTCCCTCCCCAACACCTGTGATTCTGTGATGTTCTTGTTGAATGAAATCACTATGTTGGAAAAGAAATATGACACATATGTATTAAATTAACTGCACAATTTTTATAACTTTCTATACCATTCAAAAGTTTAAAAAAAAAAAAAAAAGAGAGACGACACAGGGATTCAATTGGACTCACATACTATATCGTATTTCAGTGCCTGTGCTGCTGCAGATGCTACTTTGGTTGAGGTACAAACCCATGTATTTGCTGAAAATTGGAACTTACTCAGAATATTATTCTCACCCTATTGTTGGAAGAGCTTACAAAAGGTTGTAAATGATGGTCCTTTCATTGGGATGACTTCATATGAGGGTCAAGAGGCTACAGAAGGTGTCATGGCAACTAGGAATTGTAACTGGAAATCAGAAATAGCCTTGCTATTGGAAGTGGTAATTGCAAAATGATAGAAAATAGAAGTAAAAAGCATACAGAGCAGCGCTGGCCAAAGATAAAGGCATACAGACTACGGCTTTGATTTGAAATTTAATACTTTTTGAGGGAAGAAGATAAGAAGATAATATTTCTTTGTCTCTATTGAGTCATGAAAAAGGGCAAAAAAAATGTTTAACTTGAGAAACATAGTCAAAACTTCAATAAAATTTTGTCAAATAATATTTTCTAAGGAAAAAGTAGTACTAGAAAAAAATTCCAGGGTTCTGAAGGAGCTGGCTGAGGTGGTTGCCAAGCCATTCTCCATCATATTTGAGAAGTCATAGCTGTCAGGCAAGGTCCCAGATGACTGGAGGAAGGGTTACATCACTCCCATTTACAAGAAAGGGAGCAAGGAGGACCCAGGGAACTACAGGCCAGTGAGTCTCACCTCTGTGCCTGGGAAGATCATGCAACAGATCCTCCTGGATGACATGCTTGATCACATGAGGAATGAGCGTGTGATCCGAGACAGCCAGCACATCTTCACCGGGGGGAGGTCATGCTTAACTAATTTTGTGGCCTTCTATGATGGAGTGACAGCATTGGTGGATGAGGGGAAGGCAACCGATGTCATTTACCTGGACTTGACCAAGGCCTTTGACACGGTCCCCCGCCACATCCTTATCTCCAAATTGGAGGGATGTGGATTTGATGGGTGGACCACTCATTGGATAAGAAATTGGTTGAAAGGCTACAGACAGAGGGTGGTAATCAATGGTTCTATGTCCAGGTGGAGGCCGGTAACGAGCGGAGTCCCCCAGGGGTCTGTCTTGGGACCGGTGCTTTTTAACATCTTTATCAGTGACATCGACAACAGAATTGAGTGCACCCTCAGCAAGTTTGCTGATGACACCAAGCTGAGTGGTACGTGTGACATGGTGGAAGGAAGGGATGCCATTCAGAGAGACCTTGACAGACTTGAAAGGTGGGCCCAGGTGAACCTAATGAGGTTCAACATGGCAAAGTGTAGGGTTTTGCACTTGGGCGGGAGGAACCCCAGGCATCTATACAGACTGGAAGGAGAAGTCCTTGAGAGCAGCTCTGCAGAGAAGGACCTGGGGGTCCTGATGGATGACAAACTTAACATGAGCCTGCAGTGTGCTCTTGCAGCTCAGAAAGCAAATGGTATCCTGGGCTTCAACATGAGAGGGGTGGCCAGCAGGGACAGGGAGGTGATTGTCCCTCTCTACTCTGCTCTTGTGAGGCCCCATCTGGAGTACTGTGTCCAGGTATGGAGCCCTCAGTACAAGAAAGACAGAGCTGTTGGAGAGGGTCCAGAGGAGGGCCATGAAGATGATCAGGGGGCTGGAGCACCTCCCCTATGAAGACAGGCTGAGGGAGCTGGGCTTATTCGGCCTGGAGAAGAGAAGGCTGCGGGGTGACCTCTTGCAGCCTTTAAGTACCTGAAGTGAGTCTATAAACAGGAAGGGAGTAAACTCTTTGAAAGGGTAGATAACAGCAGGACAAGCGGGAACGGTTTTAAGTTGAAAGGGGGAAGATTTAGGTTGGATGTTAGCGGGAAGTTCTTTAGAAGGAGAGTGGTGAGGTTCTGGAACGGGCTGCCCAGAGAGATTGTGGATGCCCTGTCCCTGGAGGTGTTCAAGGCCAGGTTGGATGGGGCCCTGGGCAGCCTGGTCTAGTAAATGGGGAGGTTGGTGGTCCTGCCTGGCAGGGGGCTTGGAGCTTGATCCTTGAGGTCCCTTCCAACCCAGGCCATTCTGTGATTCTATGATTCTGTGATGAATTACAGAATGTATTGGCTTAGAAAGGACCTCAAGGATCATCTAGTTCCAACTTCACTACCACAGGCAGGGTTGCCACTCACTAAATCAGGCACTCGAGCAGGCTGCCCAGGGCCCCATAAAACCTGGCCTTGAACAACTTTGGGGAGGCGGCATCCACATCTTCGTTGTGCAATCTGTTTCAGCACGTCACCACTCCCTGAGTGAAAAACTTCTCCTTGCTATCAAATCTAAATCTTCCTTTCTTTAATTTAAAACCATTTCCCCCTGTCCTATCACTATCTGCCTGTGTAAGAAGTTGATTTTCCTCATGTTTATGAAGTCCCTTTAAATGTTGGAAGGCCAGAAGCTCTCCCAGCACCCTTCACTTCTCTAAGCTGAACAAGCCCAGTTCCTTCAGTCTGTCTTCAAAGGAGAGGTGCTTCAGCCCACTGACCGTCTTTTTGGCCCTCCTCAGGACCTGCTCCAACAGCTCCACATCTTCCCCACGCTGGGGGCCCCAGACTTGGATGCAGTACGCCATATGGGGCCCCACAAGGGCAGAGTAGAAAGGGACAATCACTGCCCTCTCCCTGCTGGCCACCCCTCTTTTGATGAACTCCAGGATATAATTGGCCTTCTGGGCTGCAAGCATACACAACCAAGACCCCTGAGTCCTTCCTAGCAGGGCTACCCTCAAGGGGTTCTTCTTCCAGTCTGTATATATATCTAGGATTGCCACAGCTCAAGGGAAAAATCTTGCACTTGGCCTTGTTAAACATCAGTAGGTTCACATGGGCCCACATTCCAAGTTTATCATGATTCTAGGTAGAACATAAATAAAGTGTGAAACAAAAGAGCTGCTTACTTCTTGCTGTGGTCCTCTGAAAGGTTTTCTGTTTGGCTTATATTTTACACCTACAGTTTCCCGCCCAAGGGTCTCCATGTTTCACAACCGTAGAGGTGCATCACCATGAGAATGCATTCGCCTCACAACATAACCCCCATTTTTTCAACCTTTTTTCTTGACATATATCACACCTACTTCACTGACAGCAGTCAATCAAAGCTATTTAGAGTGCACAGCTGAGCAGTAAGTCTGCCTGCCACAAATTCATCTCTGCAGATTCCCACCCAGCAGTTCCTGTCCCTCTACTGCTGCACCTTCCGCTTCCTTCCAGGCTATATCTCCTAACACTGACAGAGCTCACTGGTAAAAAGGATTCGGGTGGCTAAATGGGAGGAAATGCTTCTTTTGAGGCACTTAAAGATTTGCTAATCAAACAGACCTTACACAGGTACCAATTAATGCTTCCTGAGGCCCTCTCTGCCCTCCCCCCCCCCCCCCCCCCCCCCAAAAAAAAAAAAAAATTGGTTTTCTTCAAATCTTTGAAATTTCTTTAAATCTCTTTCCCTGCAAACCAAATGGTGTGAAGAGCTTTGGCTTCTCCTCAAGGCTCTGCGCTCAGTGAAATCTTAACTCTCAAAGCATCCCAAGTACAAAAGTCCAATGCAATTGTTATGAAGAAGATACAGGGTTAATCTGAAATGGTACAATAAAGATGGGATCTTCTGAAAGGCTGTATGAGGGGACATATCACAAAGTGTTGCTTAAGAGAACATGCATTACTAGCTGAGCAGAAGCACAGAGGTTTGGGCTGTCCTGTGGAAGTGCAGCCAGACCAACTGCTTTAAACACTGGTGTCTTTTGGCCCTAAAATGAAAAAAAAAACAGTCCTTACAAAATTAGATTTTCCTCCCAAGATAAGAAAGAATATAGTTAACAAGGGCTAGCTGATGCTTAACCATGTATCCACTCCAGCTCAATTAAAAGCGCAATGGTTCTTTAAGAAAACACAGCCACTAGCATGGTAAATAATGGTATTTGAAGAGCTATGCGTGTCTGTCAAACTATAATAGGAACAGCAGCTCAGTTTGCCTGACGTTCGAAGGCACATGCCCTGAAAGCTCTATCAGGGAAAAGTCAGCCAGGAAATGTCAGTGTTACACAGAGGCAGCAGGCTATAAAACTGTAATATTTATACAAGTCAGAAAAGGTTGAGGTTAGAAAGGTCTCTAGGTACGGGAGGGACCACGAAGGCTACGGCAAACAAACAGATCCACCATTACCACACCGTGTCCTCTTTCTTGAGCCCTATGAAACATATTGACAAGGGGAATACCAAGGGCAGTGCATGCATGATGCTGCCTCTTCTGCCAGCTTCAGCAAATGCTGGGCTCCAGACAGCAGGGGTTTCTTCTGCCATACCTCTTCACTTGTGTCCCTTTGCTTCCCCAGTGTAGATCTTGTTTCTGCTCCTTTTCCTGTGTCTCCAGCTCATGCTTTAGCTGGCTGGATGACTCTTTTTGGCAGCACTGATTTAAGTTTGAAACAGGAAAGCAATGTTCACTGCTTGTACAGGTTAGCCAAATCACTAGCTACCGTGCTTAGTCTCCTCTAGCAGTAATGCTATAAAAAAGTCAGGAGCAAAAGCAGAGGGTACACTTTGTAATTTGGCATTTTTCCCCTTTATCCTTTTGTGTGTTCTTGTCTTAATTTATCATTGAAGAGGCAGAATCAGGCTCTTACTGTAGCAGTAATAACAGCAGCTCTGGCTCATTATCTTAGCTTCTTTTTCATCCAAAAAGAGCAGTTACTGCCATCTTTAATACTACCTAAAAGGCTGCCAAATACAACATCTTCCCTTATTATAAGAAACAAAACAAAACCAGCGAAGACTATTGCAGCTATTGGGAAAGGAAATAAGAGATGTAGATAAAATCTCATTCAACCATTTTCCATGTTCTTATTTACTTTTATTTGTAGCTAACAAAAGTTTAAACTTCTGGGTTTTTATTTTAGATGTGGGTTTTTGCTGCAAGACATTTGGTTATCTCTGAATGTCCATACTTTAACTACTCAGTATTGTACAGTGGGTCATACAAATAAATACCTTTGACCCTCCTGACTCATTTGTTCCAGTAAAACAGGCTTAAAGCTTCTAATTAATACAGGATGTCACTATTGCCTCTCCATCCCCCACAGATGACTCCATAAAAGCTGTGCCATTGTTTCCTCATTATTTTCTTCTTTGCAGTGCTTCTCCTCTCACTGCTCAGCTGCCATTCCTTGGGTTAATTCCCTATTCCCACTGACTTCGGAGCCCCCACCATCACTGCTCCCCCTGGAAAAAGATGCTGCTACTTTGAGATCTCTTATCAAGCTGAAAGGCAGTCTTTTATGCTAAATACCACACTTTTTACTTACTCCTAGTAATGATTTCAGATCATTTATATTTCAGATCATTCATACTCTTGCCTTCAAAATTCTGGCCTACAATAGTGGCGTGATTTGTCATCCCATTTCTGTTCAGTAACCAAGATAGCCTTACTGCAACCACATCAAAGCTATGGTCAAATCACACTGAAGCTAGGCTCTTGCTAACTGTTTAACAAAAGAAATACATTGCCACCACCAATTGACCCATTGCAGATGCCCTCTTAGTATCTGCCTCTCTCCATATCCCTTCATCAGCTTCTTAGTTCCTGCTCTGACTGCAAACTTGTCTGGACAAATAGCTTATGAGAAATCTTGGCCAGGCTTCTTGGAATTGAAGATGTTCCATTCAAGTCAGTGAGACGATTCTAAGAAGTGAAGTGAAACACATACATACTTGTAAAATACTAGTAATATAAGTGCAGATTTAAGGGACTGTGAGGACACACATTCAGATAGATGTAATAAGGAATAACAAATCACCTACAATGAAGGTATACTTTAGATGACTGAAATGGCACTGGTGCATTTGCAGTTCAACCAAGTAAAAACAGGGTTCTGCAGTAAAACAAACAATTTTTCATTGCCGTGTAAAATACTCTGAGTAGTACTCAGTGAAACTTTAATGAAGGGATGCTGAACAAATTCACCTGATGGGGAGTTCCCTGCTACTAACACAGTGACCAGTGAAACATCTCCATTCTCAGAATGATGAGTATCTCACTGAAATGTTGAACTCCACTGACATACCCAAGATAATCAGAGTATATTACAGATGATTTGACTTACTCACAGCAAATGAGGATCATTAGTATATTTATGTCAGCAGACATACTCAAAACCTTGACTGAAAATGATCAAAAGACGGAACACAGGTTAAAGTCTGTCAATTTATTCTAAGCCACAAAAGAATGCAGATGTTAATTAAAGAAGTATCAGTGATACACTAAATAAACAGAAATAGATCAATGCACAAATGAGTTTGCTGTGTTGGTAGGCAAACAATGAATCAACAAACAAAATAAACAAGGCCAAATTTCAGCGTTCAACAAATAGTTAATAACACAATCATTAAGAAAACAAGCATTCTTCTGTGACCAAAAAGGATCTTGAAGGCAGTGTAAAGGAAAAAAGGAATTACCAAAGATCTATTGATAGAACTCAATTAATACTTGAAGAAGGACACTTAGCTGTATTTCTCTAGTAAAAGATCTATCTTTCCCTTGTTCTCAATAGTTCATCTTTTCTTTTTTTTTTTTTTTTTTTTTTTTTTTACAACCATGGTTATGACAACCAAGTTATCACCAAAAGGAATAAACATACAAAATATAGTTTTGATACAATTAAACAGAAAGGATTTACCACGGGATGATGACAGTAAGTTAAAACAGGAACTTGAATAACAATTCAGACTTGTTCAGTTCTTGCATCAACAGCAAAGAATGTCAAGATGTATTTGTTGCATGATGCAATTCTAGGAATAAAGACTGACTGGAAGAGGTGTCAGCTGGTGACTAATAACAAGCACAGGAGAAGTCATTAATAAAAAACCATTCCTATGGATGTCCTATTCTTCTGTAAAAATAAACAAGACCACAGTCTTAAAACAAATACACATTATTGTAATGAGAATTGGCTTAGTTTACATCATGCTAAAATCTAATAGGTCATTACAGTCCTATTACATTTCCTTTCAGCATTGTCAGGAGAATATTTATTGAACAGATGCTGAAAGTAAACCTTGGTAATATGAGAAGCAGAGCATGAGTTAGCAACACAGAAGTGCCAGTACAAGAGCCCATTGCTTAGAATGCTACAGTAGCCTGATTCTGTGAGAAAGCAAAACTTCCACAGTTACCGCCAGTTTGTGCCTCCATTACTCCATGTCTTAGAATATTTGAACATGTTGGCCAGTTCTAATCAAATTTGAAATTAGTATTAATGGCAAAATAATTCAGGTTGGATGAATCCAACTGCTTAAATGTCCAACCGTAACTGAATTTTAACAATGTTGAATGACAGAATGATTCAGGTTGGGTGACACCTAAAGGGGTCATCTGATTAAATTGGTAAAGAGGCAAAGGGTAAATGCATTTTTTACAAGTTTCAAAAATAAATCAATCATTATACATATGTATACACGACTTATGCTTTGCATCAGTTGACTGACCAACTAAGACATACGCACCTCTATTAATATGGCTTTGGGCAAGTCATTGCTCATACTGATGCTTACTCAGATGCAGTGGCATGCTGTAGAATAGGGTGGGTTACAACGTTGAACTGAGAATGCAGAACATACATCTGTAAGGAAATAATTTAGAATATTCTATTGTTCATAATATAAATTGTTTGCCTGAGGCATAAATCTTAGAATGAAAATAGTAAGACTCATCAAACAGGCTAGAGAATAGCAGTGTTAATCTTCTTCATAAAATCTGACACAAGTGACCTTCTGATTTCAATTAAAAAGACTATATGCTATTTTTGCCTGAAAACATCTTTGTGCATTAATGATTTGAATGCTGTATCCCATTCTCAAGGACCCACGATCAGAAGGTGATTTTTTGTGCAAAGGATTTGAGATGCTGCTTATGAGGAAAAACATTCATTTCTAAAAATACAAGCTGCTTGTCCTATCTGACAAGCTTGATTTGCTTTCAGACCAGCATTTTAACAACCATAACAGTAATAAAATAATCAGATACACAAGCATTTTCTATGAATGCTAGAATTGATTTGGACGCAGAATAGCGTATCATATTATTTCTAACACTACGCTCTATCTCATCCCACATCCATGGGCTTTGTTGTTTCAGCACAGAATGATAATGCAGGAGCTTGACAAACAGTATTATCCAGTGACATTACAAGAAGAATCAAAACTCACCTTTCCTTTATCATTTTCATTTAAACTACGAATTACAGCTCTGTATGAAATCCCTCCAGTGCTTTGTTACTCTTTGAAATCTGATCACATAGATTGAAGGAGGGATTTAACATCTCAAAGGATAGTATGCAGGCTGAGCAGCAGAAGATTTAGACTTCTTTCTACAAGGACTGCTTCCCTTCCTCAGTGCTGCCAGTGGGATCACATGGCAGTTCAGCTGAAGACTGAACCAGATGAAGATACCATCTATTTCTCCATTTCTCTCATACTGAGTAACAGGATCAGACTCAAATACATCGTAGCTTCAGTTGTAGCTATGTCCATAGACTGCAGCTCATATATCCAGTATTCCTCCAGAAGAGCTTAATCAGGATGACAGTTTCACAAGTGAGGCTAAATCTCAGGTTTTCCACTGACGCATACAAGAGAGCACTTAAGTTCCCTTAGATGTAGGACTCTCATCCTAACATTCTTTGTTGATGGCACTTGGGACTCAGGCTTCCTATAGCATCAGCAGCATTGTTATGACCTTTCACTCATAAACTGAGTTTATTCTACTGTGAGGTGTTATTTCCAGAGTGCTCTGGAGAATTTGGTTACAAGACTTTCTCACCAGTATGTGTTTCTTTACTCAGCAGCCTGTTCTCTTTCTTGAACTGTTTCCAGCCTCACTGGATCCCAAAACTGCTGGAACACACATCTGGCAAGGAGTAATTGCTATCAGCAATTCTTTTTGCTCAAAAACTGGGAAGACTTTAAATTTCTCTCTATCCTGCTGACTTGAATTTTAGTAGGAGACAACTTTCAAAATGCTTTCAAAATACTTAGTAAACATCATACAAGTCTAATACTTTTTATGTTTCCAAGTCTGTTGATACAGACGTTATTCTGCCTTGTGTTTTACCTTCTGCCCCAGCTCTGCCTTTCACATCAGCATACTCTGTTGCCAATCGAAGATGAACGTATGTATTTTCTGAGACACTGCTCTTCAAATACTATTAGGTACATCTACAGTGCAGGACTTTGACTAAAACTTGCACAAGTGTTTACACGGTGACTTTAACAAAAGCAAGCTGGGTAGTTAAGAACAGTACAGCTGTAGCTTCAGGGAGATTACTTATAGCCTGGATATTAGGTAGTTTCTGTGTTGAAATTAGCAAATGATTCAAAACTCATGGGGCATCCTTAAGACAGTAAGTGAATAAACAAGCTAAACATAAGTATCTGTGGTCTTCCCTGACCTGTATGAAAGAGGAGCAGAATGTTTTGTTGAAAAAGAAATTAACAGTGTCCCTGTGATTTTTATAAATCACAGATACTTAATTCACTAGTTGGCTATGCTTATAATTTTTATTATTACAGTGCTATCGTTTATTTTATGACTATTTTTCAAGAGTTTTTATCCATGGATCACACAGGCATAGAACTACCAGCGAACAGAAAAAATAAAATTTACATTTATCAGATGTACTGTTTACTTACACCATTCACATTTACTCAAAACTTAAGCAACACAGAGAAAGTAGTGAGGATTAATTGGACAGCTAAGGACAAATTTCCTTTCACTTCCTTAAGGTGTTGTCGTGACTGAAATCTCAGGAGGCAGAAATCCCTGTCTGGTGAGATAACTCCAGAAGTTACAAACAGTGCAAAGAAATCCTGGCATTTTCTTGGTTCGGTGGAGATTTTTGACAGTTCTGAAGATTAAATTCATCAGATTCAAGCTAAGACTTTACTGAGTAATATTCCCATTACTCAGTCTATTCTTAGATGGTTAAAGAATGCATTTAGAAATTTTACCATCCAGTTGTGACCCAAATACAGCATTGGCTCTGCATGCAATAGTCTGTTATGCTCATCTCAGCCAGTGTATAATGCAGTGACACAAGTCCTGCAGAATCCTGGAGGGGTCAGATGGCCTGGAAACGTATTGGAAGTAAGAGTGACTCATAGAGGATTCAAAGTTTTTAGACCAAAGGAAGAGTGGCTTGCATGTTTATGGGAAGTCCTAGGATCACACACTAAATCAAAAACTAAGTGGTCCTCAACACACTTTCTTCATCCAAAAGTCAGGCCAGAAATCCTCAGATAGATAAATATTTTTCCATACAGTAGAAGTATTTTAGTGTAGGCCTCGTGTGATCCCGCAGATAGATCAGGCTCTCAGTCTATCAATTAATCTGTAAATCAGACAAAGAGAAGACGGAAACTCTAAGGCTACTTAAAAACATCTAAATGGCTTTCTTGTCATATGTTACACAATTAATCAGAAGGCAGACTATGTTCACTACTACAAGAACTATAATCTTTTTTTAGCTTTGTGTAGGTATTTTGTCTAACTCAATACTTGTTCTGTGGTTTGGGGCTTTCCCTGCCTACTTACAAATGTTCCTGATTGACTCAGTTAAATTGTGGATGTGGCTAAATGTATTGCTTCCTCTTTCCTTGAATAACAGCTTCCAATGCTACTACAGTCTTTATATTGCTGTGCTTGTTGACACACAGTATTCAGAGCCAAGAAAGCAGTTTCTTCATTTCTCAAAATATTTCAGACTGGAATATTTCACGGTTGTCCTCAAAGAAAATGCAACTTCTAGGGAACTGAAACAATTATCTTTGTTTAATTATAAGAAATTAAACGTGACAAAAAAAAAAGAGTTAGAAATATTCTTTGAATTTCTGCATTTAAAATAACTTTTAAAAGAATTGTTTTTTCAAAACTACTAATTGTCCTTCCTGTCATCAGGATCATTTTCTTTATTCCCATGTACTTGGGTGGAGCACATAAGAATACAGTTTCTGTAAACAAACAAGTTGCAGAATTGCTTTCTAAACCACTAAAGAGAGCTGCAAACACCATCATTCCCAACTCACCCAGCCTGAAAGACAGGACTGCTCTAACTGTGTCTCTCATGGCAAATGCTTTTGTATTTGCCAAAGAGACTACTGACTACTTTTAGATAGTTTAGTAAAACTCTTGTTAAAATTAGAATTTTCCAACTCTGATAGCACATCTAAGTTGAAAACAGGTTTTATACCATCTCAGCTTTCTGGGAGGGATACTTGACACCAACATATTTTTCTCCATTGTCACTTAGGCAAATTAAGTGCATAAATCTTATTTGGCTAGAGAGAAAACACTGGCTTTTATGAATGATTCCCTTCAATAAAAGATTGATTTGCATTTAAACTATTAGGTTTTCTTAGCAGTTCAACTTAATCACACATTTGTAAAGTTTACCATGCAGTAGTAAGTCCACATGTTCTACAACTGCAATAATATTTGGTTGCGGAAAATTCTTCGGTTTGGAGCCAGCATAAATGTCAAAAATAGTCAGTCTTCCTTTATAGAATGGAAGGACTATTACATACACTGCAGCTATACTTTTTCCTCTGCACGATGCAATTCATTACACTTGGAAACTACCCAAAATTCTTGTTATATCAAAGTTGCTAAGGGTAGTCATTTTCAGGATTTCAAGTGCAGATAAAACTATCAATAGAAAGTGTGCTTTTTATTGAATGAATGCTACTAAGCCATCACATATTCAATAGTGCTTTCATGTAGTCAGCTTCTAGTCTTGCTTCACACAGATATGGTCTAGAAAAACACTCCTAAACTTTTGCCAGAAAAAGACTCCCACTAACAACAAACAGACATTTCTATTTGGCTTGCCCACATTAAAATTTGAATCACACTATCAACAGAAACCTATTAAAAATGCTTATCTGCAACAGTTGTGTTAACACAATACTTAACAGCAACTTCAGAACACCTAAAGATACTCACACTGCTACAGTACTTTGAAGCACATGAAGGAATATCTTCCACTCTCCATCTCAGCTACTGTGAAGAATGGTACAGCAGAGATCACATCAGTCCTGTGTAGGGACAAAAATCATATTACAACAGTAGTAGTTTGAAATTGATTAAGCTTTAAATTAGGTTTCCCAGATGAGGCCTTGTTTTCTCAAAAAATGCTTTATACCAAAACCAGTTTATCCAAGGTGTTCAAAGATACAAAATTAGAACAGTGTTTCAGCCTGAGCAATCTACAGGAATCACACATTAGCTGGAATGTTTGCAGAAATACTGATGGGAGTATTTCTGTTCTTGTTCATAACATCAGTATGCGGATGACAAATGAGACCACAGGTTATTCAATCCACAGAGGACTCAGCCTTTTACGACAGGAAATTACTAACCCACCTGACATATGCACAAGTACATATATGCAATTCCATAGGGTTTCATCCTGTCACCAGTCCTTTTATTGTGTATGGATCTTCCTAGGCATTCTACAGTCAACGGAGCTGAGAAGCTTTCAGTCTATCTCCTTCACTGCTGAATTTTTATTCTGTAGTTTCCTTGTTTTCCCAACACCAATCTGAACTGAGATCATGTCTGAAAATTGGCTGGTCCAAGAACTGGCTCAGGTAAATGAAACTGCAAGGCAGAAAGAAGTACATAGAAACTCATGGAAGCTTATTTATCACTGGCTCACTAGCCCAAAATTCTATTAAAAATCACTGCTTGGAGCCTGCCCAGGGATAGCAATGACTCAAAGTACTCCCTGTATAAAAGTTCTGGCACTTGACCCAATTCTTTAAAAAAATAACATGACATCAATTAAATTCCCAAGCTTACATTTCAGCTCACTAGCAATAGAGTGCTTGTGGCTCTCAGAAACCTTTGTCTCTTTGAAACATAATAATCTAGCTTGTTGACTGAGTAACGGCTACTTCCAGTATCCCCACTGGTAAGATTAGCTAGGTCTCTCATACATGGTTTCCAGTACAGTGATGGGATCCACACACACTGAAGTGTGGCAGCCCATTTCTCTCCAGGCAGTCAGATTCTCTTAGGAGACAAAGACACTCTCCAGTAGTTATTTCAGTTACCACAAACTTTTCACTTTTCTAAACTGTGGAAATCAACCACAAGTCAGGCTGATTGGGCCAGGCTCATTGGGTGCTATCTAACTTCTTCTTAGTGATGAAGACTACAGTATCACAGAATGGTTGAGGCTGGACCTCCAGAGATCATCTGGTACACCCTCACTGCTCAAGCAGGACTGTGTCCATGTAGCTTTTGAATATCTCCAAGGATGGAGATGCTACAGTCTGCTGAGACAACCTGTGTCAGTGTTCAGCCGTCCATGCAGTACAGAAGTGCATCTTGATGTTCAGCAGAAACTTCCTGTGTTCCAGTTTGTGCCCATTGCCTCTTGTCCTGGCACTGGGCACAACTGAAAAGAGTCTGGCTCCACCCTCTTCGCACTTTCCCTGCAAGTATCTATAGTCATCGATGAGATCCTGCTAAGCCTCCTCTTCTCCAGGCTGTAGGGTGCACAGCTCTCTCAGCTTCTCCTTACTGAAGAGGAGCACCAGGCCCTTCATCATTTTCATGGCCTGCTGTTGAACTCTCTCCAGTATACCCAGGAATCTCTCACACTGGGGGACCAGCACTGTACACAGCACTCCAGGTATGGCCTCATCTCCTTCAACCTGCTGGTAACATTCTTCTTAAGGCAGGCTGAGGATACCAGTAGACTCCACCACAATCTTTGTTCAGAAGGGTTGTTCCTAGCCTTTAAGAAAGTCATTTCAATTGTTTGCTGTCTTATTCAGTAGAGTATTCAGTAGAGTATTCAGTAGAGTATTCAGTAGAGTATTCAGTAGAGTATGACATATTTCCTTTAGTCACTCTTAAGAACAAATCAACAGAATCAGGAAAGCCTGCCCTTTATAATTTTGAGTGACAAGCTGTGGGTGTCCAGCAATAAAGAAGCTGCTATAAAGGTTACTGAGTGCTCCTTAATAATACGATTTTGAAAAGTTGCCACTCCCTTGCAAATTTTTTTCCCCCTAAGAGTACAGCTTTGGCAACGTACAATAGCTCTGGAGACCTGACTGCACAGCTTTTCTGCTGCGTTAGAACAGGCCTATCAGAAACTTATCAAGTTTCAGATTTTCATTTCACTAATTTTCATCCAGCTCCCAAACGCTGCGTTTACCTAATATCTGCTTTAAATTCTAATGGCTCGTCCTTCTGTTATCTGAGAACAGCCAGGCTATCACTGCTTCAAAGACCTTGGCCTCTGCAATAGCATACTTGAAATACTAGGACTCCGATCCTCTGCCTGATGAGAAATCTTGAATCCACGTTTAATTTCCTTAGGCCCGTGTTTAAGTGCGTATATACACACACAGACAGAACCACATCTTCATTATTTTAATTTTTCTTTCATGCATATCTAATGACAGAAATGGACTGCTATTTACTATCATCCCCTGCGAATTTGTTTCTGAATACCTAACAACCAGAGTAGAGTTCCTCCAGCAGTGTATTATCATTCGCCTGCTTGGTCCCCTACACGCTGCCTATAATCAGATCTTCCAGATAACTTCACAGATGTTTTGATCTGCGCTGAAATTTACAGCACCGGGAAAGAATGCCGTTCTCTCAGATGTGAAGCACACACCATCGCCATTAGCAGAACCCACTCCTGTCCTTTCCTCTGGCTGCTGAGCTGTCATTTCCTTCTTTTTTTCTAACAGCTGCTACTTTTGGTATTCAATATGTGACTCTCCTGAACACGAGGTCGCTCAGTTAATGACCAGAGAACGGCTGGATCGTCAGCGGCTCCTCAGGCACTTCAGCCCCCAAGGACAGGGCGCTCGCTAGTCAGCGTGCTAACTTTACGAAAAGGGAGACGGTGACTCACTCTGCTTCTCGACAAACTCAACTGAGAACATTTTAGCCGCCGGCTTCCCCTAAATTGCAGAGGAACAACAGCATCACAGGTGGCTCAACACACATTGCCTATCCTATTTCCCATGCGAGTGTCCTTGGGCTAATTTTTTTTTTTTTCACTTATGCACAAAGTGAAACAGAATAGCCCAAAGGGCAACAAGATCCTAGCGAGTGCTCTGCCTGGATCACGTCTGGATAGCCGCTCCTTTCAGGCTTGCTTCCACGAGGCCGCCGACAGCTCCGTGCAAGCTACGTGCTCCGCGATACGCTCGGGGGCCTCCGCCAGCACCGCGGGCGCTGCCAGCTCTAAGCAGGACGGGCCAACACAAGCACGGAGCGCGGCCAATCAACTTCGGCTCTGAAGGCACGAACCGACTAAGACAGCTGTGCCCATCTCCTCGCCCTCCGCACCCCTTCGCAGCCGGGCCACACCACACGCCGCGGACGCGCACGGCACGGCCAGGCACGCTAAGGGCTGTTAAACGCTCCGCTTCGCGCCACAGCGCCGCCACCCCGTCCCGCCGCGCGGCCCGCCCACTAACGGCGGCAGCGCTGCACGCGCCCCTCCCATCACGCCCCGCGCGCGCCTGAACGGCCGCATTGTACGTCCGAGGGAAGGGGCGGGCATCGCCCTCTCCCCGCCCACCCTGCGAAGCGCGAGGACGGGACGCGGCCGGCGGAGGAGGGAGGGCGGTGCCAGGGCGGCGGCAGCCAATGGGGACGGCGCCTGGCGGGGCGGAGGGCGGAGCTCGGCGGGCGCGGCGTTGAGTTGCCGCAGCGCCACCGCTGCTTGTAAACAGATCCCGCCCCACGTGACGTGCGGCAGTACCTGAGCGGGGGCATCGGGCATTGTCCGCCGCGGCGGCGGGTGGCGTGAGCTCGGCCGAGCGCCTGCCGGCAGCCCCTCTTCGTTCTCCTCCCGCGCTGGGACGCGGCGCATCGCCCCCAACGCGCAGAGCCGGCCGCCCCCTTTCTTTCCCTCCCCCCCGCGCTAAGATGGCTGGCGGTGGGCGGTGAGCGGCGAGGACTACGGGCTGCCGGCCGGCCGGCCGGCGAGCGGGGGCGGCCGACAGGACCGGAGCGTAGCGGGGGGAGGCGGCTGCGCAGCGCCATGTCCGCCTTTGCGCTAGAAGAGACGTTGGAGGCCGACTGGGTGGCCGTGAGGCCTCACGCCTTCCAGGAGCGGGAGAAGCACAAGTTTGTCTTCATCGTGGCCTGGAATGAGATCGAGGGCAAGTTCGCCATCACCTGCCACAACCGCACGGCGCAGCGCCAGCGCAGCGGTTCCCGCGAGGCCCGCGCCGCCCCCAAGGCCTCCAGCCCCGCGGCGCGCAGGGGCGCCGAGCCCGCCCTGCTGTCCCGCGCCGAACGGGCCGAGGCGCTGCCCGGCAGCCCGCTGCGCGCCTCCAGGAGCGGCCCGACGCGCAAGGCGGCGCGGGGCGCGGAGGCGGCCGCCGAGGAGATGGAAGTGCTGGAGCTGGGCAGGGAGGAGGCGGCCGAGGCGGGCGCTCCCGAAGCGGAGCCCGCTGGGGAGGAGTGCAGCTGGGCCGGGCTGTTCTCCTTCCAGGACCTGCGCGCCGTGCACCAGCAGCTGTGTTCGGTGAACTCGGAGCTGGAGCCCTACCTGCCCGCCTTCCCCGAGGAGCCCTCGGGCATGTGGACCGTGCTGTTCGGGGCGCCGGAGCTCTCGGAGCAGGAGATGGACGCGCTGTGCTACCGGCTGCAGGTCTACCTGGTGCACAGCCTGGACACCTGCGGCTGGAAGATCCTCTCGCAGGTGCTGTTCACCGAGACCGACGACCCCGAGGAGTACTATGAGAGCCTGAGCGAGCTGCGGCAGAAGGGCTACGAGGAGGTGCTGCAGCGGGCCCGCCGGCGGATCCAGGAGGTGAGGCTCCAACACGGTCTGCACCTCGGTGTTACCTTTCCCTTCCTCTGTAATACCTTCCGTAGTAGTTCGTTGCGCTTGGGCCTGTCTGCCTTGGCAGAATTGACTGAGCCACGGATGAGTTGGAATAGGGGACTCCTTCTTTCCAGGGTCTCCAGGGCCAGGATTTAAAAGGTGCAGATTTCAGTCTCAGCTCGGTGAGGCTCATTGCTTTACTCTCTGCAATCAAATGCAGACGTTTGTGAGCAGAGATCTTGGGGGTTTGGCAAGGCCTTGCTGCCAGACTTCTGCTGTTGTGTTGCTTTGTGCTAAGATGGGTTTGGAGCCTGTTTAATAGGAGCAGCAACATGTGGTGTTTATTTTGATAATACAGTTTAGTCACTGGAGGCCAAAAAATTTGGGCTCTGGGTGCCGGATCTGGTATTTCAAGTGAGATGATGTCTTGTAGAACTGGCATAGCCATATTGGTTGCACAGCCTTGGTAGGTTCTCAGAATTGGGTTTTCAGCAAGAGCAATCTGGTCCTAGCAACAGGTCTGTGTATTGCCAGTGTCTGACAGGCCTCAGGTGCTGCTGGATGTGCTGTTTCGCTTCCTCATACCTTACTTTGCTCAGACAGAAACAGTTAAGGAGGTTGCTTCTGATAGTTTCCAGATTCAGCATGTGAGGTTTTTTTTTTTTACATCTTGCTATACTTGAGGGTATGTGAGACTTTGGATTTGCCTTGTTGAAAAGGAGATTCCTCTTTCTGTACTTCTGTGGCCTTATGCAGAACACAGCAGGTCTAGGAGTGACTAGGTGCGTGAATCAGGTTGTGGCATTTTTTTTGTTTTTGTAAACACCACCGAAGTTCTGTATGACTGAAAATCAAATTTAGCTGTTTCTGTGGCCCACATATATCCTACAAGTGTTGTGTTTTCAGAAACGTGTGGTGGTGAATGTTGTTGTTTTGGGTTTTTTTTAATTCTTCGTGGCATATGAGCATACATGCTTGCTGACTGTGTAGATGGCATAGTGTTGAGTCTGGGTAGGATTCTGTGATTTCTGTAGTGATTAAAGTCACAGAGTATTAGAAAAATGTGATCTTTTCAATGATGAAGTCACGACAAGGGCATTTTAATGTAGCACTGTCAGATACAAGTTTATTTCCAAACTGTTAAGTTAGGATATATCCTTGTGTATTTTTTTATTATTTTTTCCCATTGCTATTTAAAGGGCTGTATTCATCATTGTTTAATTGTTGTATACTACTAGTCATCAGTCTAACAATGTTCTGCGGAAGTTTTAATCCAGAGCATGTGGAATTGTATCATCCACCACTTTTGGCTGCATAAATGATTGGTAACGTGCCTAGATTCACTTGGCCTTCTGCTGAACAGTTCTTGGGAGTAGCTGATCAGCATGAGAAATGTTCCTGTTAAATGTGGAGTTTGGAAACTGGCTATCTAACTCAAAACGCATGGTGTTTTTGAAGAAACACCCTTTCAAAATTACTGTGGAAGAACTGTTTGCTTCTTGAAGAATCTCAACTTTGATCTTATTAGCACCAGTGCTGCAGTCAAAAGATAAATCAGTTATCAGGAGTCACTACAAGCTTCATCCATAAACATAACATACCATTCTCTTTTTCAGCGTTCAGAATCTGATACAGACAAGATGGTAGCTCATGTTTGTGTACTTGACTACAGTACAGTCTTCCTTTCTCTTGGTAACCAATCTACTAGTGTGCCTTGTGTCAGTAAGCGGTACTTCTGTCACTGTCCATTGTGTAAATCAATCCTTCTTTAATTAAAGGTAGTTCATGTTTAAGAAAAGATACCAATAGAATGACCTGCACTTTCCCCTTTGGCTCTCAAGTTTCTCTTTTCCTTACTTGTTAGTGGTTTACTTGGTCCACAGTGTCTTTCTTTGAAGCAAATGCTGATATTGCCTGCCATCGGATTCTAAGCAAATTAAGCAATGGATGATAGTATTTCTGAAGCAAAGGTTTCTCATAGTTTTAGGTAGAACCTGCTGATTCAGTGTTTCATCTCACAATCTGATTTACTTTTCTAGCTGTACCTGAAATCTGTCTGTAAGCTGTTGAGAATGTTGGATTAGTTGAATTAACAATTTTAAGCATTTTACTGTTAAACTTTACCTCTTAAAAGAATTTTTGAGGAGGTGGGGAAGGGAGTGAAGGCCATTGGCCACTAGAATAGTATGGAGGAGCATAATTAATACAGAGGACTTTCATTTACGTAATGTTGCATGAAATACAAGTTTAGAACACCAAGACTTATGTTTAACATGGTAAAATATGCTTCTGAGGCTTATAATTACTTCCTGTATCTTTTTTTCCAGAATGATTTTGTATGTGCAGTTACACTATTACTTCAGAAGTGCTTGTAATTTCTCATGCTTGTTTTTTTTTGGTCTGAAGGGACAAAGTGAACAGCAGAACCTCTCCTGTTCATTGTTTCTGCTTCCCCTACATGGCCATCTGCTGCTCCAGTTTATTCTCACAGTAATTAATGGTTGTTGCTTTTTGTAATAGGCATTTTTATCTCTGTCACAATTACAAGCCCTTGGTAGGCCAGAAGAATGTTACAAGTAGAAACAGACCCAAGATGAGAGGAAGAATAGTCGCAGAGTAGTTATATGACATGGAATTATTTTCTTCTGCATAACTTAGTGTTTTGAAATAGCACCTCTTTTATTTTTCCAAACGAAACTATTAATTCTCTAATAATTTAGGAGCAATTATGTCAAAGTAAATTCTTGTATCTAAGGGAGTAGAAGTTATTTTGCCTTTTTTTTTTTTTTTGGAAAAGTGTTAGACTCTTACTTGGAGCCCTGGTTTATTAAAATTTATGCCTGTTTAAAAATTCCTCGGGTGCTCAGCTACAGAACTAAACTCCCAAGTAGAAACATGATGTAAAACCAGTTAATGACCAGATAAAAAGATGTTAGTATTTCAAAACAGTGGATACCACCAAATCATTCTTTAGCATTACAGCTTCTTGGCCAATGTTTCTAAGACCTTAACATTTTGTATCTAGTAGGCAGAAAAGGTTATTTTCTCTACTCCTTACTGACGGTTTCCTGGCTGTTATAATGTGGGAGGACCTTTTCAGGCTAAGTGTGCATGCTTGTAAGTCTTTGTGGACATAGTAATATCAAAGATGGTTACTACATATTTGTCATAGCTGTGTTGGCAAAAGGTTGAATGTCGTCACAGTTTTACTGAATAAGAAGTGCTGTTAGTATAAACTGTGATTAACAGGGCTTGGTGGCATAGTCATGCCAACAAACATATTCTATTGTATGCTTATCCTTTTCTTGCTCTTGCATAGCAAGTTGTAAGTAAGGAAGCCTCTCTTTACAATTCATGCCTACTTTGGCATGTTTGAGTTAATGGTACCTGTAAATCTCTCTTTTCCTTGGAGCACAAATGCTGCAGCAGTCTGAGATTTGGCAGGTGATACTGAATGCCAGTTATAAAACCAGTCGCAGACTCGCTTTCATTTTGATATTTCTCTGCGTAACCTGTGGATTCTTATTACTGTAGGCAGACCATTCTGCACATCTATTCTCTGAGTTCCTTTGAGTTGGTCCAATATGAAAGCTCAGAAATGTGTCAGTAGATGGCTTAGTACAGAAGATCTGAGAGCATCTTGTTTTCAGTGTCTAACTTATGACTGCCGTGGGGCTGGCTGCGTCCCCCTTGTTCAGTGCAATATTAAGCAACAAACTAGCGTGAACTTCAGTTTTACTTTGGTTGAATTAATTTTCTTGGGACTAGAAAGGTTTACGAAAAGTAAGGTCAGAATGGTTTATGTATTTTGTTATGTTACAATTTCTTTTTAAGAAGAAAATGTTTTTTTGTTTGCTGTTAGTGTGGTGTGTTTTGTTTCTTCGTTTGTTTGTTTCTTTTACAGAAAGCTTTTCTGTTACTTTCTTCCTAGTTGGTAGGTGTGTTCGTAGTGAGGCACTATCACAAAAATTAGTTTTCCAGAAGTCAAGTGACCTGTTTGTATTCAATGACTTCAACATCAAGGTGTTAAATAATCCGAAATGAAATAACCCATAGCGGTGTGGAGAAGTACTTAGTGCACTAGCACAAAAAATAAGCACTGGCAGTGGTGTTTCTATCCAAACCAGTCTAACATCTCTATGAAAGAGGTACGGAAAATTCAGTCTTGGATGTTAGCTACAATAGCTAGATTTTGGAGATGCGTAAAGTGTCTTGTGGGACAACAGAGCATAGCCTCTAAATTAAATTGGCATTTATGAAGGATTCGTTTTTTGTTTATTTAAAATCTCTATTGAAATATATAGAGCAGGGTCAGAGTATTGCTGAGCATTCTGGAACCGCAGCCTATTTTTGAGGTCTGTTTTTATGTACTCAGCAGTTACAGAGGTAACACTTTTTTTTTTTCCCAGTAAAACTGAAAACTGTTTTGATTCATTTTGAATACTTTGTAAATAAGCCATTTAAGTAATATACTGTAGGTTACTACTAGACAAAATGCAGTGCGTCACCAGTTGTAGGGCATGCTCTGTACAGCAGGTAAATCAGCCCCATTTTCTCAACAAAGCTCTGTGAGAATAGTACTCTGACTCGTACTTCTGTTTCTGTCCAACCATTTTTTTTTCCCTCAGTTTGTTCTTGAAGGCCATCATCGTCCTTTTTACCTAATCAACAGCTGGGGTCATTAGCAGTCACTTTTGGTTGTTACAGAGTAGTTTTGCGGTAATAAACATTTTACATGTTTGGCATTTTAGTGACTGAAAGTTCACACCTGACTCATTCTGTAAGTATACCCACTATACAGTAGTAAGTATATATTTTCACAAAAGCAGGATTAAATATGCAGTGGTTCCTCCCTCCGTTTTCTGCAAATGATGAAAGTGTTAGCCGGGCAGCTATTTCGCTTTTCAAAGTTTCTAAACTTCGGAATTTCAGTGAATTTCTGAAATGTGTTCTGTGTATGTAAATAAATGTTGCAAGTTAAATGCTTTTTATAAGGGCTTGGTATTAGTGAAAGACATGGAAGTGAAGTTGAGAGGACTGTATCCCTTGAGAGATGCTTGGTTCCCTGTAGCAGCAAGGATGAATAAGTATCTCAGCAGTTTAATCATATGGTGGACACTTGCTGAAAATCATAGCTGTTCTTACATGCCATTTTAAAATAAGTGCTTTAAAATGTCTTCTAGGAATTCAGTATTTAGAGTACATTAGACCATCTTACTACCATGTTGTTTTCACTTTAGACGGTTTTAATTCTCAGACTAAGTTCTAAGCAAAATAACTTTATCTTTTATCTGGAAATCTTTTATTTTTCCTCCTTCTTCCATTTGATATCTTCCCAACTAAATGTTTGTTTTTCTGCTGTTCTTCCCTTTTACTTCTCTTTTATAGTTAGCAGCGAATTGCATGTGATAGCTCATGACTTGTGGTTGCAGGTTAATTAGGGTTTTGAATACTGCCTTTGTTTTTGCCAATCTTTTTGTACTGTGTCTTTTCCAGCCTCATTGAGATCCTTGTGTTGTATCCGAAGTTATAGCTCTTTTTCCATTTTTTTTCCCTTCCTGTTATTCTAAATGGCATATATATGTAGATGAACTTAGTATGTTGGGTGTTTTTTTGTATCTTGTTAGTTTGACAAGAGCTAGCTGAAGTTGTATAGTACTACTGTATCTGAAAACATTGAAATCCTTAAAATAATATACATTTCTTAAATTTCTTCAAGATTTATACATGCTATGTGCGCAAAGAAAGGACATCTGCTTGTAAAATTAAGTTTTCCTTGATAGAGGTTAAGTACTACATGAAAAAAAGAACGTTACTTTCTGCAGAACATACCAGTACTATTCAGGATGGTGCTTAGTAAGCTTAGACCTGATGTTTAGAAACTGAACACAGCAGCTTGCCAGTCTGTCTCGTGTTTTATTTCCCTACTTAAGTACCTGGGAGGAAAGGAAAAATGAAATAACATGCTCTGCTTAGCAGTGAGAATTGGGGTTGAGGAATCACTTAATATTGTAGTTGGGGAAGTATTCTGGTGAGAAGTTTATTTGATATTACATTCAAAACTTGAATTGTTTGTTAAACAGACTTCTCCTGTTTTATTATTATTAATTTTTTTTGAAGCTATTCTGGCTGTTAGGCAGTTGGAGCGTTTTCATATGTGAGGATACTTTGAAGAGGTTTGTACAATGTGTGCAATAAAAACACTTCTAGATATGGAGTTGGGGGGGGGGTTTCCCCTTTATATTTACATTTCTTTATCTTGCATATTTTTCTCCATTTTGCCAGCATTGCTTTCCTTCTCCTCAGTTTAATGTATTACAGGACAATGCCTTTTAAAGCTGTTTTCAATATCCAGTAAGTTTTTTTCTCTCCTTGGTTTCTCTGATGGTATTGTATAGACGGACTTAGAATTAGAAAGCAGATTCTTTCTAATTATTGCATCTTCTTACATTTCTTTCTATAAGACTCTGCCAGTAGGTCATCAGTGATGTGTTTTTTTTTCCTAGTAAACAAGTTTTTAATTTACAGTGCAATACATAATTTGTAAGTAAGATACTCTGTTGTAGATGTTTTACTGTGTTAAAAATTGAGCATTGTGCTCTATTGCTGTTCGGCATGATAGTACTCCAGGGCAGGGGGCCTATGAGGCAAATGGCACATGTAGATTTAACCATGTTGTATATACTGATCTTGATGTTTTTGAGGAAAGGAGCCCAAGGTGATAAAATTTCGAATAATTTATTAGTTCTGTGTTTTGCATAGTACTAATGCCTCTACAGCAATTCAGAATAAGAATCTTGGATAGTTCACCAAGAATCCAAATCCCTGCTTTAAGTACAATACTATTTAATAACAAATATGCAAGAATGTTTTAGGAATGATAAGCAAAAAAACAAACAAACAAAAACTGTTGTGCCACTACAAGAAGTAGTAGTTCAGTCTCATCAGATATCTGTTAATGGTGTCTACAATTGTATGAGTTAGTGTCTAATAACGATTGTTAAAGCCCATGCATAACTTGAAATGGGATTATAAAAATATAGGAAATAGTCTAAATTTGTTGGGTAGGAGATTGGATGATCACATAGTATCTTCCAGTCATGAACTGTATAAATTAAAAAGGGAAATGTGTTTCTGCTTTAATTAGTTTGTTGTTGAAACTTGCCTAATTTCCATTTTCTGAAGAATTTGGGCCTCAAATAATAACCAAGCTGTGTGAAGACTTTATGAAGAATTTTAACACATAGAGCTGTATTTTAACTTGCAGTGTATCTATAAATGTCTCCTTGTTTTCTGACCTCTACTTTTCATCCATGTTCTTGATTCCTGATAATTCCTGATTGGAGGCTCTTTTGTGCAGTTCGGATTTTACTTTTAAACTCTTACAGCTGTAGCCAGAAAGATGCTTCAGTGTGAAGTCAGCTCCCCAGCACACTAATTTTTGGAAATTGCCGTGTGGCACTACTGAGATTAGATGTAAAGAAACTCCTGCTGTTTATCTGCCTCTGAGTCAACTGACTTGTCGCACAAATTGTGACAGAGGTTGTTTTAATTTAAGAAACCTTTTACCCATAAGCCCTTATCTCTGCATTTCCTTTCAGTTTATTCTTTTCTGCTTGTAGGATTTGTATAATAAAAATTACCAAATGGATATGGATTTTTTCTTTGTATAGGACAGACAGACTTTACACACTCAGAAAAATTTGAATGCTCACTGAATGTTTTTGTTTTTTTGTCGAATAGTTGTTCAAGAAGAGGTGTTGCAGAACACTTCCATTCACCAGCCTGTTCTACTCTTCTTTTTTTTTCTTTTAATTCTGAAAATGGTTATTTGCTTTGTACTACTGTTATAGTACTTACCCAAAATACATTTGTAAACAGCTATTTACATGGCCTTCTTTTGGAAAAATGTGCAAATATATAAATGTGCGTGTGATATTAGTGTAGGGAACCTGGCTTATTTTTCCTTTGAAAAGTGTTCAAGTAATTAATTCAGATTTGTTTTCCGTGACTTGCAGACAATGTATGCAGGTCATCTAAAATGAGTAGCGCTCTACTTTTTGCACAGCAGCCTTGCATAGTGGCTTTTCTTTGAGATACTCTAGGGAGAGGGTTTTTCGATAATTTAGAGTCATTATGATATTAGAAGGTGCCCCTGCAGATCTCCTAGTCAAACCCCATTGCTAAAGAGATACTAATTTAGATTAGTGGGTCTTGTTTGTTTTTAATGCCTGGACAAAAACTGCATATGCAATATTATTTTTAAGGAAATTAAAAAAAAAAGAAGAAAAAAGCAACAGTTCTTATATGAAGCTTTTGAGGGAGAAAATCTGTAGTTTTAGAAGTTTCTAGAAGTTTATAATATATCTTCAAATAGCTCTGGGGCTTCAGAGCCCAAATTGGTGCAGTTTGCTGCTCTAAGAAAGTTATTTAGACTTGGAATTAGTGTGATGTTTGCTTACTTTCCTCAGTTCTCAGAATTTCTGATTGAATCCTTTGTTACCCCAGAGTAGTATAATTCAGGAAAATAAACACAGTCTGGTGGAGTTTGGATTTTTTTTTTTAAACTACTTCAGATATTGGAGTGGTACTAGAAGTGTTTAATAGGTAAATTGTCTGTAACATTTCAACTCTGTTTTATCATGCTGTTGTATCACATGTATTTTATTTATGCATCACATTCTTTTCCTCCCACTTGCCATGAAAGGAGGAAGAAAACTAACCCAGATGGGCAGAAGTCTGTTCATCTGATAACAGTTAAAATTTCTTCTGGAATGCTTTTGTGCTGTGAAGGTAATTAATAGCTTGCTATTTATGTGGTATTTGCTCCTAGAGTAGGAGGTGAAGCAGCATTTCATGATATGGGATTTCAGGAATTTCTTCATATATTGGCCTTTTAATAGTAATAGTGGGCTTTTTATTGGTCGTTTTTGATGTTGTATTCAACTTCTAAATTAAAAAAAAATATTTTAGCTTATGAACTTTAAAAATTTGTGCTTCCTGTTTAGATGTGGCTTTCTGTGACTTCACCATTGCTTAAAATGCTGCGGAGGTTGAAACGATGTTAAACCACTGAAATTACCTGTGAGCTGTTGTCCAGGGTTTAAAGATAACCATCATCTTCACAGCTGCAGGGAGCTGAAGAGCTGGATTGTGCTGTAACACACCACCTACCTCAGCTTGCAGATGGTGGGGCCCCTCCTGCTTTTCAATGTGCCTTCCTCTTGTACATCACTGTCACTGGGTGAAAACTTCAGTAAATTAATCCAAGGGAAATAGCTTTCTGCTGTGTGTTGGGTTATCTTGTTGAACTGACTGACAAGTAACAAAGCTACAGAGTGCAGAGGAGAAAGGGTGCAACTGGTGATATTAGAGGAAAAGAGGAGTGGGGATGGAACTGGAAGAATGAAAGGAAGAGGGATGGAAAGTGGGACATCCTTTCAGTAAGAGCAAGCCATAAACTCAGCTCAGCTCTAAAAAGTTAATTCAGACTTACCATTGCTTTGAATATGGTGTTGTCATAACACTTTACTACTTTTGGATTAGTTTTAAAAAGCCAAACATTAGCTTAATATCAAGCATTTGAGAATGTCTGCTACCATGCCAAATGCACTGTACTGATGAGTACTAATTCTGCACTGGAAGTCTGAGTCCCAGGAGTTAACTTCAGTGTGATGTTGATAATATTGTTTTAATTTTTATGTTCCCATCAAATTCTCACATTTGCTTACGTGAAAGATTATTTGCTGTTCAGCAGAGTGGGTTTGGTTCAGTGCGTCTATCCTGACATTGTAAGCTGTACACAAAGAAAGGGGCTTTAGAGTAGTATAGTAATAACTTGCATTTAATGAGTACATTAAATGATTAAATACTAGTTTCAGACATTGTCAGTATTGACACTGTTGAATACGTTTTTCTGCCAAATAGCATTGCACAGAAGAATAGGGTTCATGGTCCAATAGTTGATGTATATAATGGCACAGCATGAACCCTTTGCGTCATGTATGTTCTGAACCTTTTTTTTGGGGGGGTGGGTGGGATGTGATTGGGCCACTGTGGAAAAAGTTCCTTAGAACTCATTAGTACATAACAGCCCTTTGCCAAGCCTTCAGGGTGAGGTGTTGCGTAGAAGTTTTTGTTCAAAGTTGCCGTGTTCCAACTGATTGGTGATTCATTAGTGACTTTATGTTTTAGTTATTTTAACCTGTTCCAAAGTGAAGGAGTTCCAGAGTACCATATTAACTTTGAAGTAAGGTATTTACCTTGCGTCTAAAAATAGTAAAAACTCATCAAGTTACTTTGCAGTGTAATACTTATTTCTTTGTTCCTAACAGCAGAAAAATGCCTAGCAGTCCTATATAATTAGCTTTTGTTTGCATGATTTATGTAGCTTATTTGTAGCTGTGTTGTTTCAAAGTAATATACTAAATTCAAATACCTGGGCTTTATGGCTACTCGCTTGATGCAACAACATAATTCAGGAGTGGCACAGCCACATCATACAATATGGTAAGGTGATTAGACAAGTACCATCTTCAACGTCTTAAAATTGAAGCAACTTTACTATGCTGTTATGCATGTTTTTGTTCACAGAAAAGGAGATGCATAGTTTTTACTTACTTGTTGACATGCCCCTCTTCAGTTTTTAGGAAGAGATTTTTGTGTGCCGTACATTGTTGTCCGTTGGCAGCTTTAAACGAGCCTTGTGATATTCCAAGTTATATGTGGAATGTACTGCTAAGATTTCTATTTAGAGTGTTGGGTGGAAGGAGAGAAAGTGCATTGTTCAGTAACACTGCGTGCATGAAAATAATGTTTGGCACAGTTGGCTACATTCAAATACTGCTTCAGTTTTCCTTCAATAATTCAGTTCTTTTCTGCTGACTTGAACTGCAGGTAGAGCATTGCTGTGAGGTGCATTTTGGTAGACGGTGTAAATGAACTTAGTGATTGTTGCTGTCCCAGGAGCTGTTAACCTGAGTGCAAATGAAAAGAGGCTATGTGATCAGTCTGCAGCCTGCTGTCTTAGACTTATAATGTGCTCTCAGGTGCTGTGCTAAAAGACAGTTTTTAACGGGGTTTAAAATGAAGTGCCTTGCTTGATGTGAGCAGCTCTCTGTAGCCCTGAAAGGTAGTATGGGACATCTTATGGAAGTAAGGCATTTTATATCCTAGATTTTAAGCAAAACATGCTTTACTTCCCAATACTTTTTTTTTTTTGCTATTGTTTTTTGCTTTGTGTGTATTTAGTGTTTGTTTCATAGAATAGCTGCAAATTTTGACAAACTTGTGTGTGTTTTGTGCGTTTATTTTGATTAGTTTAGATCAGTCCTCCTGCATCAGCCACTCCATCCTTAAAAATCCAGACAATAACAATAACCTTTGCTATGCGTTGGTGTAGACTTAAGTCCTCTAACTTCAAAAGCTTGATTGGAAAAAAAAAGACAAAAAAAACTGGATTTTTTTTTTGTCCACTCAGTAGGTGGAGGATTGCTTTATGTAACCACTATAACCTGTGGTTTCCAAATCAGTTCAATACATAACTCACTCATTTCTATCTTCTTTCAGGCTAAAGAGTCTAGACAGATGAGGTGAAATGCTGATTCTTACACCTCTAATTCTGAGCGCTATTACGTGACTTATTTATGCCATTCCAATTGTGTCCAACTTTTGTATTCTCTTAAGTGATTTATATTTCAACAGTAGAATATATTTTGGATCTATATTGGCAAAACAAGCTTTGGTTTGTTACTGACGCATTTATTTGTTATATTATGTAAATTGACGTTCAGTATTAGAAAGCTGACGATGTTGATGGCAGTGTGCTCATGCAAACAGCTGAATGTCATAGAATCATTGAGTCATAGAATGGCTTGGGTTGCAAGGGACAAGAAGGATCATCAAGTTCCAGCCGCCCTGCCATAGGCAGGTCCACCAACCTCCAGAATGTCTTAGGAAGGACTGTTCTTTTAGCCTAACCACTAAAAGTGATATTTGAATACAGGAGCATGCATGCAAGAGAGAAAAGGCGTTCACGCGTAGAACAAATTTTGTGTAGCTGAGGCTCCTGCTTATTACCAAGATGCACGTGTGTGTTATGAGCATTAATAAGAATGCTTTTTGTTTAAAGACAACTTGAAAATAAAGAACATAAACAATTTAAAGCATGTTCTAATGTAAGAGCTTGAAGTTTAAAATCAGTTGCTAAAACTTTGTATTGAAATTCTATGTGCTGTTAGAGTGGTTTTTTTTTTTTTAATTTCATTTATTTATTTTGGAGACTATTGCAAGTTTCTAACAGGAGTATTCAGTATTTTTTACGTAACAGCACTGTTCAGTGGAAAGGATGGAGCATCTGAACGTACTTTTTTCTGCAGTATTGTAATTCATATGCCTGTAAAAAAGCTGTTCATGTTTATCTGTGATTTTAAATATGCTTCTCCAACTAAAAATGTGTGTAATTATTCCTGGAATTGACAAGTAATACTTACAGGCTTTGAGAACTGAAATTAACAGAATAACTATAATTACCTGAAGGGTGGTTGTAGTGAGCTGGGCGTCAGCCTCTTCTCTCGTGTAACTAGCGATAGGCCTAGAGAGGATGGCCTCAAGCTGCACCAGGGCAGATTCAGGCTGGATGTTAGGAAATACTGCTTTCCAGAAGAGTGGCCAGATGCTGACCCAAGGCAGTGTTGGAGTCGGTGGCCCTGGAGTTGTCCAAGGAACATTTAGATGTATTGAGGGACATGATTTAGTGAGAACTATTGGTGATTGGTGGACGATTGCACTGAATGATCTTGTAGGTCTTTTCCAACCTTGCTGATTCTATGATTCCATGATAGTATATTCTGTAATTACTATTATTTCAAAAATATGTGTAAATGTAGAAAGGGATTGAAATATTTATTGTTCATTTTAGCTACAGTTGCATTTGTGGCATGTTCATAGATTTTTGTATAATTCATTAAAAAAATATATAAACAGTGAAAGTTTTGAAAATAATAGCAAAGGTAATGTAAGAAAAGGCCCTTTGCTGATGACTTTGGAGTAACCTCCTAGCTGAAGGTGACTTTCACACAAGTGCACTGTCATCTGTACAGATTTTAAAGATTTATGGACAAAATATTTTTTAAGATTGAAGACGGGAATAGTCTTTGGTGTACAGTGGAATTAAATGTGCAGTTAAATCAGGGAAAAAAAGAGTTTCCTGCTGACTAGAGTTTATCTGCATAATAGTTGCCTAAAGTGTATGAATTCATTTAGTTGTGAACAATATAACATCTGTGAAACATCATTCTTAAAATAAATACAGTATTGAATGGTTGTTACACTAGTCAGGCTTGTACAGGATATTACTCTGCCCTCCTCCACCCACTTCATTAAATAGTATCTTTTCTAAAAAAAAAAAAAAAAGTGAAAGTAAAGATATTCATGTTGAGGTGGTTAAAGTAAATGAACGGTAACACTGAATGTCTGTGTTAAGAATTAACCATTGATGGGACGTTAAAATATGCTATAGAAAACGTTCATTTATTTTATACTAACAGTTTAGAAAGCATACAATTTTAAGGTGCTGGGTTTGTTTTGTTTTACCATTTGGTCAGCTTAACCAGTGTCTCTGTCTTACTAAAATGTAATAGCTGAGTTTTCATATTTCTGTAATAGAAATTAGATCCTTTAGATACTTCCTGTGTGAAAATTGGAACATGCACAGTTAAACTACCTGTGAGACTGTGGGGGGCCAGGCTTTTCTTATGACATTATTAATTTAGTGGATTCTGCGCTAGGCCTAGCATTAACGTTATCTGATAGTCTAAATACTGTCTGGATGGCAGCCAGCTTAAAAAAAAAAAAAAAAGAAAGAAAGAAAGCTTCATCTGACTTGGTTCCCGGACAGGAAAGACTCCCTCAGACTGTGCTGTAGAGCAGAATGGGAGGGCACAGCTAATAACATCTGTCTGCTCTCCCCTTTAGGACGGATAGCAGTAAGCCAGCCACTGCACCTCGTTGTGTTACTGGGCCGCATCTACTAGGAGAATCTAAGCTATTGTGCCTCACTGCAATGGTGAAGAGTGTAGTAATCACATCAGTTCCAAAAAATGGGAGAGGGTAGTTTGATGCTCTCTATACCCTTAGACTGTGCATATCATAACTGTCACTTCAAATGTATGTCATAATTTCTGTGTTCTTTTTCTTTTCCAAAACTGGATCATTTATATTTCTTCAGTCTCTGCTTTCCCTCATGTAGCTTTTAACTCAAGTGAAATTTGAGACAGTGGTTTTATGGTGTTGATCTGATGGAACAAAATACATACATGCTTTTGAGCTGATTTGCAACCTTTCTAAAAGGTTTAGATGTTTTTTCCTCTCAAATGCAGACTGAATGAGCCTGTATATGAGTGTGTTAATAGGCATCTGTGTGTAGTGAGGCTATCTGAAAAGGCATGTAACTTTCCTATCTGTTTTGAAGAATATCCGTATTTGATAGCTCTTTGGTCTAAATCAAAGGCGGTGGTATTTGGTTATTTCTGAATTAGCTTTTCAGTGTTGTCTTTTTTCACGCAATAAGTTTCAATAAATTGCATCGCCATTTTCATTCAAAAAAAAAAAAGTCTTTGTTAGGCACAGGACATGCAGCATGTGTGGTTTGTTGCTGTAGGAATGAAGAAAGGCCTTGTGTTAATAATTTAAGACAATAATTTGTGTTGTGTGAATAACATGGCCTTGCTTGCATTTGCTTTTAAGAGCTTACTCCTTGGGGGTTTGATATTTTGAATAAGTGGGGAAGCATTTCTAGGCATAGAATTAGGGGAATCCCAGCAACAGACCAAATGAAATTGGATGTGGACCAGGCCCTGAAATTATGCCTGTTTACTTATTTTATCTATGTACATGAGTGTCAGGGTACCTCATGACGTTATCAATCCCATTTTCGTTTATGGAATTTTCTCTGAATGACTAGCATTGTAAGTAGGAACGTGCTGTTAGTGTCCTGGAATTTCTTGACGCAGTACAGATGGTCATACATTTGAAGTGAACCTTCAGTTTCTGGTGCCCTTTTAGTCTTAGTTCTGCAAAACTATGACGGCCTTCCACAATAACAGAACTATCACAAAGTTCTTAAGAGTCATCTGCAAATAATTAGAAAAACAAAACAAAAAAGAAAAACCAAAAAGCCAATCAACTCTGTACTGTATTGCTCTTATCCTTAAATTAGGATATTTAAATAAATAAAAAATTAAATAAAATATTTAAAATACTCCTTTTAAGGGTGGCATGTTTTTTATAATTTTTTTTTACTTTTTTTTTAATTGCCCTGTATAATATGTGTATCTACAGAACAGTAGGATTTCATCCTAAAACAAAATTGTCTACAGTTAATATAGCCTAAGCCACTACCCAAAAACTAACATTAGAGTGCATTACAGATTTATTGTAACAGGTGGCTTGAGAGGAAAGAAGGTTTGTTTTTTTCAGTATGTTGATGGAGGAATAACTACAGCTTTGGGATTACAGGAAGGTTTTTGATATGCCTGGTACAAGTAGGGGAAGGCTTGCCTATGGCAACTGTATTTTGAGGCACCGGCAGCAAGCAAGAAGAGCTAAGAAGGTGGTGGCTTTATAGTCTAAGGCTAAAACTGCTTGTAGGCTGGAATAATGCATAGTCTGTAGAAATGTAGGAGTCAAACCCAGAATGTCTGGCCTGATTGCTCTCTGTTCAGTTGGAGGTTAAGTTGTGTGTGTTTAGCCCAGAATGTGTATAAAACATTAGTTTTGTAGACTGCAAACCACAGAACACTACCCAGTACCCTCACTGGGAACTTGAACACCACAGGGTATTACATGCTGCTGGAAGACAGCAGAAGGGCACGGTGAATGAGCCTGGAGTAGGAACAATTTCTGAGGTGAAACTGTTAAGGTGAAACAACAAATTGTCATATTGCTGATGAGAAACATCATCACTATTCTGCAGTCTTGTCCAGACTCCTTTTCTCCAACAAGCCTTGCTGAGGGAAAATACTTTGTCTTGTCATCTGTCAATCATCTCAATGGTGAACAGGCAAAAGAAGCTACTACAGGCTTCTCTGATTCCTATTTCTAATCTTGGCCAGTATTTAGAGATTCAGAGGAAATTGAGGCAGTGCGGTGGTGATCATCAGATGCAAAATTTGTATTAGAGTTTTTTTTCATTTGGGTAACAAACACAGCAGAATAATATGAATATAATGGAACAGAGTTGATTACTGTGGTAAAAAGATGTCTTTTGACAGTTCTGACACAAAGATAAATCAGATGCCAGAGAACTATTGATCAAAGAATTGGTTTCTCATCTGCAGTTCCTTCTATTTTGTTTTCCAGTATTCGTGCTTGATGCAGTCATGTATAAAGCAAATAGTTCTTATAAGCTGAGCATCCAGCTTGAGCGAACACAGGGAAGATACAGAATGGTGATTCTGTAGTTTCCTAATCTGTGTTTAGTTAAACCTGGACTGCTTTTGAAGGTGGTGAAAGGAGGGACAGGAGACTGACTTTCAGGGTCTGAAAGTTATGTAAGAGAGGAATTTATTTCAGATAATCTTGACTTGGTAAACACATCAATTGTGCCACATGTCTGTATGAGATCAGTAGTAGCTGAACAGTTGAATGTTTTTTTGGAAACAGTAAAAGGTTTCCAGCAACATGTGAGGCTTGTTGAGACAAATGCCCAAAATAGATGCAAAGCAAACATAAATTAAAAACATACATTATAGCAAATTTGTAGAAATGAATCAATTTTCCATTTCAGAAGATGTGAAAGGAGGAATGGACAGGATGTCTCCTTAAATGAAGTAAAACACATGCTTTATTAAAAATTTTAAATAAAAACTTTTTTTTTATGTTTATAATTTCCTTGTTGTACATATCTAATAGAAACTCTGGATTCGATCTTTATGCCTAAATTGTCTGGGGTAAAATGCAGATCACTGTTTCACTTAGATTTCTGTCTGTGTCTGGAGCAGCATTAATATAATGAAGCTATGTAGGTACGAAGTAACAGGTGTGCTAGGAAGCTTAGAATCTGAATTCTCTTTTGACTTACTTTTCCTCATCATTCCTCCTACTACACCTGAAAGTAAGAAACATGAAGTAGCATATCTGATGAATAAGTTACTTCTTGTGCTCTCTGTACTCTCACGTACATCTCAAAACTTACTTATGGTGATTTTTGAAGAGAAGAAATCAATAGAAATGCCATACTTTTTGGGTTAAGGTGATCGGAGAAGCGATTGTATCTGATTGGCTAAGTTTAAGATGTGAGTGGAAAATTGAGGCTTTTTTTGTTTGATATGTCCGAATGAGGATTTTTGGAGGAGAGAAGAGATGGGCTAAAAGTACTTTTTAAACTGTTATTGCTTTCAGCAGGAATTTTGGATACATTCATTAAAATTGGCATTTTTCTTTTTATAGTTGCTGGAAAAACACAAGAATACAGAAAGCATGGTAGAGCTGCTTGAACTGTATCAAATGGAGGATGAGGCCTACAGCAGTCTTGCAGAAGCCACCACAGAGCTTTACCAGTACTTACTACAACCATTCCGAGACATGAGAGAACTTGCAATGCTTAGAAGACAACAGATAAAGGTACGGCAAATACCACTGAACTTCTCATTCATGGGGAAATCATGCTTTTTATTTACTGTTTATTAACAAGTACTTTTATTATGCAGTATGCGTAGTGATAGTGATTTCCACTAACTGTTCTCATTCCTTTATTCAGAGGAGTGCTTTTGTAGAGTGAAGACATCTCTGACTTCTGGCTTAACCATTACTTGTTTATTTTCTAGATTTCTATGTTAAACTCATTAAATTCATTGTTGAATTTAGCAGGTGAAATTAAATATATATATATTATGGAGGGGTACTCATGCATAAAATATAAACAGAAATATGTAGCACAGTATCTTAAGAAGTTAATTATTTTATAAAGTTCTGCAGGAAATTACATTTAATTTTAGATTTCTGAGGTAATCTGATAGACCATTAGGAGTTAGTAGATTCTAATCTTATGTTGTAAAACACTCAAATGTAGAAGTGTGTTAAAAGTATCTAGTTTGTTGTAAAACTTTAATAGTGTGTTTTCCTAAGAGCTATAGTATTATAACCAGCTGAAAAACACTATTTTGATAGGTCTGTTTTTTATAACACATTTCACTTAGAAAAAAATTCTAATATCTTTAGAGTTATTTCTTTCAAGTGCTTAACCAGAAGGAACAAACGTTGTCTTTACTGCATCGCAGAAGTACTTTTACTAATCATAGTTTCTGTGCAGTTGATTAGACTATAGCCCGCTGTGTCTCTTAAAATACATATCGTGACATTGTGGCTAAAATGGGTCTATTTTGTTAAGTCTGTATTGTAAATGTCAATTTGTGTGAGCTTGGTACCTTAGTCAGCCACTACTTTCAATTAAAAATTAGTGTTTTTGTCTATATTTGAGTATAAAATGAGGGAAGGAGGCAAGAGCATTTAAGTTTCTCCAACTACTTTTAATTTGAGCCATTGCTGTGTCTAAAAGCAATTTTTTCATAATGATATTTGAACTGGAAGTGTGTTTTTCCACAATTTTAAATGTTGATGCACAGAGAATTTGAATATTTTTTGGGATTTATTATGCTGTTCAAGATTATGAACAACACACAGCCTTGTTCAAAGCATGATGAAATAGTTCTCTTCTTTTTAATCTGTACAAAAGGAATTTTAAAAATATTTTATTTTTCACTCTTGAAACAAGGAGATAAATACTGTATTCCAGATGCAACATGAAGGAGGAGTCTTTTCGAGTTTTAAATTCACTGATTTCTTAGATTTAAGGTTTTAAAAAAAAGTCTTTATTTCCCTTTTTGTGAAATAATAACCTTGGTAAGCTGAAGAGGCATATTCTGTGGTGTATTACTTTATTCATATGTAGCTGCATTTACTGGACATCAAATTCTCTTCCTAACTTGGCAATTTTTGAGTAATAAAACTTGGTCATCTGTATTATGAGGTTGAGAAAGATGCCATCTCTTGTTTTTCATTTCATTGTTTGTGAGAAAGCAGTACTTGTATCTATGATGACAAAATATACATAATATTACACTGGGTAGCTAGGGTGGATGAATTCATTTATAAATAGAACTTGTGCTTGAGATGGTTTGTGTTAACTTGCCACATATGTGTTTCTGGAAGGCTAAATAATGGAACGTTTCTATAAACCATTATGGTGGGGGTTAGCTCCATTTTCATGCTAGTATTTTTGATGCATTCTGCCTCAGTTAAAGAGATCTATGAACACGCTGTTTAAACACCAACAAGGAGAAAAATGTTTGTGTAGGGCAGGGTAAGAAAGGCTCTGCCTTTCTTACGGGGTTAATTATTTTCTTGCAGAGATAATTGTGTCAATACAAATATTAGTCAAGATTATCTGTGCCTTCTGTAGTGAAGACATCATTTTTTGTTTTGGGTTGGTTCCTTTTGGATTTGGGTTTTTTACTAAGAATTTTAATCAGTTTCATTTTTGTCTGTTTTCAGAATAAGATTAGGAAAAAATGAGTTGCTTTACCTGTACTCCTTGAAAAAAGTGTTTAGTGTCCTCTCCTTTTTGTGCAGGACGTAAACTTTTTTTAAGATGGGTATGTATGTGGGTGCTGAATTTCTGCTGTTAATCTCAAAAGGTAAAGCAAGCCTCCAGGAGAGAAGGGAGAAACACCGTATTCTGTGCATACAGTGGAGGCTTGTTAGTAAGTGGTGAGGAACCTGAACGTTTTGCATGAGATTGCTGACTACAAAACTGTAACATAAATTCAATCACTTAAATCTGATTATGTGCAAGTTCAATAGAAACAGTAAAATAATAAATGAAACAAACTGCTTGTGTGTTCAATTGTAAAATTGACTGATAAGATGTATAGAAAATGCCAGAAGTCTTTTTGGGGGATCTTGCCTTACAAAAGGCAGGATTGGATGATAAAGTGACAGATGAAGCTGTCAAGAGATGAAAGCTATTGCATGTATAAAATGGTGATGATTACATGTTAGAGCATACATGTATGTTTGTATGCACTTAGCTTTTACGTCTGAAGAAAAACGTATGAGAACTATCTCAGTTCTTGGAAAATAGCTTGCTGTTTAGCATTCTTAGAGATGAAAGGAAAACTTTGAATTAGTAGAGAGGGAAAAAATTAGAAAAGAGCACTGTAGTTTTTATATGTCTGTGTGTACTCACATCCTGAACATGGAAGTTTTAGTTTCTCTGTCTCCAAAAGATACTGTATAGAATCAGAATAGTTGCAAAATGGCAGTAAGTATGGTAAGGGTACTTCCATACCAACAATCTCAGATTAATCAGATGGCTTTATTTTTGTCATTCAAAGCATGCAGTAAATGTAAGATAAGAAATGTTTCTGTAACTCATTAATGTTATAGGAAAGGAAATACTGCATGATTTATTTCACTGTTTCTTACATCTGCAAGCGAAATCAAGGACCCATCACTGAACTCGTGCCATTTCTAAACAGCGTGCAAATGAAGGAAAAAAAAAAAAAAAAGAATCCTAAACTTGTATTAAACACACCTCACATACTCTTTGGCAATAGTTTCCAGTTTAATTATGGACGCTAAGTATATACATGTTCCAGAAAGAGGCAGGTCCCTCTTTGGCTATTAACAGTGATTCAGATTAGCCATCAGCTCAAGAAGCCTCAAAGCTGTTCAGTGACAGAAGCTGGGGAGGTATTGCTCTGTCCACACTTTGTGACTTAATTTTCTTTTTTTTCTTTTTCTTCCAACTGTTACTGATAATTACAGGCCAAGACAGCCTCATATCTGACCTAAGAAGAAAGTACTAGGGGAAAGAGTGAGAGGGTGCAGATCTAGTGTGCATTTGTAGAAAGGCATCTTGATTAAAAACCTGAAAGGTGTGTAAACATGCAGAAAATATCAGATTGTATTGCTGCAGCAGCAACAGTAATGGAGGGTATGAACTGGAGATGCACGATATTTTTTTTTCTACTGTGCTGAAGATGGGGAAGGAGGAAGAAATAAGGTAGAGACTTTGCAGCAATGTTAAGCTGGCTATGAAAGGCAAGGAAAAGGGCTTAAGAAGGTCTTCAAAGAGATGTTGGGAAAAAAGCTCTTCAAACTGGTTCATTATGTGAATTTTACAAGTCCCAAGTTTACATGAATCCGTAAATAGACTTAAGTCTAGTCCTTCTTTTTCAGTAGTGCTCTGAAATGAGTTTTTACAGCTTTCATGATCTTTACTGGCTCTATTTACAGTGTTACTACAGTTACTTGCATTAATCCCACTCTTGGTATTCTTTCAGATTTCTTCTTCTCTAAGGGTTATTATTTTACTTTTATTCGTTGTATCTATATATAAAAATTGTCCACCTAATCTTGATGAATTCTTGGTGTACACATACTTCATATTTTGTTGCATTTTTTTAATTGAAGATTGAAATACGTCCAATTCTTTTCATTCACAAAAGGAATCTACAACTTCCTGAAGTGCTAAAACCACCTGCTTAAACATTTTCAAATTACTAGGTAATTTTTTTCAGAACTTTTTTTTCAACCTGGAACTCAGTCAATGATGTTGTAATGCAGTTAAAATTATATGACAAATGGAGGAGAAATAGAGGGAAGGCACAACTCAAAGTACACAACCTTAATCCTATTAATTGCAAGTATAAAATACTGTAGTTTAATTTAGCAATTTTAAGATTTCTTTCTATATACTGTCATGTGTCTGGAAAAGAAGAAACCTCAACAACTTGAATACCCTTAATATTTACTCGTGCCAAAACTTTAATCTTTTATTACTTCCTTTTCTGAGTACTTTATTTTTCAGCATTGTTTATAGTTCTGGAAAAAAACATTCACTACTGCAATTTGCAGTTCAATTATGATTTTGTTAGTCTTCTTTGTGTATATGTTAATTTCTTACTTGCTTTTAAGTGTGTTACTGCATTTACTACCGATGTCTTTAATGACATCTGCTGTTCTCCTGTATATTTTCAATACTGACGGGCAGTGGACATCTACAACCTCTCTAGGAAGCCTGTCTCAGTGTCTGACCACCCTCACAGCACAGAAGTGTTTCCAGATGCCCAGTCTGACCCTCCCCTGGCCGTTCCCATGCTGCCATTCCCATTCCTCCATCAGTTACCAGAAGCAGAGCCTGGCACCTCCCTCTGCCTTCCCTCCTCAGGGAGCTTCAGGGAGCACTGAGGTTGCTTCTTGGCCCCTGCTTCTCTGGGCTGGGCAATCCCAGTGCCCTCAACCCCTCCTTGTAGCACATGCCTTCCTGCCCTGTTATCAGCTCTGTTGTCCTTCTCTGGATGTCTTCAAGGACTTTAACATCCTTTCTATTTTGGGGAGCCCAGAACTGCACACAGTATTCAGAGAGAGGCCACATCAGTGCTAAATACAACAGGAAAAGTACTTCTTGTGACTGTGCGGCTGTGCTGTGTTAATGCCGATTACCCTCCTGGCTGCGTCCCCAGGGCACACTGCTGTTTCACGCTGAGCTGCTGGTACCAGCATTCCCAGGTCCTCTCCTGCTGCACTGTACTCTCTATTTCTGTTAATCTGTGAAATGACCTATACTCTTTTATGGACTATAAAAGCAAAAAGGTGCTGGCATAGTAGAGGTGTGCAGTGAGAAAAATGAAGTCTACGTATATTGCACATGCGTTGTGGACAGAATTGGAATGCAGTAGCACATAAGATCTTCCTTTAATTTCATGATGATAGTTATTTCCTTCACAGATATGTTTATAAAAAGAGATTCATTTTTAAAGAGATGATAGAAAACAACATCTTCAAAGCATGTGGGCCTGTTCATGTTGCTGTTTAATAGGCCGTGTGTTGTTCCCTTATCCACTCAATATACTCCTCTTTTGTGAGGATGTTGTGGATAGTTGCAGCCTTCCTGTACTTTTCTGTTTATTGCAGCTGCTATCTCTCTTTAATTAAGCTACTACTTCTTTTGTCTTTTTTTTTTCTATGGACTTTTTAGTTCCCATGACTGTAATTTGGAAAGGTTGCTAACAGTAGTTTCTTATACACTGGTATCTTATTTTCAGTAACTCAGCCTCTGTGGTGGGCACATCTATCTCAGCCCTGCTGGGTGAAGGAGAGTGGCAGACAGCTAGACACCAGAAACCAAAACAGACTCTTAAAGTCTGCAATTACTCAGAAAGTGAAGGACCTAATAGAGAAGAAAAAAAAAAAAAAAGGCAGAGAAGCAATCGCCTATCTTTTAGGATACAGTGCAGAATGTATTTTGTGAATATGTTTATGTCCCTCTGACTGAGTATGCTTTCCATGGAGTGGTGTCCTCTGAGGAAGTAAAGCAAATTGGTTGCTTTCCTTGTATTTGCATGAGAGTATCTTTGGCTGCTCAATGCCAAGCTCTTTGTCTTACAGAAAGTCAACCTCCTGAATTTTCTTTGATCCGTTTGAACTCTGCTGTGCCTTGAGTGGGCTAAGAGGCCTTTTGCTGGCAGCTAGTGCCCATAGTGCATCGTCTCGAACAGACATCTGCATAGATGAGGATTCCTGTTCCAGGAGTCAGCTCAAGAAACTCAGTTTCAGGAGCTTATTTGAAGTTCTTGATACCCCAGACTCTTGTCTCTTATTCTTGCACTTTCTCATCCGAGTTTGTTACTGTGACCCTCAGATACCTCTGGTTCGCACAGGTGACAAATGATTGCCGGGGCAAGCAGTGTACTCTAGTGTCCAGTTGTGGGTATCTCTATGGTCATCAGTACTTTCACAAATGCTGCTAAGGCAAGGGCTACTTAGGTTCTCTGTGCCTTGTTAAATGAATAACCTCAGCGTGAATGATAGTATAGATGATGTAATCGGGATTGTCGTTAATGAAAAGATGCTTCCTGTTTTTGTTACTTGTAAATATTTGATCTCTGGAACAGGGATACAATGGTATTGGAAAATGCTAAATCTCCAGCCTATGCTGCATGTGAATAGTGTTTTGGCAGGCAAAATTGGATGAAGAAATATTAAGAAATGCTATATTGAGGCTTCTTATTCTCCTAGAAGTGATAGCTAGCAATAACGTTACTCACACTACTTGGTGATCCCATTTCAATTTCCACATCAAATTATGTAATCTCTACTCAAGAGTATTAAAGGAAGGCTTCCAACTGTATTACTTTTATCCTGCTTCTCAAAATATTTTGTTTCATAGTTCTATGTAAAGCATTAACTCTGCCAGTCATGATTCTCTGTTTTATACCTACGGTTTGAGTTTTGTTTTGAAATTCTTGTCTGTCCACTCATAATCATTACCTGTGCAAATCGTGACACACACACACACACACACACACACACACATATATATATATATGTGCTTCATTGGATTACGTTACAAGCTGTGTAGAAAAATTAGTATTAACTTATACTTCGTTCATATTTTTATTTTGCCTGTTGCCTTTTTAGGGTTTTTAGAAATACATATGAAATATATGTATGAAGTAGATTATAATACCATATTGAAATACTTCAAATATTTTTTGAGGATAGAAGTTATTTATATTTGCTTCTAACGATCATCCTTCTAAGAAATGAGATAAGTGGATATCCGGGGTAGATCTTGAAGAATCACTAGAAAGCCTACTATTTGTAGTAAAACTACAAAGTGGAATGGCTTTTTGACTGAAGCTCTGTGAAACTGAGATGAGAGGTTTTGACATTTGAGACATTAGAACTTCAGGTTAAATATCTGGTTGCACAGAAGACTATGAGTTTTCAGTTTAGGGATTTTTGTCTGAAGTAGTGAGGTATCTTTTTGACCAATATAAATGAAAAATATTCAGAATTAAGGCTTTGGATTGTAGGTTCCAGCATAAATATCTACTGACTTAGATATCTAGTCTATTTATTCATTTATTTGCAGTTGGACTGCTGATGACCTCAACTTTTAAGAAGTGTGTACAAAAAATGGTTAGAGAGAGACAGCTACATATTTTTAAAAAATTTTAGAAGAAATCCCAGTTCTCTTACTGGCTTCAAATAGTTATTAGTTAGAATTAAAATTGCCTCCATTTTAGGAATGGAAAAAGTATTTAAATTCTCAGTCACTGAGGAAATATGTTTTAAGTCATCATTAGAACAAAGAAGAATTCCGAAAACTGGTGATTGTTTCCCAGTGTCCCAAGACATCCCCTTTTTCCATCTTTATTATTACCTGAGAACATTCACTTGCTTCACATTGGAATATTCCGGGCTGGAAGAAAGCCTTGATAAAGCATGCTTGTTGTTTGAGGATATGGTATTTAACAAGAAGCTACTGGTAAATCAGATTTATGTTTGCATTTGTTGGGCTTCCAATACGAACAGTAATGAAGCCATGAATATACTTTTTCAACAGAAAGGAACACTTTTTCCTGTTGAATAAAAGCCATCATGATTTATTGGTAGTTTTTTCTCCTTTTTGTTCTTTTGTTCTTAGCCATGCTGAAACTGTTCACTGTTCAGAAGCTAGCAGTATTATTAACTATGGCCTGATTTATTTTCAGATCTCAATAGAGAACGACTACCTTGGCCCCAGAAGAATTGAGAGTCTGCAGAAAGAAGATGCTGATTGGCAGAGGAAAGCCCACATGGCTGTTCTTTCTATTCAGGATCTTACAGTTAAATACTTTGAAATAACAGCTAAAGCACAGAAAGGTAGTTATTTTCTATTATCCTATACTTGAAATAAAAGATCTTGAAAGGTTAATGTTTATCATGTTCTGTATTGTATCATGTGATTACTTTTTTTTTTAATAAACTCTGTTTGAGAATTTTCGTAGATAGATCTTTCACAGCAGTCTTACTAAATGAGTCTGCAGTTAAGCAAGGACATATGGCTTGCACAGGCATCTGTGCTCTTATTCTTGTATCATTTTAACCAAAATAATCAGTTAATCAGTGTAAACAAACCAGAGGGTGCGGTTTCATCTTCGCTATTTTAGTTTGATTATGTATTGCTGCTGACAAAAGTGTGTCCCACTCTTTCCACTGCCTGAATGCAGATTCCTGTCTCTTTCTTTGCCTTGGTGGTAGTGATTGTGCAAATAGATGAATGAGCTACCCCTGGGAGAAAGTCTTCTTTGATGGGTAGGTTTCCTGTTGTCTCCCTGAATAGATCTGCTTCAAGAGAAGCAATCACTGTAAAAAAAACTCAAGTTAGGGTTAACGTGAAAATTCACCTTACCTGAAAAAGTGACTAAACTAGTTCAAATATGTTAATTAGAGCAAATTCTAAATGTATTTAGATTCTGCTCTAATGACGAATGTGGTAAGTAAAATACCTCTTTAGTTGATAAAAAATGCATATTTACAATTCCTTTCCTTTTTTATTTTTTTTTTCCATGTAATATTTTAATGTACAGCTGTCAGGATTGTGGGACAGGACACTGGAAAATGAAATGCCTGGAGATTTTTGATAAATGTACAGCAGGTGTGCAGGTTGTGTTTTGTTTGCTTTATTTGGCCTCCTACTGATCATAAGGTGGTCATGCATAGCAAAATAATAAGAGATGACAGGAAAAAATACATGAGAACAAATAGATATTTATTATCTAACAATAGTGATTGGTATTTTCTGGCACCTAGGGACTGAATGTTACTCTTTTTGGTTGTCTCACTTCCATGACTTTTGCTGTGCAAAGTTAAGTGTAATCAGTATCATGTGATTGTTCATATGTTAAAAATGGTGAAAATTTGAACTAGGTTAGCCTAGTTTTTTTTCCAGGGCTCAGGAAGAGAAATCCTGAGTCAAGCAAGGGACTATTGCTACTCTGAAGGCTTCCGTAAAAGATTCTAGTTCATCTCTGTACACTAAGGGCAGATTGTACCTTGTCATCTAATTATCCCATGAAGCAATCTTTGAGTAAAAGAAAACATTGTTTAACAAAAAGAGGCTTGTTAAATTCATTATTCTTTCTGAATTGCACTTGAGGTCAAGCTCAAACTTTTGTTTTAAATTGTAATTCCTATTTTACTTTGCAGATTTGTGTTAAATTTATGACTGCACTTTAGAATTTATGAAGGAAAACTGGTGATTTCAGTAGCTGATCGTAGACGCTTTCAGAAGCAGGGGAAATCTGGGATGCACTTCTAGACCACATGATAATATTAACCAGTATTTTTGCTAAGTCAGAAGTTCTGAACTTGTGGTTTAGACATTCAGGTAATATGTGTTTAGAATAGTTCCTCTGAATAACAAAAATTGGATTTATAATAGTGAAATGGTAAACAAACAGGAAATTACATACTTATATGAATCCTAAGAATTCTTAAACCTTGAATATAAAGGTTATTACTCTATAGAATGACTTCTCTGCTAAGAGAACTTTTTATAGTTTTGGATACAAGCATGCACAGTCTCTACAGGAAAATCATTATGGAGATCTGAAAAGAAGACTGATGACTGCCTTTTTCTTTCCTTCTGCAGCTGTGTATGACCGAATGCGAGCAGACCAGAAAAAATTTGGTAAGGCAGCATGGGCAGCAGCAGTGGAACGTATGGAAAAGCTTCAGTATGCTGTTTCTAAGGAGACTTTGCAGTTGATGCGTGCTAAAGAAATCTGTTTGGAGCAGAAGAAACACGCACTAAAAGAGGAGGTAATTTTTCATACCAATAGGCAGAAAAATTAAACACATAGTAAAAAATTGAACCTCTAGGAGTGCACTTGAAAGAAATGAATCAACAGACATGAAAGTCATTATTTTTCATATTTTTAATAATATAAGTCTGTATTTTAATTCCCCACATTCAATCATATTCAGCAAATGAAATTTTGTTGTAGATGTGGCAGAGTCCTGAAGGAATTCACTGATGTATCGCCAAGCCACCCTTGATGGTGCTTGAAAATAGAATCATAGAATGGCCTGGGTTGAAAAGGGCCACAATGATCATCTAGTTTCAACCCCCCTGCTATGTGCAGGGTCGCCAACCACTGGAAAAGTTATGTCAGTCAGGTGTAGTCCCAGGTGACTGGAAAAAAGGGTGGTAAGGTACTCAAATTAAGAAGGGCTGAAAAGATGACCAAGGAACTACTGACATACTAGTCTCACCTCTGTGCTAGGGAAGACCTTGGAGCAGATCATCCTGGAAGATATGCTAACACATGTGGAAGAAAAGGAGTTGATATGGGATAGCTCAGGCATGTCCAACTTCCATAGTGTCTTTGACATGGTCCCTCATAGCACCCTTCTCCCCAAATTGGAAAGATATGGATTTTATGAGTGGAATGTTTGGTGGATGAGAAACTGGTTGTGAGATAGTACCCAGAGAGTGGTGGTCAATGGCTTGATGTTCTGATAGAGATCAGTGACAAGTAGTGTCCCTCAAGGGGTGAGTACTGGGACTAGTGATCTTTAACATCTTTGTCAGTGGCATCATCAGTGGGATCGAGCACACCCTCAGTGAGTTTGTGGATGATGTTATGCTGTGTGGTGCACTTGACATGCCTAAGGGACCGGATGCCATCCGGAGAGACCTAGACAGACTCAGGCAATGGGCCCAGGTGAATCTCGTGAGGTTCAATAAATCCAAGTACAAGGTGTTGCTCCTGGTTTGCAGCAACCCCTGCTATCAGTATGAGCTGGGGTGTGTAAGGATGGAGTGCAGCTGTGCTGAGTAGAACTTGGGAATACTGACGGATGGCAAGCTGAACATGATCCAGCTGAACATGATCTCTTACTGCCCAGAAAGCCAGCTGGATCCTGTGCTACATCAAAAGAAGCCTAGTCAGCAGGTTGAGGAAGGCAGTCATAGAATCATAGAATCGCTAAGGTTGGAAAAGACCCACAGGATCATCCAGTCCAACCATTTGCCCATCACCAATGATTCTTGCTAAACCATGTCCCTCAACACAACATCCAAACGCTCTTTGAACACCACCAGGGTCGGTGACTCCACCACCTCTCTGGGCAGCCCATTCCAGTGCCTGACCACCCTTTCAGGGAAGTAGTATTTCCTAACGTCCAGCCTGAACCTTCCCTGGCGCAGTTTGAAGCTGTACGCATTTTGAAGCTGTGAAGCTAATCCTGCCCCTCTGCTCTGCACTGGTGAGACCTCATCCCGAGCACCACATGCAGCTGTGGAGTCCTTAGTACAGGAGGTGCTTGGACCCACTGTGCATCCAGAGGAGGGCCACAAAAATGATCCAAGGGATGGAACACCTCCCCTGTGAGGACAGGCTGAGGGAGCTGGGTCTGTTCAGCCAGGAGATGAGAAGGCTCCAGCAAGAACTGATAACAGCTTTTCAGTATCTAAAGAGGGGCTGTAAGAAGGAAGGGGACAGACTCTTTAGCAGAGTCTGTTGGGATAGGAGGAGGGGAGATGGTTTCAAACTAAATGAGGAGAGATATAGATTGGATATAAGGAAGACATTTTTTATAAGGGTGGTGAGGTACTCTAGTGGGTTGCTCAGAGAGGTGGCAGCTGCCCCATCCCTGGAGACATCCACGGTCAGGCTGAATGGGGCTCAGAGCAACCTGATCTAGCTGTATATGTCTCTATTTGTTGCGGGAGAGTTGGACTAGATAATCGTTAAAGGTCCTTTCCACCTCAGAAGGTTCTTTTGTACCACTTTTTACCTTTTTCTGGTTAGTCAACGCAGATTACAGTTTTTGCTGCTAATGTTCATGGCTATCCACTAAATGCCTTAAAAAAGGAATAGAAGCTGAAATCTGCTGTTCAGTAATTTCCATACTACCTCTCGGGGCATTAGCACTTTTGTTTTGAGCAATTTTTGACAGTCCATATGGAAGGATCTTCACATTATACAGATGACTGGCCTGTTATACAGGCAGTACTTTGATTTTGCTTACCCTGTTTATTAAGGCAGTCCTCCAGGGGGATTGGTACTAGCTGCAGTACTCTGGAGGAAAGAGTACATACATTAAACTGTCTTTAAATACCTTGGCAGAAAAAAACCACACACATTAGATTTTATGATACTTCCTCAAAACAAATATGCTAAAAATCTTTCTTTTAAAGTCTGTTGTCTTATGATTATTCTAAGAACTTTGCAGGCATACTAATGTTAACTTGCATTTTATTCATAGAGTTACTGGCTTAAGAGTACTCTCCAGATGCCTGTTGGTCAACAAAATTTCTCTGAATTCTGTTAGAAAAAGAAGTTATTCAGAAAGCTCAGGACTTTAACACAATACAGATAGGTAAATTTGCAGACAGATGATGCACCTTTTTATAGTCTTCTGTGAAAGACAGAGAGCTTCATGTACAAGGGAGTAAACGCAAGCATGAAATTAAAGTGTGCCTCATTACAATTATACTTTTTATAATCGAGATTCATTTTGATTAATGAGTGATTATTGAGACGTGGAGGAGCATTTGGGACTAAGTAGAGAGACAAGATTTATTGTGGTATAGTAGGATGCTGGAGGTCTCTGAAGTGACAGGTTGGGGGCTTTTTGAAAAAGAGGAACAAGAAGCGTCTGATGGGTGTGCATCAACGTGGTGCTTTGGGATGTTGTGTAATAAGGTTGAAAATTAAAACAAGGTGATTGGGATGATATCAGGACCATCTTCTGTTCTGAAATGCCTTTTTTATTGCTTCGAGAATGGGGTAGCTCTAAGTATGAAGCGGTTGGATATTAGGAAAAAATTCTTCTCAGAAACAGTGGCAGTGAATTGGAAAAGGCTGCCCAGGGAAGTGGTGGAGTCACTGTCCCCGGAGATTTTCAAAGAGTAGAAGTGGCACTGAGAGACATGGGTTAATAGGTATGGTGGTGATGGACTAGATGATCTCAAAGATCTTTTCTGACCTTAGTGATTCTGTGCAAAATTGGATGTGACAAATGTGACTTGGAATCCTGCGTGGTAGAAGAAGGTTGCAGTCTTATCATAGTTTTCATTCAGTATGTTAATGAAACACTTTTTTTTTGTCTCCTAAAATGCTTTACACTTAAATATATAGAAAGCTACTACATTTTCCACACTACCATGATATGACAATAATTTTCCTCTTTCTTACCTGAGCATTAATAACATGATTTTCTCTGTGCATAGTACTGCAGAGGATTTAAATGAATAATTATCAGTGCAGGAACATCATCTTTTGATTTTAGTGTCAATACATGATTTGCCAAATAGCCTGGTGGAAAACTGTTACTACAAGAAGATGGAGTTGAACACACAAAAAATATAGATCTTGGTAAGGCCTGTGTAAGCTGCAGATGGAAACAACTGTGTTGAAAGAGATACTATTGGATTAGCATGCAGTACATTTGTTGCTGTAGTACACTGGGGATCTTAGTGGTTTTTTTGTGGTATCAAAATAAAGGTGGAGTTCACAAATGGTATGGTGGGACATTTTTGTTTTAAAAGAAATGATTGAAATGACACTGTAGAAGAGCTGGGGTAGTCCTAGAGCTAGGCATAACAGAAACAGAATAAAATTGCAGAGTACACAGTGGCACTGGAGTAAATTCCAAATTAGCAAGCTCATATAATAGAATATAGCCATGGAATTGACAAAAAAGATGAGCGGTTTCTGGGAATATTTGATATGGTCATGCACTACATCCTTATGTCTAAATTGGAGAGAGATGGGTTTGAAGGTTAGCCTATTTGGTGAATGAAGAACTGTTTGAGTGGTTATAGCTAGAGAGTTGTGGTCAGAAACTATGTGTTCAAATGGAGGCTGGTGATAAGTGGTATTCCCTATGGGTTTGTCTTGGGACTTCAACATTTTTATCAGCACTGTGGACAGTGAGATCGAGTACACCCTCCACAAACTTGCTGGTGACACCAAGCTAAGTGGTGCAGTTGATGCAATAGAATGAAGGGATGCTATCCAGAGGGACCTGGTCAGGCTTAAAAAATGGGCCTATGAGAACCTAACGAGGTTCAACAAGGGCAAATACAAGGCGTTGCACTTGGGTCAGAGCATTCCCAGATAGGTGTACAGACTGGGAGAATATCTCATGGAGACCAGCCCAGTGAAGAAGGACATGGTGGTCCTGGTGAGCGAAGGGCAGATATGAGCCAGCCCATACTTGCAGCCCAGAAAGCCAACTGTATCCTGGGCTGCATCGAAACAGGAGTGGCCAGCCAGGAGTGGGAGATGATTGTCCCTCTCTACGCTGCCCTCATGAGACCCCACCTCCAGTACTGCATCCAGGCTTAGAGCCCTCAGCATAAGACTGATGTGCTGATGTTGGAGTGGGTCCAGAGGAGGCCACCAAGGTGATCAGAGGGCTGGAAGCACCTCTCCTACAAGAAAGGTTGAGGGAGCTGACCTTGTTCAGCTTGGAGAAGAGGAGCCTCTTGGGAGACCTCATTGAGGCCATCCAGTTACTTGAGGGAACTTAGAAACAAAAAGGAGACAGACTTTTTACGTGGTTTCCTTTTTACAAGGGGAATGGTTTTAAACTAAAAGAGGGGCAATATAGGTTAGATGATGTTAGGTGGAAATTCTTTACTTGAGTTGGTGAGGCACCTTTTTGCAGCCCTCTGAGCCTGGTGGGTACAGCTCTTAGGTGATCTGCCTATCAGCTATACCAGGTGTGTACAATTAAGGAGACTTAATCATTTTGTTTGGACAAAATGTGTAGTTATGAAGTATAGCAAACTCAGCTAAGAAGTCATGTGAAAATTCTCATTAGAAGATTATATTAATTATGAAGTTGTTTAGTTGGAGTTGTAGTTTTAGGGAAGAATATCTGGTGTCCTGCTATTTGATCCTTTTGAATTTTCATGTATGTCATTTTGTGGATAAAATAATGTAAAACAGCTGAGGTTAGCAGTTGAATTTCAAGAACAAAGTTGTCTTTTTAATGCTTCATTTTAATTTCCTTCTCACTGTGACAAAGTCTTAGTAATAAATCAAAAATAGTTTTTGCTTTTTTTCCATGCATAGACTGTTTGATTACTACTCTAATTACACATCAAAAACTCCTTGAAGAAGCTGTCCATGTCAGTGATTATGTCTTTGAATTAGGTAGTGTCTTCTACGTTTAAATAAAGTGCTGATTTTAATATATTAATTTAGCTTCTCATAAGTTAGTAAAGCTGTGTAGACAGAAGTTGAAAAACTGAAAGTATTGAATGATGAGATACAGTGGAAGGAGCTACATATGGGCTCTAACTTTGCACATGTAGATTCTTGGGATTTGAACAATGTTTTAGAAGACTGAATTGCCCTTTAAATTAGGCCAGTTGGTACTGGTTTATTTAACAGCTGAAACTGTTTGCATTATTGCTATCAGTATATATATTTTTTAATCAAAAGTAGAACTTTTGTGTACTAGAACTAGTACACAAATTACACTTTGATCTTTTTATTTTCCTGTTCAGTACCTCTGTAAATTCTATCTTGTTCTGAATTTTGTTTGAGGGGAATGATGAAAACTTTCCTTTGAGGCAGACCAGAGTCTATTTTGGTGGACTGGTTCCCAAGACATGTCCTCATGACAGTAAACAGAAACATTAAATCACAGTGAGAATCCTTTGTAATTCTGTAAGTATGTGAAATAGTTTGGACAAATGGAAATGTGCAACTGAACACTTAAAAACCAACAAGTCTCTTCCTGCATATGTAGGAATCAGTAACTAATCTTGTATTTTTTAATTTCCTTTTGTTGTTTTGTTTTGTTTTTTGTTTTTTTTTTTTTTGCTTTAGAAGTGTACAGTACAGTTGTGAACATCCACTTCAAAACACTTTAAATGTGCATGGTAAACGGTTAGTGATATTTTCATAAAAATATATTCCAACAAATTACTGGTTGGCTTCTGTAATTTTTTTTTGTAGTTTGTAATTGTAGAAGTTCTTTTTTTTCTTGTGCAATGAGCCTAAATGAAAGATACATTTACTTCCAATGACTTTAAATATTTAAGCATGTATTGAATTTCATGACTGTTATTTTGCTTTTGCCTGTATTGAATGCATCGGCAAAAATAAAAATATTATTTAAGGATTCTATTCAAGAAAACCTGAAAGTCTTTCTAGAAAACTTTTTTTTTTTCTTAGCAGCTATATATATGTGTGTTAGCAATGGATAACAATCTACTAAAGATGCCACAAAATATTTTTCAGAAAACTATGTTTCACTGTAGTAGCGGGGTTTTTTTTGTTTTTTTTTTAATTTGCCTGCAAGCATTCTGTTATGGTAAAAGGGTGGATTTGATGACTGTTAGTTCTGTGCTCTCTTTGACTATTTTTAAAATTATTTTTGTCATCTTAGTATGTTATCTTAGAATGTGTTCTACAGTTCTTACTGGGGGCCTTCTGTTTTAAACCATTATGTCCTTATTAATTTACCTGTGTTTGAGTCTGCATTCTGCCATAGAAATGTTAGGAAAACTAAGTTCTTGCTTAAGGTCTTTACTTAGTAAGAATGAGACAACGAAGAAACACTGTTGCTTCAATTAGGGCCACATAGATTCAATTATTTGTTATAAATCAATGCAGGAGGTTGAGGCGTATCAGGGAATCCAACTCAGATCTCAGTTCTAATTCTTCGTCCAGCTGCAAAATATTTCTTTCCTGTAATCACATTCTCACTTTGAAGTTCCTAGTATTTTCTCCACTGGTTTGAGATTGGTTACACACTCACAAATGACTGAAATTAAAGGTTCAATTTTTTTAATTTTTTTTTCATGCACTTCTATATAGCTTAGATATCTGAGAACCATACAATATTCATTTTACATTCCTGTTGCATGTAAAAACTGAATATAGTAATGTTAAATGCCTTAAATGGATCAGGTAGGTGGCAGCATCTCTAACATATGCTTGCAGGGCTAAGATTTTGTTGTCGCTTGGGCCTTTATGTTGCAGACACTGGTATAGCTGAAAGAAATTTTGAGCTGCTATAACTGCATTAGCTGATACTTTTACTTTGTGTCTGTGCAGTCTTTGCAATGTCTATGGACTTAAAATTTGTGAACATCTTTTTTTGAAGAAAAGTTTGGGTGAATTTCACAGTCCAATGACATAGCACTACTTCTTAGAAGTGGTAGAAGTTTGTGTCCTGTGGTAGAAGTTTGAGTGACATTGCATTAATTTGTTGAAAAAAAAGTGCCTGTGTATGTCTGCATATATACATGTATGTATGTATATGTGTGTGTGTGTGTGTGTGTGTGTAAGAGAATCCTTTTAACATGCCAAAACACAGGAGTGTCTCTTGCAAGCTAGCTTCTATTAAAAACTGGGAGATTCAGAAGAAATAGTCCTTTTGCACTAAAAGCTTTTACTCTTTATTTTGTTTACTGTTTTGATAATAATAGGATGTAGAGAGATGGATGTAGAATAGTAGACTGCCTTAGCAATACATATTGGTGTCACTGGACAAAAACATAAGAACTATGCATTATTGATTGTAAGATTTATGATAATCACTTAAAGACTTATTCATCCTTTCTGGATGATAACTGGGAAAAAATGCATTCAGTAAATAATTTAGTAGAAGACATTTTAAGAGTAGAAATTTTAAGATTTGATTCACAGTTCTTCCATCTGTTAATCTCAGGCAAAACAAAGTGTAATTTAGGGAGCTGTTTCCTCACTGTGTAATTAAGCTGTGAAATCTCTGTTGGTGGATAATGGCTCAGGTGCTAAAAGCTTACACACTATTAAAGACGGGGATAGGACAAAGCCTTGCAGTAAAATCAAGGGAGTGTATTCAACATAAAAGGCAGCTTAAGAAGTCGTGAGCTGCAAGCTGTAAGAGAGGCTGTTCCATTTTAGGGAAGTGTTGCTGTACTGTATTTCATCTTCCTGGATATTTGCTATTACAATCTTTATCTGAAACAATAAGGGTTTTTTGTTTGTTTGTTTGATTCAGTACAGGAGTGTTTCTGATCTAGTGTAATTATGTCTAAATATATATGATAAATTAAACCTGGAAAACTCTTCTGTGGTTATTGACAGCCTTGGTCCCTCAAGAGACCACCAAAGTGTGAAAACCTTGTAGCAAGTATTTTTTTATTATTATTTTTTTTTAATGTATGGTTGGATAGATCTTTTATTTTCTCCTTGGTAGATGTTCCTTTTTAGTGCTGGAGTAGCTGTCCTGTGGTAACTGGATCCCCTTCCATTAGAACAGTAAGATAGATAGGTCACAAGTCTTCAGTAAGAATTAGATTTACTTTCATCCTTTGTATGGGAGAAACTGTAAGCATTAATTTTTGGGAAGGTAGAGAGTTTGATTGTGACCTTAGCACTTCTTCTGCATGCAAGTTGTAGAGCTGCATGGCTTTGAATTCACTCTAAAGTGAAAACATAAGTGTTTCGTAAATGTGATCTGGTCGGTCAGCTATTTAAATAGCCAACAATATTTAAATATTGTTTTGCTGAATGCATGCTTGCCTGAAGTCAGGAGAATTATCTAAGTTTATTTTTGGTGTTTCTTGTGTCACTTTTTCAGACTAAAGCCACAATTAATTACTGAAAAATATACAAAAGCTTTAACTACTCCTTTTTTATTCCTGCTTAATTGTCTTCAGCCTTTTTTTTTATTATTATTATTTTTGAAATAAACTCCTCAGTAAAGTTGTCTTTAATCAGAAATCAACACATGTAATTTTCCCTGGTTCTGCCACCTCTCACTTTTTTCCCTACTTCAGCTACAGTAATTTTGAGGTAGTTTTCTAGATGCTGTTACATTTTTTGGATTGAAGATAAGAATATAGTATCTCTTGTGAGAATCAGGTGGGGGAGGAAGAGTGATAGGGTTATTTCATGCTACTTATTATATGACTTAGCACTTCAGCCATCAGGAATATCTACCATATTGAAAAAAGTGTCAAGTATTGTAGGTGCCTGATAGTGTGTGGCTTGTCAAAACCAGCCTTCTACTCTTGATGCTTTCAGTTTTAATGTGCTATATTTAGTGTACCAGACTGTATCTAGCTGTAATGATAAAATCCGTGGCTTTATTTTCTTTATCCTGGAACTGTATGTTTATTCTTTTTTCCCCCTCTTTCCATTTAGATGCAAAGTCTGAAGGGTGGTACAGAAGCCATAGCCCACTTGGATCAGTTAGAAGCTGATTATTATGATCTGCAGCTTCAATTATATGAAGTGCAGTTTGAGATCTTGAAATATGAAGAGCTGCTGCTGACAGCACAACTTGAAAGCATCAGAAGACTGATATCAGGTACTTTGTGCATTCTAACTTAACACATGATGTGAAAAAAAGATAATTCTCTTCTTAAAGGTCTAGTAAAGCCTGTGGGAATGAAATGAGAACAGTTTCTCTACCATGTGACAAGCTGGATAGTTTTAGTTTGATTCTTGTCTGTGTTTGAAAATGAGCAAATAAGGTTCTGTGTTTAGAAAAACTAAATTCAGGCAGGGAGAAATGTCTTTATTGCTGGTCTTGGGTGATTAAAACCTGCATTTGTGTTACTTGTTTCTTGAAAGTGACTGGCTTACAGAAGATCTTACTGTAAAACAGAATTCTTCAGCAAAATCTTGAAGCTGCTTTTATCACAATCTCACTGGTGTAGAGCAATGGTGCAAGCCTCTTATTTCCAAACCATCTTGTGTACTTAGAAACTAAAGAAATAGTACAAGAAAAATGTACAGCATTTTTGAATCTAGTTCTGTCTTTGGACCTTTTTACATTTAATGTTTTTATTAAGATAAGCTCTGTTTTATTGTTAGAGTGTAGGGCTTGTGTAGCTTTTTTTTAGGGATAGAAAAGTCATTTGAAAGAGCAGAGATTTGAGGGCAGATTGTATTTTGGGTTGCCTCTGGGGAAAGAAAAAACAGGGAGTACTACGGATTTCTCTTGCTGTTGTGTGTATGTCCAACCTTCAGGCTTGTGATGGCAACAAAGTTAACTGCATGTGTGGGAGGTAGGATTGAAAATTCTGTAAGTGACTTAAATGAAGTGTAAGACCTTTGACAGTGTGCCTTTGTGGAGAGCTTGTTGTTGCTGTACACATACTTTTGTTTGTACTTGAGTAATGAGTACTGATTAATTACACTGAAAGAAAACACTTGAACAGGAGACTGAGAAGAAATTCCCATCAGAAATTTGTATCAGAAATTTGTATCAAAATCCTTTCATGTAGTGATAGTAGAACCAAAGGGCCTTCAGAGATTAAGTCTCCTGTAAAAATATAATCGGTTATTACAAGTTTTAATAAAAGTTATCTCTAGAAATCTCAAAAAAAAAAAAAAAAATCACTCCAAAAACTTAGCCTTTCAACTTGACCCATGGGAAAACAAAGCCCCTAGTCAACTAAAAATACAAACTGTCTCCTACTCTGCCAGCAACAAAATTGACTGTTCTCGTTTCCTTTGTTCTTTTAAATTTATAGACTACTCTTTAATAAATCTTTTCTTTCTTTTTTCTTCCAATTAGAGCTAGAAGAAATTACTGTTTAACAACTCTTGTCATATACCATAGCGTAGAAAATGAAGAACACAGTTCCTAAACATGTTGGAATTTTGCTGAAATGCTTAAAATCTTTATGATTTGATATATGTGGCTTAGTAACTTCTAGAGGCTGTTGCTATTCTGTCTTCATTGACTATATTGGCTCTGCAGTGGTGTATCAGAAGATTTTTGGATTCTGTTTCAGTTTATGGGATATAGGCAGAACTACAAATAAAATTCTGGCTGAGAATTTTTTGAGAGCGCAATTTGAATTCCCTGTGAGATTAAATGTGCAAGTTGTAAGCTAGAAGGAAAACATTTTCTTGTGCAAATCCAACACACTGGGTCTGAAAACTATTAAATAATAATACATCATCTTAACTTTAAATGGCAGTAGTAGTCTTTTACCATCATTAATCAAATACTAACATTCAAAAAACGTGAATTTATTAGGTTAGAATTCTAGAGAGTCTTATCCTATCCATACAAACTACCTATATATTTTTGTAAGATGGATTTGTGGTGACTGTGTTGCCATCAACAGAGAATGGGTTAGTTGTTTACTGTTTTGGATGTGGGAGGGTGTTAACAGTTGGAAATAACATGGATTATATCTGAAGGTGAATAATTCTTATTGTTTTATTCTAAATATTTGTGTCATTAAAATGTGTAAGTACTTAACTGATTTTATAGCAATTTTAGAAGTTCTAAAGCTTTTTATCGAAATGTTTTGGAACTTCTGATGGATTGTTGCTTTTTTTTCCTTTTTCTTTTTTTCTTTCTTTTTTTTTTTTTTTCAAACAGTAAAAAAGCATTTGACATGTTGACCTGATGAAACAGTGGGAATTGGCATCAAAGGAGTTTCAGGATGGGTACTAGGAAAAAGGTTCTTCACCAGAGGCACTGGAATAGGTTTCCCAGCAGCCCCAAGCTGCCAGAGTTCAAGAGGCATTTGGACAGTGCTCTCAGGCATAGGGTTTAAATTTTGAGATGTCCCTGCGTGGAGCCATATTTGGACTCAGTGATTCTTGTGGGTCCCTTCCAGTTCAGGATGTTCGGTGATTCTGTGTTTTATCTTGTACATTTGACAGTTTTGCAACTGAGCTATTAGGATTTCATTTGTAAATTGCTATCCTTGACTCTTATAGAAATCACATTCTAAAGCAAGTGAATTCTTCCATTTTGTAAGTGTGTAGGGAAACACAATTGGTTTTAGCCATAGTTCTTGTTTTTACACACTATTTAGAAGTGGGTTCTAAGCACTTAATGGCTTTATGTCTGGATAAAACTCTGTATAAATTGTGCACTGCCCTGAAGACTTGAATAGGTCTGATATTTGTTATTTTTTCCAGTAGTGCAATATCCTGCTGACTCAATTTACATTATGTAATCAAAATGTTGGTTGCAGCACAGACCTTATGCACACACAATCTGAACTAAGAACCACTTTTGAAATTGACAGTGTTCTGAAGAACACACTGTCCTCCCCGTATCTTCTAAGGGCAGAAATAGGAGGAAGCCACAGTCTTCCTAAGAGGTACCTGATGAAGGAGAAATCATGGAATTGCTCAGGCTGGAAAAGACCTTAAAGATCATCAAGTCCAAGCACAATCTAACCATACTACCCTAACTCTAACAGCCCTCTGCTAAATTATGTCGCTGAGCACCACATCCAAATGGTCTTTAAACACATTCAGGGATGGTGACTCAACCACCTTCCTGGGGAGCCTTTTCCAGTGCTTAACAACCCCTTCTGTAAAAAAGTTCTTTCCTGATATCCAGCCTAAACTTACCATGGTGCAGCTTGAGGCCGTTTCCCCTCATTGCCAAATGAGCTTGGTGGAGTAGATACTTAACAGTCAAGCTAGTTATAACTGAAAGTTAAAGTCAGTAGTATCATATACCAAAAAGGATACATTACAAGCAATTCCTACTTGGTATGCCAATGAAATGGGGGAACAAGAAACCTTTGCTGCTTCTTTATCAAAACATTTTGCAAGGATCTGAAATCACCATTCCTTCTTTCCTGGCAAGAAATGAGAAGTCAAGCTATCATAACTGTGCTGAATGCTACACTGAATGCTTCACTCAGGAGGCTAAAAATCGTGTTGATAGAACTGTTAGTAACGATAAGCCTGTGATGTTTTGAATAACTGCCTTGAAGTTACCTTCTCACTGCTGCCTCTCAGCACAGGCAGTGACTGGAAGGTTAGAAACATCCTGAAAGGATTTTTGGCAGTGTATTGTCTAATTTCCCTTGTAATAGTAGGTTGTGGCAGAAGAATCTCATGCTTAAAGACTTCAGAAAGAATCTATACATTCTGAACTTTGTAGTGAAGTCCACAGGATATTACTGTAGGGGGTGGGTCCCTTGTATTAGTTAAGTGATCCGAAGGCATGCATGGGCACTGTGATCAAGTTAGTTTACAGACAGAAGTGCCACATTTTCAGTAGTGTTTGTTCTTTAATGTTTGAGCTTACCTCAATGACAAGCTTCTAATCTTCTGCTTCTACTCTTCTTCTGAAATGACTGTAGTATTCTTATGCATTAAATCTTGCAACACAGGGTAGCATTGTCTTGTAACAAAACAAAATGTTGACCAAAGACACTCTGTTGATTTGACTTTTTTGTTGCTGATATTTTTAAAACAGAGAAGAGAGATGAAGTGGTATATTATGACACTTACGAAAGCATGGAAGCAATGCTTGAAAAAGAGGATCCGGCGACATCTGTACACCTGCAAAAAGAGGAGCTGCAAAAGTTGCAACAAAAAATCCGCCAGCTGGAAGCGAGGCGTGGACGTATTTCAGCCAAGAAAGCCTACCTCAGAAATAAGAAGGTACTAATAAGTTGCAAATTTCTGTCATTACTAGCAAACTTAATAAAGCTTCAAAATTACATTTCAAAGGATTATTTTACATTAAATTCAGCTTCTACATCTCAGAAATTCAGTGGATTATATTTACTGTATGTTAAAAGTTGTTTTAGAATGTAATTAGACAAACAAAGAAGCATATATAATAAAATTGATATTTTAAGATCCAATTTAGTTTGGCTTTAGAGGACTCTTTAATGACATGGAAGTGAACAAATAAAATTAATTCTATTAACTTATCAAATCACTTGCATGTGGAGATTCTAGCATGTTTTTACAGAGAGTGGATTTATGTCTTGATTTATATTTTGCAGAAGAAAATCTTCAAGGATGTTTTCTCATTCATGAGCTATACTTTTATTCTCTTACTTCTCTCCTTCTAAGGAAAAGCAGCTATATATGAAATCCAGTATACATTCTTAATTTATAAAACTAGGCTTGCTATTATGAGTTAATAGGTTTGGTTTCATTTTTTAATTTGTTTCACGGTTGAAATACTGTACTGAAAGTGTTTTTTCATGCAGCAAAGATTTTGACGTGCTGTGTCAAATATAGGTAAATATATATTCATTCCTTCTTTCAGAATGCCTTGTTCATTGTTCTCTGGCAGTTGACACTTAGATCAATGTGCATTATTAATGAGTTAATTTAATGAATAAAGTTTTTAGAGAACAATGTAATACTTGTTTAAAAAAAAAAGTGTTTCCACATCTTTTTTGTATGTTCTCAAAATATATAGAAGTCCTAGCTGAGATCCCTTTTTACATCAGGATCTTTATATTTTGTGTTTTATATGATTAACAAAATATGGTGAAGAGTGATTAAGGAAGCACAGAAAATGATTCTCTGAAATCAGATTTTATTTTTCAGGGGAAGTTGTTCCATTAGCCAAGTACTTGAAATTCTTGTCTGTTAAGGAGATAATGTAGCAACAGATAATCAATTACAGTGTGTAGAATAAGATGAAAATGACTATAGTCAGAGAAGTTTATATTTACTTTTTCAGAAATTCTTTCCTTGTTTATGCAGTGGATTTTTTTTATGACATTGTCAAATATTTTTAAGACATCTTTACTTAGAAACTTCTCTTACAGATCTGTTAGAGACCTTACTCGGTTGTACTTCAGATGTTTTTTAAATTTTACATTTTACTGACGTCAGTGCTGTTTCACCTTACTGATATTTTACTAACATGAATGTAAGCTCTATACTAATATTTTTTACACAAAATCTATTTGCATTTATTAAGCAGTCATCTCCTGAAGTTCCTTTGTCTTGATGACAGTTACAGAAGAAAAAGCACTCATTATTTTTCTTGTTTCTTTAAAGCAATTCATGAATCTTACATGGAAGATCTCTCTATTGTTATCCTAGTCTACCCCCTGCTGGTTGCACAGTAGTATTAATTAAAACAGATGTTTGTTTAATACTATAACTTATTATAGAGCTAGATTTCTAGCAGTGTTATGGTAATAAAGATAATCTAGAAGGTGTCTAGAAAAATTATTTGGAAAACAAAGTTATGAATAGAATTATTTGACATCCAATTGAAGTGTTTCCTGTCATGAGCAGCTGAGAGAAGACCGTTTGAAGTTGTTTGGGCCATTCTTACAGTGCATGCTTTTACCTACAGATCTTCACATGCTGCTAAGACCATTGGATAAGAGATTTTCACTGTTTCACAGTCAGTGAAAACAAGGTTAAAGCACAGCCCATGCCTAAGCAGATGTATGCAGTAACAGTTAACTTAAGGTTACTTGGTATGCTTTCATAATATTATTATAACTATTATGTTCTAAGGGCATAACTACATAGAAATCTTAAACTGTGCTTTCTGCACATACTGAGTTTACTAAATGAGAAGATAATTTTTTAACTGGGACGTTGTTCAATATGAAAGCAAAATTCACTGAAACTAGGTACAACACTAATGCAGACCTCTTTTCACTATATTACATGTTACTGGTTTTGAATGTATCAGCTTATCCAGCAATAAAAGTTAAGTAGTTGATTAGTTCTCTTTTTCTGTCTTCTGAATAGAACTACAGAAATTGGTCAGATGATTACAGGCCCAAAACAGTACTTCTGGATACTTTCTGAAGTTTGCATGGCTGGTCAGCACCTTTCATGAAGTGTGGCTCTCTAACTGATCATAGTGTTTCCAACTAGAGATTTAAGTAGTCCAGAATATGAAAGATTATGTCACATATGTGGCAGACTATATTCCTGAGTATAGAATCATACAATCCTTATAGTTGGAATAATCTTTTTTAACAAGAGTATGAGGTTATTGATTTATGTTCAACTTGTCATCCACCATAATCATACAGTTCATTTTCTTTGATATTTCCTCCTCTTTTTTTTTTTTCCCCATCATCCTTTGCTTGCGGAAGCTTAATCTTGTCCACGTAGAACCTCACATTTATCCCTATGAAATTGCAGCCTTTCTTTGTTAAGAACATCTTGGTAATTGAGATGATTCAGAGTTCTAATACTGTGCTGTAACATGTTTTCAGCCCCTCCTAATTGTTGTGGGGTTTTTCTTGGTATTATTTCAAGTCATGCAGAACTAATTATATTAAAGTAGGTCATTTCTTTATTAGTATGAAATCAGCACCAAGGATGTTTTTGTCCAGCTTATCCTCTTTCTTTACATGTTTAAAATATATTTCACTATTGCTCTTATTCAGAAATATTTAAGTATTGATGCTAAACAAAACAAATTCAGGAAAGTCTGAGCCTCAATTATTTATGAGAATATGTTCCTGTAATTTACATACTGAAGTACTGTTCATATTATTTTTCACTATTCTTGCCAACATGCAAAAAACCCCAAGAAATAGAATGTAATCATCTTCACAGAATCATAGAAAGCCTTAGGTCAGAAGGGACCTTAGATTATCTAGTTTGAACCACAGTGCCATTCACAGGGTTGCAAACTACCGTATCAGACTGCCCGGGTTCCCATCCCACCTGGGCTCAAACACCTCTGGGGATGACTGGGTGTTCGCAGCTTCTCTGGGCAGCCTGTGCCAGTGTCTCACCAGCCTGAGTAAAGAATTTCTGGCTAACATCTAATCTGTGTCACCCCTCTTTTAGTTTAAAACCATTCCCCTTGTAAAAAGGAAACCACGTAAAAAGTCTGTCTCCTTTTTGTTTCTAAGTTCCCTCAAGTAACTGGATGGCCTCAGTGAGGTCTCCCAAGAGGCTCCTCTTCTCCAAGCTGAACAAGGTCAGCTCCCTCAACCTTTCTTGTAGGAGAGGTGCTTCCAGCCCTCTGATCATCTTGGTGGCCTCCTCTGGACCCACTCCAACAGCAGCACATCTGTCTTATGCTGAGGGCTCTAAGCCTGGACGCAGTACTGGAGGTGGGGTTTCACGAGGGCAGAGGGTAGAGAGGGACAATAAATCTCCCACTCCTGGCTGGCCACTCCTTTTTTGATGCAGCCCGTCAAACCGTTGACTGTCTGGGCTGCAAGAGCACACTGCTGGCACAAGTCCAACTTTTCATCCATCAGGACCCCCCAAATCCTTCTTTGCAAGTTTAGTTTCATCTGTGCTTGGCTTTCCTAATCCCATCTTTGCATGTCTGGACAGCATCCCTGTACTCTTCCCAGACTACCCATTTCTGCTTCTGCTGCCTGTACGTGTCCTTCTTATCCCTCAGTTTGAACAGCAGGTCCTTGCTCAGCCATGTCCATTTCCTACCTTCTCTGCCTGATATCTTCTGTTGGGGGACAGAGAACTCCTGTGTTCTCAGAAAGGTGTCCTTAGAGAACTGCCTGCTCTGTTCTCTTCCTCTGTCACTAACAACAGTTTCCCAGGTCAACAATTGGGAATTGATTGCTCAACAACTTTAACAATTTGTTAAAGTTTTAGCTCTCCTGAAGTTCAGGATCCTGGCTCTGCTCTTTGCCAGGTCTATATTCCTTGCAAATCGTGAACTTGACCAGGAAGGACATGGTCACTCCAGCCCGGAGTGCCTGCTACCTTAACCTCTTTAATGAGCTCGTCTGCATTGATGAACACCAGGTCCAGTGACACTTTACTGCTGGTTGGTCTGTCCCGTACCTGTGCCTGGAAGTTGTCCTCCATGCACTTCAGGAGCCTCCTGGAAAGCTTGCAGCCCATAGTGTTGTTTCCCCAGCAGATATCTGGGTGGTTGAAATCCCCCATCAGGATGAGAGCCTGACTTCAATGCCTTTTGTAACAAGAAGGCCTCATCATCAGGCTCCCCTTGGTCAGGCAGCTTTAGTAGACCCCAACCACCAGATGTCCTATATTGTTCTGTCTCCTCGGGAGATCATCCAAACCTGCCCAGTCACTTTCCTGTGTAACCTGCTCTAGCAAACTTAGTTTAGCAGGAGGATTGGACTAAATGAACTCTACAGGCCCCTCCCAGCCTCTGTGATTCTGTGGTATTGTATAAATGCTTGCTTTTTAAACCATGTATTATAGACGCTAACTTGGTATAATAAATGAACCTGTTTGTACGTGCATAAAATTGTAACAACTTTATTAATGTTTGTGGTTGCAGGTTGTTTATGTAAAGATGAACTCACACTTGTAAATGTGAAGCTGCCTCATTCTGAAAACAGGAATATGTAATTTATTTGAGAGTTAGATATTACCCATGTATACAAATACATGGAACTGCACAAGAGTTTTGTGAAGTATTTAACTAATCAGTATTTCTTACCACTTATGTACTTATTCGGTAGAAGAGGCTTTTCAAGCAGCAGTTGTGTATTCTTTTGACCGCTAAAAGTAATAGGCTTGACTTTGTTTCTCTTGATTTTGTTTACATTTTATGGTTTTATTGTAAGTTAAATCAATTTTTTAAATTTGGTTGTCTGAAATGGGCTTTGTAACTTTTATTTTTCTAATTCTTAGTGCTGTTTATTAAATATTACATTATAAACTGAACATTGCTATTTGAAATTCACATTTTACAGACTTCATCTTGTGTCTCTACAGGAAATTTGTATTGCAAAGCATAATGAAAAGATCCAGCAGCGTCACCAGAGTGAAGAGGAGTACAAAATGCACCACACTGTTCAGCTAGTAAGTTTGAGCTTTCTGCTGTTCAGCAGGCATTTAGATGATAACTTGCATTGTTCGTTATACATTCATTAGTAGAATATCAGACCAGATTTCTATCTTATATTATGCTGGTAAGGAAGAACATATAGCTCTGTTAGGATGACACTGAGCCCAGTCAAATAAAAAAATGATTAATACTTGATTCACGGTCTAAATGATTACTGCTAGAGTTAAGCTGCATGCAGAATTTCTGATGTAGTTCTGGATCTTGCTCCACATTTCTCTGTATAGTCTTCTAACACAGAATAGGCTACATAGTCCAACTGTTGTGTTGCACATAACGATCTTTTTTAAAGACTGTTCAAACTATAGGCTAGGTCTTTAATGCTGATGTAATATCCATATCTAATAAGGATCACTGACAAAGATGCATTGAAATCTAAGTCTTTTTAATTCAGGCTTCAGTTAGATTATTGTAAATGATTCTCTGTTATCCTTCTACATTTTAAACATTGATACATTTATCCAGGAAGTCAACTACATAATTTATGCTATGAAAAGGCTAAACTTACCAGAATACTCTTTCAGGAACTTGAAAGAATAGATATTTTTTCATTTCTTAAAATAAGACGAACAATTCTACTGTGTTGATTACAGTCCATTTATCACTCTTAAAAATAAGACTTGATGAGTTTGGTCAGCAGGTTGAGGGAGGTGATCCTGTGCCTCTACTTTGCCCTGGTGAGATCTCACCTGGAGTACCAAGTCCAGGTGGGGAGTCCTCATTACAGGAGAGACATGAGCCTTCTGTGTGTCCAAAAGAAAAAACAGTTCAAGGGATGGAACACCTCCCCTGCGAGTATGAGGTGCGAGACCTGGGGCTGATCAGCCTGGAGAAGAGGAGGCTCCAGGGAGACCTGGTAGTGGACTTTTGGTATCTAAAAGATTTGGCTCTAAAAAAAGAGACAGATTCTTTAGTGGTGCATTTTGTGATAGGTCAAGGGGAAATAGTTTTAAGTTAAAAAAGGAGAGACTTAGATTGGGTATGAGGAAGAAAGTTATAATAGTAATAATAATAATAAGGACGGTGAGACACTGGAGCAGGTTGCCCAGAGAGGTGGTAGAAGCCTTGTTCTTGGAGACATTCAAGGTCAGGATGGATGGGGCTCTGAGCACAACATGATGTAGCTGTAAGTGATCCTGTTTATTGCATGGGGTTTGGACTAGATAATGTTTAAAGGCCCCTTCCAACTCAAAAGATTCTATGATTCTGTGATTTCTTGTCTGTTAAATACTAAGGGCTTTTTTTATTATTTATTATATTGTTTTGCTAACTTATGTTATATAAAGACATGTATTAACGTGACTGAGAATTATCCGCTATTATTGCAAAATAGGTTTTTACACAGACACACACATACTCTTTGACCAGGCTGTGTATTTAAAACGTAGGTGTGGTGGTAGAACTATACTTTCTTCTTGCTATAATCTTTTCTTTGTATTCTTGTAACTTATTTTCCCCATTACTCAGTTACTTTCTTTTATTGCTTTCTCCTTTTTCTGTCTCCTGTCTTAACCATTTTCTATGCATGTGCTCCTCTCCGATGCATGCCTCATTAGAAAACACAGGAGCTGGTTCTTGGACAGGACAACTAGCTAAATTATGAAAATGGCAGTTAGTCTGACTCTGCTTTTACGTTGATTGAATAAGGATAAAAGTTCATGAAGGTGATAATCTGAACTTTTAACAATATGTATCAGCTTTTTTTAGTTATATTTGATGCCATAAATCTTTTAAGAATTAAGGTTGCCATTAATGCTTATGAAGTTTCTTTGTAGTCATTTCATTCATCATCATATCATTCTATGATATATTCTTCTGATAAATTCTGTACTAATGCCTAAGAGTGCCTTTTGCCATTTGATACTGAGTACCCATTTTCAATAAAATTGACTGAAGTTGTCAAGTTTGTTGAAGTTTGTTTCAAATAATAAATAAATGAAAGAAGTGGATGACTCGTTAATAGAAGTGGATGCAAATGTGCTTCCCCTAAGTTAAGATCACCAAACAAAACAAAAAAAACCTACTGTCTTAGCTGTGAGCAAGAGCTTCAAACCTTTTTTAAAAAAAGGTTACAGAAAATCAAGCTAGATTAAGTATGCCACTTCAACATAATAAAATTCAAAACTTCAGTCTAATATTGCTGTTGAAACTGCTCTTTATCATCTTTCAAGGCAAAAACTTCCAGTCCAAGTGTTCCAGTTCCACACTGAAATCTTTCTACCAAGTCTTGCATTTCATCACAGTTACAAAATAGGAAATCTGTTCTGTTATTTGAGGGGAAGACAATAGCAAAGTTTTGAAATTCTCAAATGTGTTTATATGAAAAATAGATAAATAATTCATTGCAATTATTAGAAGAGTTATTTAAATACAGTATTTTTATGATGTTAAACATAGCTTTAGATATAATATTTATATTTTCCATTTACGTTCTCAGAAGCGAGATCAGCTACAAGATGAAGAGGAAAGAAAGAGCTCCTGGGTTAGTCAGGAACGACAGAAAACACTGGACAGACTTCGCACATTTAAACAGGTAACAGAAGAAGACTTGTTCTACTTTTATGCTTTTTTTTTTTTTTTACAAAAGAAACTTTCACTCTTCTCAGGACCAGACTATACTATTTGTTAATTTCTTCTGCTATATAGTTAATTACTCTTGGGAAAATTTATCACGAACTGTGGCACTGGTAGTAGCATATGTCTCTCATTGTTATGTTATCAGTGCCATAATAAGCTTCTGTTCTCCTACATCTACACATTGTGGCAAGACATTTAACAGACTTTCTTAGAAATGTAATCCAAATGGTATTTCCTGCAAGGAGCATTGCCATCTGATAAAGCTGCACCACCACTGACTTCAGAACATCTGTCAATACCTGTCCCATCCTGTTACAATGTTAGTATCATAAAATCAATAGAAGCTTGCATGAAAGGTAGAGAGGGATTAAAGTGCATTAAAATGGAGATTGTATTAATTACTGAAGACTGTAAGATAGATATGAGAAGTTTATTTATTGGAAAGCTGTCTTCCTCTGCAGTATGCTCTTCATATCCTTGTTTTTGCAAGGCTTTTTAATTATATACATTCTGTAAATTAAAGCAAATTTATTTACATTAACAAATGCTTCATTATGAACTGACACAATGTCACAATTTTTTAAAAATGTTTTACACTTTGCTTTCAGAATCAGTTTTTACTTTTGTGTAAAAATGTCCATGGATGAATCAAATTTAAAAAGACATTGAGAAAATAAATTCAGGAACTAAGTTTAAAAACTGTAAATCTTCAAAATGTTCGATATCTATTAGAGGTAACTTTTTGAGTGGTATGATTCACATCTAAAGCAAGTGTTTTAGGCTGGAGTGGACTTTGTTGTGGGGAGAGCCTTTAAGCAGCTTTAGGGAAGAGCAGCAAGAAGGAATTCTCAATTTTCAGAAAAAACAGTTCTGAATGCACTGTTTATGAGTGAAATCCTAATCTTAACTTATGTGCATCCCTAGACCAGTCATGTATAACTTCTGGCTTAACTAAAAATTGAAATTAGAAAAATGGATTATATGTACATAAAGGTGAGGATGTATTTGCTTTGGTTTTATGTCTAGAGCAAAATAAATGAAAACAATAGATGAATACTACTGATTACAACAGCACGCCCTAATGACAAATATTCAGTATCTAAAATAGTCTTCTACGTATACTTACCTAACCATAATTAACTTTTATACTCCAGCGGTACCCTGGCCAAGTAATACTTAAATCAACCAGACTACGACTGGCTCATGCAAGAAGAAAATGTGCAGCCAGCTCAGCGCCCTCTGTAGATCAGCCTCAATCTTTGCCAGCAACCATACAAATCCAAGAGAAAAGTGAAGAGGTGGAATTGGAAAATGCAGTTCAGCCTTTGCGAGTGCAGGAATCCACGAGCTTAGAACAACTTCAGGATATCTCGTTACCTCCCAGCAGTGTTACGTCTGAACTGCCTCAAGTTAGTCCTTCTCCACTCATCAGTACTGAGCTACAAACAGAGACTGTTAGTGTAGTACCACTTCCACCCCCTTTGCCTCCACCACCTCTGCCTCCACCTCCACCTCTGCCCTCCAAGGAAGATACCACCAAATCCTTGGAGAAAAGCGGCAGCTTTGTCAAACGTCAGAGTGAAGAGAAGGGAGTCCAGCACTCTTCCAGTGTCCCAACAGCATATCTGTTTGACAGCAGTCAACTAGTAAGTGCCAAGAAGAAGCTTAAGAAGACAGGTGATCTAGAGGGTTTACAGAGAAGGAGAGGTAATGTTTGCATTCCTGTGCGTTTAACTGTAATGTACATCTATTCCTCTGCTCTATTGCTATATAGAAAAGTCTATGCTGTGATTCAGGTGTAATCATTAATGACTTAAAGAATGTTGGCAACTGCTAGTAAACAAACTGTAGGATCCTTATGACAGCATACTATATACATGTTCATTTAAACAGAAAACAACTTGTGAAACCGAACATATGATACACCATATCAGATCAGCTAGAAAATGTAGCTAAAAGCTGCCTTTAAGAACCCTTTCCGATCTTGCTTACAGCAAGCTTCACCTGAGGTTTGCAATGTTTTTTTTTTGTTTGTTTTTTGTTTTCCCAAAACAGAATTTTACATAATTTATAACCTAATAAAACAAGTATTGTCTTGGGACATAGGAAACCTTGAGAATGTTTTGTTCAAGGTTTCTTCAGATTTTCATAGAGAAATGCACAACTCCTTTAGTTATCTTGAGAACCAAATAAGGATTCACACATTTAACTACAGTTGAGAATTAAATTTGTAGTAAATTAGCCAAGCATGTAACTTCGTGAGAGACTTCACTGGTAAATAAGTAGGGCGCAGGGCTGAGTTGGTAGATTTGTTACAACTTCTCTAAGTGACAGTGCTATCTGCTTTTAATTGTTTTTCTTTTATATCATATATAAAATGGGGAGTGGCAGCCACATTTGAACAAAATGATTTTTAGATAAAATGTGCTATATTAGAGTGGAGTCTTTTTATGAAAATTGGATGTAGAATTTTCAAAAGCACTGAATTGTTGTACTGAATGTTGTTGAGGAAAAGTACTTGAGTTGGGCCTTGATTTGCAGTACTGCAACATGACTTTTCATTAGAAATTCTATTTGGGTATGTCAATTACAACTGCAGGAAACATCCCTCAGTTGATATTTTTCCTCGTGCATATAGAATTGGATCTGTTTTTACCTACCAGACAGAAACAAGAGTGTTTCTCTTTAGTGCTTCTTGAATGACCGAAATACGTTGCAACAACTGAATAGTTACAGAATTCTTAAGCTCTCATGAGTCTTACAAGTCATAAGTTCAGTGTCTTAAGTCCATTATAAATAGTGATGCTGATGTGCTCCTTTTTTTCTGTTTTCTGATACCTGTTTTGTTTCCATTTTATATAAAACATGTATATCAAGTTGCACACACAATATATCATAAAATGACCAACAGAAAATCAAAATTATATCTTCCCTCTTAAGAGTATCATTAATGTTAGCAGCTGTACACTACCTGCTCCTCTGTGGATTTCAAAAGATAGATGTGATGTCAGCCCACAACAGATGAGTGCCTAACAGTCTTTTCTTTCTCCTTCAAATGTGGAATCCTTTATCTTCTGCCTTTTCCTCATGACTGTTCCATTTGTCTGAGCCATTAGTTATCTGGACAAAGTCCACTCATAAATACAAAGAAGGTTTTAGAAAAGAGTTGGGGCTGGATATTCATCTGTTGGTTGATATGTGCTAGTGTTTCCTAATTAATTTGTGTTGTTTATTGCATCACATTCTCTGACATAGAAATCTTACCTACCTGTAGTTCTTAAAAGAGCCAAAGCCCAATTTTTATTTCTGCAGAGAATTAGCTTCAAATTGATCATTAAGGAAGGATGTATGATGAAGTGTATACGCTTGCTTCTCTCTTAATTATGAAGGAAAGTAATTTGTACAGGCACATTGTAACTAGGTGCTTGTACATATCTTAATCCAAAGGAGCAGGAAAATACACCCTGTGGCAGTTGGCTGTACCACTTCCCTCCCTGGCATGCATTAGTACTTAAACAGTAGGTAAAACTGGCTGCAGAATGTACGTGCAGAAAATGTAGATTCTCCTCTGTGCTTGCATTCCTCTTGCTGCACAAACCTGTTCACTACATAAGTTTCCAAGTCAAGAAATACAAAGCAATGCACACTTTCGTTATGTTTTATTCATTGTAGATATTTTGATTTTCCTGACTTGTAATAGGAAAGCCATCTTCAAAAAGTTTTTCTGCTTACCTATTACGAGATTCATTTGTTTCAGAAGTTATAATTGTTTGTACAATCTAGTTTTGACCTGGTAATAGGGAAGATAAATTTGGAAGCTAATACAAAAACAGAACTGCAGAATGATGAAACTGAAACTGCAGTCTCCTTTATAACAATGCTGTAGGATTGTGACATTAATTGCATGTGGCTACTTTTGGTTGTGTAAGAAACGTAAATAGCTGCTGAATAAATTCAGTAAAAATGGTACTGAAGGTATTTTGATTTTACTGCAGTGAGTTCCCCAATGGATGAAGTGCTGGCTTCTTTGAAGCGTGGGAGCTTTCACTTACGGAAAGTGGAGCAGAGAAGTCTCCCGCCTTTTCCTGATGAAGATGATAGCAATAACATCTTGGCACAGATCAGGAAAGGGGTGAAACTGAAGAAAGTGCAGAAAGATGTGTTGAGAGAATCCTTTACAATTCTGCCTGATACTGACCCTCTGACAAGGAGCATCCATGAAGCATTACGACGAATTAAAGAAGCATCACCTGAATCAGAGGATGAAGAGGAGAGTTTGCCTTGCACAGACTGGGAAAATTAACCCGTAATTAAATTCATTTAAAATACATATATATTTCTTCAACACTTTTTTTATAACAGCTGCTAAGCCTCAGGTCAAGCATTATAGGATATGTAGTATGAATGTGACTAAACTGTGTGATGTCCAGTGTGATAAAATATGCACATAGGAATTTAGTATCGTTGACTTTTTGAAGCAAATTAGGGTTTCTATTAAGGAAAAGTTTTTTAAGATAACATCTTAGTCTGTTCTTGTTTGAATATTTTTGCTGAATAGTGACAGGACAGCTGCTATAAAAAGCTTTGTTTCATTTAGGAAATTTGAAGGGACTGTTTGCAGCTTTAAAACTTTAAAAAGATTTTAAGTAGCAAAGCAAAAGCAGCACAATCACTCTTAGACATATGCTATTATTATTTTCTAATTACTTCTGGCCTTGTAGAAAGAAAATGTAGTGTTCATCTCTTCAGACTGAATAGCTCCAAGTCAAGTATCATAGATTTGACTGCTGAGCACATTGAAATCTCTTTGGCTACCTTGTGTGACTCTCTTTGGTAGCTTGGTTTCAATCTGTGAACGCTCTGAATTTCTAGACTATAAGCAGTAAATGTACAAGTATAATTTATACTTCTGCTCCTTACGCAAATCCCAGACTTACTTAATAGGAAGCTACAGTGCCTGAAAGTACTTATGCTAGGCTTCAGCAAATGAGGTTAGTTAGAACTAAACAGAGATTGGCACGAGATTCCAAAATTAAGGCTGTGTTAGCCTTAGTTTTTGATGACAACAGCAGCATACAGCACTGTTCTTCTGCGGTGGTTCTTTACTGTTACTGACATGTGGTTGAGCTTGAGTCTGAATAAAAGGTCCCCCTGAATTTATTTGTGAATATTTAAAATCTGGAGAGAAGAGAGGTGACAATCTCTGAACAAAAGTTATACATCTGTTTAAAAATCAAAGGCTATTTCAAGTGTATGGAAATAAATATTTATTATTCTTGCAACACAGCTAGCAGTAGGTAAAGTATAACCTTTTTTGATGCTTTCCATCAGGCAGTTCTATGCTGGTTACTTTTTATCAGTTGTCACTCTTCAGCTACAGTGAAGTGCTACAGCTGTTTAAAGTGTGTTGGTGGTGTAGCACATCATCTGCTGAATTGTACACTGAAATGCTATTTTCAAATAACTTAAACCTTTAGAAAGGAAAGTAAATTTTGCATTTATTTCCCCATGGAAGATGTCAGGGAGAAGCTCTTTACTGTGAGAGTGGTGAGATGCTGGAAGAGGCTGCCCAGATTGGTTCTAGATGCCCCATCCCTGGAGATGTTCAAGGCCAGGTTGGATGGAGCCCTGGGCAGCCTAGTCTAGTATTAAATGTGGAAGTTTGTGGCCCTGTGTTGAAGGGGTTGGAGCTTCATGATCCTTGAGGTCCCTTCCAACCCAGGCCATTCTGTGATTCTGTGAACAGGTATAATAAACGCTTGCTAAAACTCGAAGTTCTGTATTATTTTGCATTCTGAAAACTCCCGCTATCGCAGACCAATAGAAATCAAGTCATAGGTGTAAGAAAAGGCTTGCCTTGAAACTGACTTGGTTTTCTCAGTGCAATTATTTCCTTCATTTCTGAGATCACTTAGCAAGAGTATTATTTAACACTAAAGAACATTTATAGATATATATACATATATATATATATGCATATATATATATGTATACATAAATATATATATATATATTCAAAGTCACTTCTGGATATATACATGTATGTATCCAAAAGTGACTTTGAATATTCTTAATCAAATTGGTGAACTCCCTAAACACTTTCCATTCAAACTGCATCCTCACAGAAGTCTTACAACTACCTTTCTGCACTGTATAAATTAACATTTTTCTTGTTACTTTTTACAACCCTTTAAATGCATTTCAGAGTGTTGGTTGAAAATCACTGCTATGTGGTACCCGTAGTGCACCAATTCACATTACCTTTTAAAGCAGCACTAAACTGAAGCATCCTGTCAGTTTGTAGCTATGGCCATTTCCCATTTTAAGGATGCACTTCTGACAAACACTGAGATCCTGTGAAATCTGTTGGACCTAAAGAAATCAGCTGGATCCTAAAGAAGGATGCAGTGTTGGAGTTTTGAGTGTGTGCTACTTGGGGTTTTTCTCCTATCCAGAACCTACTTTCTCTTACTAGTGTCTTACTCTGTTAAGAAAAAAAAATCCTTTTCTCATGAGACAAGACTTAGACAGACAGATTTGATTGAAGAATGGTTGTAGAAACTAGCTAACAGATCAGAAATGAGAAATTGGCCCATGCTATCAAAGTGTGTGGAATAGTCTGCTAGAACAGAAAGGCCGAAACAAAGTCGTGTTGAAATTCAGCAGAATAAATAATTTTCACATAGATGAGTGCTTGAACATATAGCCTGCTTCTGGTTACAGAAGAGTAGTAGAGAAGAAGAACATTCAGAATAGTATTTTGTTTTTACTATTGTAAGTGTTACCGATGTCGGCTTAATACTATGCTTTATTAAAAAAGGATTGATATACTGATTTGTATCTGTAAGATCTGCATATCCAAAAACAGTTGCATAGGAATTTTAGGTTCAAAACAGTTATATAAAAGAATGTTGGCAGCTGTATTACAAATTTTACTTAGTACGTATGCATCCTTATAGACTAAATGTAATGTGATTATTTGCCTTAAGAATGGAAGCTAAATCTGTATGTTTATCAAATGCCAAAAAGTGTCTTAGAATATGCATATTAGATGAAAAATATTAATATACACTAAAGTAATTTTCTTAATTATTGATGTTTGAGGACAGTTGTAATCAATTTCTGCAGAAGACCTAGTCATATCTCGTATTAGCTACTGTGTGAGCTAACTTCTGTCTAAAGTTATGTGATCACCTTTTTTTTTTAAGAGCAGTTCCTTCCATACCTCACTCTAAGCCATGTACAGTAATGCTGAGGCATTCCATGTATCTGAGGTACAGCTGAACAAGCAGCATAAAGATGCAGTGGATTCCGTGTAGGTAAAAAACAGAACAACATTTTTGGTTATCAGAGGTATCCCGAGCTTTTATAGTACACAAAGATGGCAGTAGTATGTTCAGAGTACTGTAAGTAATTGTAAAGTGTGGGTTTCTGGGAGTGATGGACAGAGTAACTGGATGAAGAAGTCATCTTCTGTTCTCTACGGAGCAGATTACCTTTTAATCCAGGGCTTCCCCAAGCTCAGATCAGTGTTCAGTGCAAAAATACCAGAAGGAAAAGGAGACCTGGTCATACTGTGTGGTAAGGTGTTGTTAGTTTGGGAGTGGTGTTGCCCTGGGAACAGAGAGAATCAGAGTTTTTTCTAGACACAGATCAGATTTGCATGTTGGACTTGCCTAATAACGTTGATCAGAGAGGACTTGTAAAGCTCTTTAGCTTTTCAGATGTTCCTTTTTTTTTTTTCCCCAAACAGGTGATATACAGCCACTGAAGTGAGAAAAGAAACCCCAGTTGAAGATCACTTTTCCTCTTCATTTTGAAAATTCAGAGCCAGCAGTTTTGACCATCAGTTCCGCAGGCGGCTTTCTTTCACAAAGAAATAGTCTTTCTTTGGCAAATGATTCAGCATCTGAAAAAAATGGCTTGAAATGTAAATTTTTCAGGTCACTTTTTTCATTATTTGTTCTAAAAATTTTGGTTTGAGTAGAAAGCTAAGTTGTTTTGACATGCATTTTATATAATCAAGAATGCCTGACTCTTAAGCACTTTTCATATTTGTGTTAGTAGTGTGTGGCCAGTTAAGTGGAGAGAGCATTTTGAGCTGGGAGAATACTTGCTGTTAAAGGAACTATGTGATCTGGTTGGAACAACAAAAGAGGTATAAAATCTACCCTTCACTGCACCGAATATATCATCTGCTTGAAAACCAGTTAAGTAGGTCCTCGCAGGAAAGCTAGCAGTGATATTACAGAAAGAGCAGAATTCATTGTTGCACCGCAATAGCTGAAATTCAGTAATGTGCAACTATTACTTTTTTCTTCTTAGTTTGAAGAAATGTATGTCAGTATGAAAAACAGCAAGTGACTACATCATAATGGGAAACAGGAGCTGAATTCAGTGCATATTTAAGAATGTGTTTCCAGCAAGGTGCACTTACAGCAAGACATACTGGCAGCACCTTTTTAGAAGGTCATTTGTAATCTTAAACTTTTCTAACATAGACATTTTCATGCTTTTTTAAACTAATATTCAGCTGTGTTAAACCAAGTATACTTTATCATTTGTTGTAAGAAGCAATATTTTGTAATTTCATACTTAAAATTATTTTTGTTTGGTTTAAAAGGCTTTGTTTGAATACTGTAAGCAGCCTTCTTTTAAAAAGATCAAAGCACTTAAGCATACTTGATACTTCAGTTTTGAAAATATGCTTCTCTTGCTTTTTTTTTTTTGTTCGTTATTCTGTTCAGTAGCTGCAGAAGTATTTGTATTTCATACCCATAGGCCTGCTGGCTGAAAAAAAAAAATGGTTCCCTTTTGTTCATGACTATTTTTTTTAAAAGGAAAGTTACAACTTCCTCTGCAATGAAAGCTTAGAATTAATCCTGAGCTTCATGGCTGATGGCTGCGGACAGCTGCACTGAAAATGTGTATCACTAGGGTAAGAGGTGTCAGGAGAGAGAGGGAGTCTTGGAACATCGAGAAGCTCCATGTGATACTACAGTCAGCCTGTTAAAATGTTAGGAAAGCTAAATTCTCACCAGCATTTTATGTTTATTGGTGTGACATACTCTGCGTTTGAGAAGTACGTGGTCTGTGTCCTTGTGTAGTACGTTCCATTCACCATTCCTCTTGTGAAAAACCAACTATTATGGGGATAGTGTTTTTTTTAGAGTGGAGTTATGCTTTGCTGCTGTCATACGACGGAACACGTACTGTGTCAGTGTTCCTGACAGGAGATTGCATGTCTTGCTATTTACTTTTGTAAATAGGAACAGAAGCACTCTCCTTAGTAACAGGTTACATAAACGTGCAGGAACCTCAGAGGTCGGACCCTTCAGCTGTTCTGCTGTGGCTGTCCTGAAATTAAAGCTCCATCAGACATCTCAGAAGGATGTCACAGTACCCTTGCTATTGACAGGCATTTTCTTAACCTTGTTGCCTTATTTATAGTAAGCAAACATTCATTCTTAAAGCACCTACGAGTAGCGTTATTTCAGAGCTGTATTGATTATTCTGCTGTATGTATTAGTTGTCAGGTCTATACGCTTCTCTCCTGAGATTGGTTCTGTGACACACTCAATACTGACTTTCCAAGGACCTAAAGCTACAAGGCATATTTCTCTTAAACTGCTTTTTTGAACTCAGTTAATGGTGTGGTTGTAAGCAAACACTGTGCTCATGCAGCAATAACAGTGATTTCGGAGTTTATCATAATCATTGGACGTTGCCTGTACTGTAAGTGGTATATATTTGCTCTGTGTTTGTTTTCACTTCCAGTCACACCGCACTTTGAAACTGAGTTAAGTAAATTTTTGGCCACAGCACAAAGCAGAATTCGTTGTAGAATGGTAATTCAGATTATACAGTTTGTCTGAATCTTAGTGCTGTATAAATAGTGGTGATTGAGCAACTATGTCAGTTCTTCCTGTTTTCCAGCCTACATTTTCATTCCTTACAGTATGCATATGGGACTCTAGCAAAATTTGAGGTCAAGAGAAAATATCATAATTCTAAAATATAGGTGCAGTAGTCCCTTTGCACAGTGTTTGTGTCTACAGTTTATGGTTGTGTTGTGATAAATATTAGTAGCTCAATGCTTTACTGTACTTCAGCTTTCAGATTTATTTGCCATGTGGTCTGTCAACTTTGCCGTGAATGTGTGCATGATTGAGAAAAATTACTGTCCTTAATCTGGTTTATCTTTAGTTGAAATCTTAGATTCCTGTAATAGTGTAGTTTATAGAAATGGATTTCTCATAGGAGCAAGTGTTCTATGTGCACAGAAGGAGTAGTTGTTGTGCTGAGCATAGCAACTTATATCAGTTCATATCTGCCATCTTCTGCATGGAATGAAAATGTATTTTCCCCTACATACTGCTAAAAAAAAAAAAACAAATGCTAGGTTTTAATCTTAGTCAAGTCACTAGATGTCACAATTTCACATCCCCACTGTGATACAGAAATTGTGTGTACGTAGTGTGTAGACTAATGCATCAATCTTCCCATCCTGCTCTGCAATGTGACAGTTTGCAGTGGGGTGGTGGGAGCAGCAAACGGGGAGAGTGTGGTCATAAGAACCTTACGGAGCTTCCGACAATCCTGCAGATTTGGCTCCTCCATAGCTGATAGAAGCTCTAGTGAATGTGTTGGTCCTTGAGAAACCATAACAAGCATCACTACAGGAAAATCATTTAGGCATACGTAAGGGAAGAGGACCTCTGTGAAGAAGGCCTTTCTACGTATGACTGATATTTTTCCTTTCTGGCTGGACTTCACTGTGGTGGTTGCATCCATCTGTTGCTTGTTGTTTATCTTAAGCAGTCTGTCAGCTCTCGTGCTTTTTCCATCTTTAGGAACTGGCTTTCATGGTTCTGGTTAAAACTGTTTTATACGATCTGAGTGATCCATCATGATAAGGAGTTGGAGTGTATGTTTATTGTGCAAATGCTTATCTGAGGACTCTGAAACATCTATGAGTGAGAACAAGAAATGAAAAACGAAACTTGTAGGTAACCAAAACATCAGATAGGAAGACTTCCATCAGAAACTGTATCTGCATCAACATGAGTTTCATCCTCTCATTCACAGAGGTTCCAGATCCTTTAAAAATGACCAATATCCGTAGCGTGTTCACTTTCTTTTCGTGTCATAGTTATTTTCCTTAAGCATCACTTTTAAGGTTTTCTAAAAACTCTGACAGTCTGCGTCTTATACCAGACACCTGTAAAATAACTTAGTATTATTATATATTGTGGTTTTTTTGTGGCTGCATTGGGGATAGAATTCAACATACTTCACTACGTTATTTGTAAAGAATCATTTTGATATATAAGCACTATATTCTGTAATGTCTAATATTAAGTAATGACAGATGTGTTGTTGAAATGCAACTTACTGAGAGGAGGAAGCAGAAACAGTCATTGGTCAGTGTTCCCCTCACTTGTTTGTTGCGCTGAATTTCAGAGTGTAATTTGTAAATCAATTTTGTTCACATGTGTAATCAGATTTTATTTTCATTGTAATGCTTATGTAATTAACTTACCTGTGTATATTTCTGGTAATGATTCCATAAGCATGGACAATATATTGTTATGTTTAGCACTACAGAATTAACATTAAGAACAAGTGAAGCTTATTGCTAAGGAGCAAATGGAGCACCTTACTGGGAGAGCGCGCTGTGATTTCAGTGCTGTGGGGCTGACAGACAGGAGGTCATTCCAAACTTGACTGCAAATTGCTCTTCAGTGTAGTAAGCACATGGACACACTGCTACCAGTGCTGTAAGAAGCACAGCAGTGGCTGTTTTTAACCTATAAATATACTGTAATTTAAAATTTTCCTATAAAATGAGTTTATATTTAATTGCTGCCTAATACGTGTACTTAAAATTAGGATTTTTAGCAGGGCTGAGGGTGGGTGGGCATGCCAGTGTATTTCTGGGAGGGGCTGTTGTATATACATTTCTTTGCACTTCCCGTTCAGTTTAACTGTTAACCCAAACCCAGCTCTGACTGCGACATTTACGTACTTCATTGTGATGGAGGTCCACCTTCTGTGGCCCCAGGCTTCAGCATTTGACAGAAAAGGTCTTTCCATTCAAATGTGAATACTCTGATGTACCTCTAGCATGGAAATGACCAGGCAACGAATTTTACTCTGCTGAACTCAAGATGACGGTGGAGTATTATTTAAAGCCAGTATCTGAAGCTGTTAACCAGCATTTGGAAAGAGTCAGAGGGACGATTGCCTTTTGGTGAGTGCAGCCCTAACTCTGCAGCATTGTCACTGCAGAGACTGTTACCTGTTCCGTACTGTTCTGCCTTAGGTGGCTTTGACTTTCAGATCCTTTCAGGAGCACTTTTGATTTCTGAGTTGCGGAACAGGTGTTGGGGATCAGGGACACTCACTCAACATCTCCCAGCGTGTTACTGTGCTTGCTGTATGTGTTGGATTTAGTCTTACATATTTCCAGATACATCATCATGAGATTAAAGGAATTCGGATGGCTGCAGATTGTCTCACGTGAATGACATCAGTAAAGGTTAATGATGTTAACTTCTTTTTGTTTTTTTTTAAACCTGTTGAATAAATGAGAAGTAATCAAAACCAGTTTGCCATTCACTAGCTTTGTGCAATATTACTGGTAGACTCAAACACTAGTGCTTGGCAGTAAGGAAGCCCTTTAACACCGTTGTATTCAAAGAAGACATATTACATGCATACCTTATTGTAAGTGACTCTGCAGATTTGCTATACCTAAAAGTGCTCAAGGCTATAAAGTATTAGGCAACAAGTATCTCCTAAAAGAAAAAAGGTAAACTAAGCAAACATTTCCAGCAATACCTAAAAACTAAAACAACTGTAACTGTCTGCCTTTTGCTCTCTTTTTCTTTAGTGCAGTTTCCATGCCATGCAAGTTTATTGCTGTGTATTTCATGTTTTTATTATCATGACTCAGAAGTTTAAACCTGTACACAAAGTACTGAACTCACCTTCTTGTACATGCGATGTAACATCATACTCACAGTTTTGGTGCTTAAAAATGATTCCTTTTTTTTTTCTTTATTAAAGGATATTTATTTGACCACTGTTTCACTCGAGTGCATAGCGATGTTGAAGAAATAAAAATAAAAATAGTGCGGTTTGGTTCCTACAAAAAAAAAAATGATCATCCATTGTTAAGTTTCTGTTGTTACTCTCTCAGTTCCTCGAGCTGCCCAACCGCCACTGATGGCAGACAGTGATGCCTGAGCTGCACTGCTGCAGGGAGCAATTGTACCAATGTAATGCCTTTGTAATCTGCTGCATAAATAAATCAGGTGTTGTGGGAGAACCTTGCTCTTCAGCGGTGCAGGGTAATTGAGCTTCAGCGCAAACAAAACTGGTTCCCATCACTTAAAGATTTTTTGTCTTTTCATTATGAAATGAGCTGATGTTTCAACTCAGAAACGCGGGTTGCTCAGATGCCTTGTTCCACTTCTGCACCTCACAGCTCCCCAGTGCAATGCCACCGCGCTGGGGGCAGAGCGGCCTCCAGCTGTGCTACGTGTAGAAGGGCGAGCGGGGTGGTGGTGGTGAGAGACAGCAGGGCTGGAAACATCTGGCTTCACTCCTTGCTTTTTTGGGGGGTAAAGAAAGATGTAGTTTGGCCTTACATTGCAGCAGGGAAGGTTCAGGTTGCATATTAGGAAGAATTTCTTCTCAGGAAGAGTGGTGGTGCAGAAGTAGCGCTTAAGGATGTGGATTAGTGGGCAGCGTGGTTGGGTGAGGTGAGCGTAGAGGTCTGTTCCAACCTGCAGCACTTCCACAGCAGCGGTGCTCACAGTGAGGCCCAAATGACTGCACAACACACAGGGGAGATGGGACCTGGGCAGAATATTATCATCTTACGTGTCAGACAGAAAGGTATGTTGTAAATAACTACCACTGGGCCCCCATCCACCTCACACTCAACAAACAGCACCTGTCTCACAGAGGTCATGGATGTTTGGGCTTTACTCCTGCTCCGGCAGTCAGCACTCAGCAGAGGGGCTGCAGGGAGGGAGGGACTGAAATACACGGAGCAGGTTTGCCAGAGCTCTTTTTCTGAATTGTTTTTTGAGAAGCTTTTCTCAGCAGTGCTCACTGCTGCCTCCTGCTTTGCAGGTTGTCCCTTCCTGTTGCAGGAGGGAGGTGACAGCGAGCAGACCGTGCGCAGCATGGAGAGCCCATGTGGGGCCACAGCCTAATGCTGTCACGCTGCAATGTTTTGTGCTGCCTCTTTATCTGTCAGGATAGAGCAGTGTAATTAACCTAACTGTAAGTGTTCTCTATAAAACTCAGATGAATCCCGCAGGCTGTGCAACTTGCAAGCATTGCTGTGCAGGTGCTGCATGATAGCAGGCGATGCTCCAGAGGTGTTACCCAGAATGGTATCTGTACAGCCGCATTCAACTGCGGCTGCAGGAACGAAGTTTCCCATTGGCAGAATTGTGGCCCCACCACCTTGCTGCTGCTGTGCCATCCCCCTGTCCTGCTTGCTCTGAGACTCAGGTCTGTCTCTTTCTCTTGAGGTTGTTCAAACCTTTGCCTCCGCCTTGGCTTTGATTAGCTCAGTAGAAGGCAGCACACCTCCCTCAGCACAGCCTTGGCAGCAGGGCAGCTGGACCAAGGCAGGCAGAACCTGCTGCCCGTCTTCATCACAGGTGCCCTCCTCCTTAATCAGCCAAAACTCTGGCAACAATCAGAATAATTGCACTCCAGACCAGCCCCTGTATCCACCACCTTCTCCCTTCCTCCCCACTGTAACTGTGTGCGGTCTGTGATGCGTGCTGGGGCCGTGTGCCAAGATGACTGCCTGTGCTTGCTTCCCGCTCACCACGTGGGCTTGATTTCTCTGCACATCTCACTGCATGTGTCCTACGTTGCTCGTGTCAGGCCAAGAACATCCATGGTCTTTCAAACATCATTTATTCTTTAGTTCATTTTTCAATCTTTCTTTCTAACTTGCAACACAATCCCTCTGTATATTGCTATTTGAAATTCACAGGAATAAGAAACTTGAAGAATCATGCAATTCATACAAAACATTTATATTGGCTACACTTTTTCTTCATAATTTATTTCAATCCCCATTAAATTCCAGCAGGAATGTATCTGAGCTCTGAGTGTACAAAGTCATCAGCGCATGCTTGAACTGCCATGCATGTTACCCGCACAGTGTAGACACAACGGATGCTGTATGAACGGACTCAATGTGAAGCACCATGAGGCAATGGCCATCCTTTTCCCACCCCCTTGCTTGCTGTGAGCAAACCGACATCTGGAGAAGACGGAGACCCACAAAGAGCACTTTGACAAGCCTCTCCACACTGCGCCGGGCGTGTTGTAAATAAAAAATGCCCTTGAATAGACATCATAAATAAACCACACAGCCTACCCCTTGTTGCAGGAGCACATACGCCTGTGTTTGCCTGAGGGCTTCTCTGGGTGGGAGGTCACAGACTCCCAGCAATCCACACAGTGCCAAGAGGCCGAGGGCCAGCAGTGCCTGAGCAGAACCACCAGCCAGCCGCTCCTTGTCCTGCCCGCCATCTCCACACCAACAAACCATTCTCACCCACCCACAGCAGCCCACCCACATGCCCACCATCCCACTTCTCCGTTCACCTTCCTGCTGGTGGGCTGAGCTGTTGGCCACCTCCTCCAGGGCGCGTGGCGGCAGACGGGGCCGAGAGAAGCAACGTGCACGGTGCTGGTGGAGTCAGTCAGCACGTGCGTGTTGTGAGTGATGCCAAAGGTAAAACTAGTTACGCCCGATAGGGCAAATTTCTGTTCAGGATATGAAATTTTGTCACTTTAAAAAGATCAGTGTGTCAGCTCATGCTATGTTCAGGGGAAAGCAGCTGAAGGTTGCCTGCCGGACATGCTTTGCTCAGTTTTGTAAACAATCCTATCTTATATCTAAAACACTAAAAGCCAGCTGTGGTCCCAAGTCAATACTTGGTCGCATTTCACAGAAAAACAGACCTTCACGTCTCAATCTGCAGTAAGAAATGTCACACAGATATCCAACCAGCATTTGTCAAGGCTGCACCATCAGCAGTTCGGGGTGAACCTGTGTGCTGCTCTGGTTGCCAGCATTTGGTCCCCGCACTGGGTGTGCCGACTGCCTTCAGAAAGTCCTCTTAGGCTGCCAGGTTTCAGGGATGCTCCTAAATAAGTGGCCATGGGCACTGTCCGTACCAGCATGTTTAAACTGAACGCAGAACTTCAATCCTGCACCCTCTGGAGTTCAGCGTGCAGAAAGGACCCACCTGTTCCCTCAGAGTTCTTTTTTTTTTTTTTTCCCATTATCCCCTCAACTCCTCATTGGCATAGCAAATCATGAGTTGCCTTAAAAAAAAAAAAAAAAAAACATCCTGTAAATACGCGGAAATACTCTAAGTTGCAATTTCTTGTATCTGCCAAGTCATTCAGTGTGATGAATGAGGGCCTGATCCTTGGAACACAGTCACCATGGCTGCCAGCTTGGCAAGCAGCAGCAGCATTTCCCAACTGTTCCTACCAGGGCAGTTCCTCAAGCACTGCCTCCTCCTCCTGGTGCAGCACATCAGAAGAGGGACTGACAAACCCCACAGCCACCCCATGGCTACTCAGAGGCGGATGAACCTACTGCCATTTCATCGCATACGTAGGGATGGCACGGGTGCACTGGGTGTCTGTGTGCAGAGCACTCACTAATGGGCTGAACGTGCTCCCTATGGTGCCCTGGCTCCTTTTTGGATATTGTTTATGTTTTGGGTATGCAGCCCCTTGTTACAGCATCATAGCTATGGTTTGGCCAAACTGTCTTGATTTCCCTAACAACCTCTGATTCACAGCACAGATCACTGCCTGCCCACCATGCCAGTGCAGATCCAACCTGACATGTATCCCCATACAGCTACTCCCCGTGAGCTTTCCATGCTCTCGTAGCACCGATTACAGCATGCCCAGTGTTTTGTTGTTGCCGTTTCTCCCCACTTCCATGACTTTCCAGCTCCTCGGGACTCGGCCATGTCCAGGTACAACCAGCGCTGCCCCATACGCACACCAATCTGCCTTCTGTGTGATTCTAAGTTTGCATTTGTGGAAACAACATCAATGCAAAAAACGTAAAATATAATAAAAACAGGATTAAAAGGAATTCAGGACATGTCGGTTCCAATGATAACAGAAACCACCCCACACAAAACAAACAAACAAACAAGCAAACAAACAAAAAAAAAAAAACCAACAACAAATGGCCTTCATAATCTTTTTTTCTACAGTGAGGTGGGGAGGAAGTGCTTGTCTCAAACCAGCGCGTAGTTCTGTTGCTCTCAGAGTAGCGCACCAAAATTCCCCTTCGTTTCTCCCCCTGCATGCCAACAGTGCGGAGCAAAAGGGCTCCGGGAGTACCAACGTGCTGTATCTGGGACCACCACCACCTCGGGCAGACAGCAAGCACCCCTGGGACCCTGCCAAGGTTGCAGGGGATGCTGGTGCCTGCAGGACACCTGTGCTGCTCAGCTGCACGCTGCCGCCCAGCTGCTTGCACCCACTGCAAGGCAGAGCGCTGTGCCTCACTGCATTCACACCGTGTTTCCCATTCCTACCACTGCGGGTTCCTGAGAAACAACTGCTGCCAGATTCACAAAAGAACAATATGTTCAGACACAGAGAAAACTGATCTTTTACATTTCCACCTAGTGATTAGAGGCTGTGATGTCTCTTTTGCAAAGTCAGTTTTGCTTCCCCTTTTGTTTGCTTTCTGTTTGAAGAAAATTCCCATCACCATTTAACAAAACACAATCCAAAGTTGGAGAACTTTAAGGGCTCTTTTCCCTCCCTGAAAAACTTCACTTGCAAATTCTATACTCTCATACTTAATGTAACTCAAACGGGGGAATCCATACAGGCAGACTGCATTTAAATGCACCATGTCATTGTGGGTCTTCTCTCCCCTTAGCACTGGGGTGGGTGTGTGCGCTGTTCCTGGCTGTCTTGGTGATCAGCTGGGAAATAACTCCTCTTCCGAGTTACCATGCACAGAAACACAAGCTTTCTCCAAGAACACCTCTGGGTGGCTCTTCTCAGCCCAATGGAACCACGAGCACCAGGCAGTGCTGGAGCCTGCAGTGCAATGAGACGTGGGTGGGAGCAGGGGGAATTCACAGAGCAGGGGCGCATAGGGGCCAAAACTGCCCACAGCTACAGAAAGAGAACTGCTGCACACCACAGCTGATGGCAGGAAAGCAGGGAGAGCCTTCAGCCACTGCCATGACTAACACCAATACTGAACCTTGGAGCAAATGGAGGTACAAGAACGGCAGGAATGGAGTTGCAGACTGCTGTGGTTTTGGCTTTGGTTACAAAGCGCAACTCTAATGCTGACTTGAGGAGCTTGCAGCAGTTTTGGGGCAAGCCAGATGCGCTCAGCATCGTTCAGGTCCTCTGCTCTCCGCTGTACAAGATGTTCTCACCTATCTCACAGCTGGTGGTGCCATGTAAGCGAATCCTTTTGACAACTACATGTTTTTTTCCCCCCAAATCTCTAACATCTTTGACCATTCCTCCCCCTCCCCACGCCTGTCAGCATAACAGCCAGCATGTGAAAATGCCACAGGCTACTGGATGTGATGCTCCAGCTGATCTGAGCGTGTGCAAGAGCAGGCAGGGGGAGAAAGTGGGAATAAACTGCACTGGTTTCTTTGGTCCTAGGATGAGCTGCAGAGGCAGCACCGACAGCTGCAAGTCCCTGAGAGGCTGTGAGACCCAGGAGGCATGTCAGGAGCTGCGGCACCGCACCGCCGTGCACTGACACCAGGGGCCAGCCAGCGCTGCTTCGTGTTCTCAAATGCTTAACAGAACGGGTGACATCAGTCGTACTCGTCAGGAGCAACAGGAGTAAGCCAAGGAACTAATGGTGTAAAGAAAAACACAGGTGTTAGGTTAGGAAATACCTATTGTTCTGTGGTATGTTCTCTGCTTAGCACCATTCAGAGGTAGTGCACGTGTGCAGCATTGTTAAGAAAATGTAAACGGCAGTCTGAGAGCATTGCTTTGCACAGCCAGGTCCCCTTCCCAAAAAAACATGGGTGTAGAACTGCATGTTCAGCCACTGAGCCTGCACACGTTTGGCTGCCGTTTCTTCATGCTTCTTTCCCATGACCTGTCAACACCCAGCCCTAATCTCTACTAATATTTGGCCTCAAGATCCAAGATTTTCTCATCCACCAAATCAATCAAGCGCCTTTACTGACACACGGAGCTCTGCAGGGAATTAAGCTCTGTACCACTTTTCCATCTCCCTTCCCATGCCGTATTTCTGACAAAGATTTTCACCTTTAGCCTTCGAAATTAAGCTCCTAATGAACAAGGTGCTCACGGGGCACTGCTCATAGCCACTTTGGTACAGAACATGAACGGCAATAAAACAAAGCAAGGTTCAGCCCCTCACCGCAGGTAAGCCTGGAGTTCGTCCTTAACGGGTAGAAAACAGAGCAGAAAACAGAAACCTTCCACAACTGACAAGACGCATCCCAAAGCATTCATTTTAATTGACGCATTGCTCATTCCTGCAGGGTTCTTGGTGAAGGAATTACCCTCAGAATGCCACCAATAGCATTAAACGATACTTATTTGTGTTACATCTGTTTTAGCCCTTTATTATATTTTACCTGAAAATGTATTTTCGTAGAGACTTTATAACAATATTTCTGCATTATCAGTTCATTTTGTTTGCCTCTTTCCTGGTACGTTAGCCAGGAAAAGGAATCCCCAGTCTGTAACAGACATTAATTCACACATTTTACTTTGTGCACATAGAAAAATGCAATTTCTGGATCATCGAGGCATATGGATTATGAACAAGACACTCCAAAAACCAACTATCTGGACGGGAATATACTTACAAAAATCTTTTATGTCAGAGTCAGGATTTCACAACATAACACGCTAATGCAAAATCCAGTAGCACCTGAAAGATTAAGGTAGCTGCTGCTATCACTTGCACATACTTGAAAAGATAGAAGGAAGAAAATAAAGAGTAAAAGTACATTCTCCAGAGAACAGCAAGTGTATTTCAAAATAAAAACTGTATTTCTGATTTTTCTTCAGTTTTTGTTGGATGTTTGTCAGTTTGGTTTTTTTTTTCACTGCAATTCTTGTTGCTCTTTTTTGTTTTGTTTTGTTTTGTTTTATAAGTTGCCATTTAACAAAGTTTATGCAATGTGGCTGCTTGCCTCTCCTGTACAAGAACACATTCGTTTTTCAACCTGTAGTACTCAGCAGTGTTTCCAGGTGCACACATTCCCATAGTTTCATCAAAGACAGATACAATCCGTAATACCCGTCCCTGGGAAAAGTCACGTTTCAAAGAGGCGAACTATTACCTTAAAACAGAGCTGGAGAGGCTACAGTAGGCATAACCACCTATGAATGAACCTCAGGTTTCAAATTCTAAACACCCACCTATTGTAAATCAACATTAAAAATACTCGTAGCATTCGGATTTTATTTATATGTGCACGTAAGTCCACCTTATCCCATACTCATGTTTGACAACTGTTTGGGAATTCAAAGGTGCAGCCCTCAGTAATTGTAAAAAATGAAATGAAGCATATCTACTGAATGAGAAAAGAAATTCTCAAATATCAATTTCCAATTTAAAATTTAATTTCAATAGGAAAATATTAAAAATGTGCACATCTAAATTTTTTCATGTTCTTTATATACATATGTGTGTGTACGTATACATAGAAATACTCATGTACCACACATATTCACAAAATTTAAGTGGAAGTATTTCTGTCCACTATTTTCCCACATGTAAATGACATCATATCTTTAAAAATGTCAATAATAATATCATTAAAAATAATATTACATTTATTCCATCATCAAGTTTCTAATGTTTTTATTCTTTCTTCATCCTTATTATGTCCACTGAGCAATAATTAACGGGCCAGATTCTCCTTGCATTTCCTCCAATGTTATGCCAGCTAAACATCGCTGACACCACATCAGGGACGCATCTGGTTTACAGCAGCACAAGTGACAGGAAAATCGGGCCCAAACATCCCCAGTTAAATTGAAATCTTGTGATATTTGCTCACGTGGACCTGATGAAGATGTACACATCACTGCCTAAAATCACTGAAAGAAAAACATGTAGCTCATCACAAAGTTTTCAACCAGTAGCACACTGAATCAAGCTCCTCCACCCCATCAATAAATAAAATAGGTGAGAAAATACCCTAAAAATATGGATAAAACTTAAACATTGTGTACATTACATACAGTATAATACATGATGGTTTAGCGTTTGACCTAAACCACTTTCCTGACTAGCCAGGGGACACCTGATAAATCACTGGTAAAGAGAAAAGAACAGTATTTTAGAAATAAAGCATGTATTTCTAATATAAACGAGAACCTGTGTGTATTATATGGTATATACATACAGTACACACAAAAACAAACTTATCCTTTCTAGTTTTCAGTAGCAGTCTCTAAGTGGAGAAAGTATGTGGTACAAATTTATAAGCAGCTAGATTTCATGTTCAACATTCAAATAAACTTGGGGAGCAAACAGTGCATCTTTCAACTCTGAAGTCTGACACTCATTCATACATTTTAAAAAAGCCCTCTTTGAAATTACAAGCAATTAACTTATGGCAAGAATGTACTTTGATGCAAGACACGTGACACTTGGCTTACCTTTCAGAGTTGGTTTTTGTTGGTTGTTTTTTGTTTTTTTTTTTTAAGTAATTCTGTTATATAAAGAAATATGTGGTTGCCAAAAGTCTGTTAAAATTTCCTCAAAACAACTTTAAAACCTGCTCATTGAGGGTAGCTGGATTCAATTATTTCCTGTTTTTAAGCTTTTTGTTAACAGCTGTGAATATTGCCTGGTGTTGTTTCAATAAGGATGTGATATGAAGACCCAAAAAAGAGTAAACACGTCTCCATTTCAATTTGTTATGACAGCAAGACTTTTAGAAACAGCTTTCTTGGCTGGACGAGTTCAGTGTCCAAGCAGTCCCTTGCAAAAGCTCTTGCCCTTAATGCAGTCTATAATAAATATTGCTCCCCATAAGCCATTATTCACAAAATCTGAAATTCCTGTGACATTCTGAAAAAGTTTCCTGCAGAACAGGCTAACAGTTAATTCAACATAGGTATTTGATATACGTAGCAAGGCCAGACAACAAATGACTAGCTATTTCTCGTTATCTGTGCATGTCAAATCTTACATTTAAAATTCTCATTTTCTTTTTTCTTTTTTTTTTTTTCTTTTTTCTTTTTTTTTTCTTTTTTTTCTTTTTTTTCTTCGGGGACTCACCTGCCATCATTGGTTGGCTTCAACATACAGGTTTAGTGGAAGATAGTATCTCGCTGTAATTACATGGAATTCATATGATAATGTAAACCTTACAGTGGACAATACTGTAGAACACCAGAGTAAGCTCCATAAAGAAATACGGTATATCCCAGTATATATATAGATTAAAAAAACAAACAAACAAACAAAAACCATCTGACCAACCAACTGAAATACCCAGAAGGAAGAACTTTACAGAAGCCATTAGGAACTTTGTTTCAATTAAAGATGCAAATCTCTCTCACTCCTGGCAAGAATAAATTGGTAATGGCACTGCTTCTCCACAGCGCAAAGAATCCTGAGAAATTATTAAGAACAACAAAATACAGGGCTGTCATCACTAAGTTCTTGCACAAAACACAGCAATTAAATATCTCAAATAAATGAAACAGAAGATAACCTATACTGTGTCTTTCACAAAAGAAGGGATGTGATCTGGGATACCGGTAATAGTTCCATTACCGATAATTAGAAAAGGACTGCATTCAGTTACTGTTAATATCATTCAAGTTATCTATGGCCAATAAAGTACAAGGAGGTAATTTGTAATTCAAGTTTTTTGTTGTTTTTTTTTCTTCAGCTAGCTACAAGCCGAGTTCTGAATTTTACATTGAAATATGACTCAAATTTAAAACAAACCCTCTCAGAGGAGCATTTCTAATTTTGTGCAACTTTGATGCAGAGCCCAACAAAGTCCTATGAAGAGAGACAGTGCATCTTTAAGCTGATTGGCACTGAAATCCCATTTTCTTTAGCTGCATTCTATTAGCTTGGCCAAGTTATCTCGTAATTCTGTTAGTTCAAATATTTTTCCATCAAGAATTTCTAAAAGTGTCTTCAAGTTATTGCGAAAAGCTTCTTGCTCATTCTGACTTTTCTCCAGACGTTGCTCTAGGTCAGACAGCTGGCCTTCCAGGTCTTTGTTTCGAATCTCTACTTCCTTCAGAGAAAATACATAACATGTTAATGCGTTGTCTACAAACAGAAAGCAGTCAAACCTCCTCCTGGTATTCGTGAGCTACTTTTGTTTTCAGAACAATCTGCAACCCTTTAAAGCTTCCGCAGTACCAAAAGCAGAACTCACGCTTTTACTAGGACTGAATACCTACCCTTTCTTCCATTTTTTGTTGGCATACAATGTGTTACGTTCAGTTATCACTTTATAATTTGGAAATATGACACTTAACTGAAAGTGGCTTCTCAGGTCCCCTTACTGAGACTGGATGAATTGCTCCAGGGTAGAGTCACCAGGTGGTGGCCTCGCCCAGAAGCTCAACCTGGTCACTGCTTTGTGTAGAGAGGAGTACCGCCTAACTTCTGTCTCATGTTGTGTGCCTTTTCACACTAGAAATTAAGACTGGAATAAAAATTAGGAGGACTGATCGAGGTGGAATCACTTGTAGCATATAAAAACACGAGCACAAGCTGTGGCCTGGAGCAGCCTCCCACAAGCACAGCACGGTGCTGCACAGCCAAGCTCTGCACCCAGCTCACACCAGGGCCCTCTCATATCTCATTGCTAGTGTACGTTCACATCGCTTTGCAACAGCATGCTGCTCTGTCTCATTCACTGCACGTCTCATACACTCCTGATGAGTTTCTTAATTTCAGCTATGGAAACCACTTCTGCAGGCAGCACAGGAACAGTGTGCTTAGTGCATCTTGAGCAGCCATTTCTGGAAAAGTGGATTCTAAATTAATACTTACATACACTAACATTTTTTAAAACACCTCCTTCCTTTACAGCAGCTTTGCATCACAAAGCTTTAACAGAGCTGCTCTGAGCTTTCAGACCAACCCATTTCACCCAGCCACAGGGAGGGAGGCCTGGCACCCTGCAGCAGCCTCTGCCAACACCAAACTTCTCTTCCTGCCCTCCCCACCTCCCACTGCTTCCACTGCCATTCCTCTGTCACCCTCAAAGCTCTCCATGTGCCACAGGGATGGCAAGTAGATCCCCACACCTGGATGGGGAGAGCTCTGGTGAGCTCAGGACTTCTAGGCCTCATCTCGCTCACTACTCTTCTGTAAAGTGGCAAGTTAAAAAAGATTTTAAAACTCTCTGGAGATACTCAAAACCCTCCTGGACACCTGCACGTGCAACTGGTGTAGGGAACCCGCTGTAGTAGGGCACTGGACTAGGTGATCTCCAGAGGCCTCTTCCAATCCGTACAATTCTGTGATTCCGCGACAGACTCTTGGCCACTGGTCTTGAACAGCACAACTGACAGGAATTACCCCCTGCTGCCAGCATGAAAATTATTGTAATCCATTTGACACAGACCAATATAGTTGCCAAAGGACTGAAGGAAACTAACTGAAAGAGACTGTTTGTAGGCACAACATAAATTAAAACAGATGTGTGCTTAGGTAATGACTAGCTACCTGACAGCTGTTAGAAACAAAGGAGCTGACTACCACCCAGCCAACACAGACATCCACCACAGGTTGTCCTGCACCGGCCCTGCAGACCAGGCTCTGGTGAGGACTGCACCAAGCGGTGCTGTGGGGGCTCAGCACCCTGAGGCCAAGCAGCCATGTCCAGGGTGAGCTGGGGAACTCAGCATCTTCTCGGCCCTGCTGGGATGACACATAGCTTATGCAGAACTGACTGAGTTAGTCAGTTTCTATTAATTATTAATTTCTGGAAAACACTACTTCCCAACTGTTATTTTTTGATCCCCACACATCTTTAGCCTGGATTAATATTAGTGATTTTTATAACAACACTGAATTGAAAATTCATGTCCTGCTAATGTGCAGCCTCCTATTGCAAATCAGTTTAACTCAAAACTGTTCCATATTAATGGAAGAAGTGGAGAAGTAGCCATGTAACACAATCTGTTCCCTTAGTTGTACCATTTCCCTTTATATGTAGTTAGTCTCATCTGACAGTAGACTGACACTGATGATCCATTCAGGTCCTGGACGTTGTCTTTAGATGCTCTTACAAAAGACATAATAACTTTTCATATATTACTTCCTTTTAGAAAATAAATAAGTTATTAAGAAGTCATGCTTGTTATTTGCACTGTATGGACCTCTTGGGGAAGTCAGAGAAAGGATCAGAATTAAATATTCAGACCATATAACAACAGCTATTCTTAGGCATCAGGCACAGTAATAAAGATATCCTCACTTATCATGAGAGTCACATTCATCGTGACTCATTCATATGTCTTAAGTAATGAAATTATTACATCACTAGGGTCCTGATACTTACCCTTCACAGTGACAGCATACCGCTGCTACTTACTGAAATTTGCCTATGATTGATTTCTAATTAATTGCCTGATACAAGTGTGTCAGAAATGTAAAATATCTTGAAATAACAATTTTTTGGACAGAGCTTTTCGTACAGGCTGCATTCCAATTAGTTATGTAATCCATTTGTGAACACAACAGGGGAAAACATAAATCAGAGGAGACAAGAGTGTGATGAACAGATACAGAGCCTAGAGACAATCATCCTAAAAACAGGCAACAGGTCTACTACATTAACACACATGGGATGGTCAGTCCGGGGCTATGGATGAAAACATTTCTCTGACATTATAGACATAGGGTGAAGGATTCAGAGAAGGCTGCTACTACCAAAGCAGGGGGAGTACTGCAGTAAGCAAAGATTCAAGATCTTCTAAAAGCGCTGCATCTGGTCAGCAACAATTGAACCTGAAGAGCAGCAACTTTTATCTCCGATCTTAAGACAGCTTTAAACTTATTTCAATAGGACCATGTATAACCATTCTAAGAAACTGATCACCTACAAAGTGACCATATAAAGTACGCATATACATAATATATCTATTTGTTTACTGACAATATACATATACAAAAGAGAAGCTGCAAACTTTATACTTTTTAATAAAAACTTAGCATTCTTTAATTCTAAGACATCTTTAATCTTTTACTAGTCTCTCCTTATTCTGCTTACTGAGGATATCTGCTTCCCCGCTCATTACTACTTTTCATGAGATCTCATACTGACATTATTACATACAGGAACAATTTCTAACTTTCATTATTCTCTTTTTTAAGTCTCTCAGGTAAGTTCCTTTTCAGATGAAAATTCCCATGCTTAGTCTAAACTCAGCAACAATTTTTGGAATAGTGGAACAGAGGTACTAAAAACAATCTTCAAAGAAACATCGTAATAACATACTTTTTTTAAAAAAAAAAAAAAGGGTGGAGGAAAATGAGTAAAGCACTTTTGTTCTTATGTGGTTCATTCTGTAGGTTAAAATGAGATTCAAGAAAGTTCCAATTCATATAACATATCTGAAAGAATACTCGTTTAATGATCATTTAGCTGTGTACAGCTTGATGGAGTTTGTGTTTAATGTGGTTTAGGTCAAGGTGTACAAGGAACAGTGATGGTCAAATTTAGTGCTTTGGATTTGGAACTATTTAATGCCTGAGTTTCCAGTTGTATCAATATTCTGAAGTCTGAATTCAAATTAATTTCAGCCTTGGGTCTCCCTTAATCTGGAGGCCTCCCAAGAGGAGCATGCCTGGGCTGGCTGATTAGCCTGGCAACAGGAAGGCACAAGTTTAGATGTAGCAAGAAGGAGCATACTGCTCCCAGATGCTGAGGTATCTGGCTTTACAAGAAACAGCCAATAAAAAAACAGTAAAAACACAATAATTCTAAGTAATTCCAAGAAAATGTCAAATTCTGTTTTTAAGTCTGTACTTCATGAGAACATTTTAACCTTAATCAGAGTATGTTTTGCAGCTGATTACAGACTCATCCCAACATGATGACACACAGTCTGACAATTCAGTGGCACACAAGACTGTGACAAGATACTGCTGTGAAAATGGGACCAGCTCCAGAGTTGGGTGGAGATCTGCGGTGTTCTAAATGGAATTTGGGTCAGTTCCCTCAGGAAAAAAGTAATGTTTTACTGCAGGTGGAAACTGTGGAATAAATTCCCAAGGAGCATCCTGACCCACCACTTACAGATTTATCTGGCAGCATCAACCAATCCAGAGTAAATTGCTGATGTAATCTGCCCACTTGAAGACCATTTTGCCCTTCTATCGAAATGAAGATGATGCACTATAGCTCACCTGTAACTTCTGGGTCAAAGAATCCCTCTGTGCCTGGAGCTCTCTGGCATTGTCAATTTCTTGTTTCAATCTTTCGATTTCCTAAAGGAAAACAAACAGTCCCTTTAACAAGACACGACACAGTTTGGCTTCAGTGCAGGTAAACTGCCTTCTTCTTTTCTTGAATAAGCCGTAGCAAAAGTACCAGAATGGGCAACTGGCTACTGCCATCTCAAGCCATACTCCTAATGTTCCTGAATCATAATCCTAAAAAGGCAATTCAATTGTGAATAAACAACAGTAATAAGTATTTTCTTTGTTACATAAGTCCAAGCCTCTTCTGCTTCAAAAGACGAAACATTTTTTCTCCTAGAATATTAAAGGTTCTTGCAGTTGAAAACTGTATACTTTATGCTCTACTATAATTCAACCTTCCCAATGTTTCATGAGAAAAATCCAATTTTCATCTGTACTTTAGTATGTCAAAAAAATTGCCTGCTTTGGCCATTGATTTCTGTAAGAAACTTGAAGCTAATAAATACTTTTAAACAGCTGTACTTGCCTTTCTTTTGCAAAGAGGTCTTTGTATTCAGCATATCAGCATAATGTGAAAGAGCATGGGTGGGCACCAAAATGGGAAACATTACCAACATCAGGTTAATCTCAAGAATGAGGGAGCCTGAAAAATGTTTCCTTCCATTTTGGGAGGATATTCTGTTTAATCCAAGGAGCGTCTCTCCTGCATCCTCCTCAGAAGGAGCTAACAACAGCCCCAAGCTCTGCTGGAGGCAAGACCCTGCAGGTCACAACAGATCTCCAAAATCCCATACCAGTGCACACTCTGTCTTTCATGGAGGACTCAGAGCAAACAATCCCTCATATGTGGCTCCTTCCACCTTTTTCCTATCCTAAAAGGGTTGGTTCTCAATCATTCTGTAGCATAAATCTGCTTTCCTCTAGGACCTATGTCAGTATAGGTCTTATTCCAATCTCTTCCATTTTCCAGGTGATGGGTCTAGCACAAAGGCAGATGGCACAAGAAATATCAGTCCTGTTACTGGCTGGAGATTTATTTTGCTTTGAAGGAAAGGGCTGATCTTAGGGATCATAAAAGTCAGCTATATTAACATAGCTTGAAAAACAGATTGACCTGAAAAGAGCATCGATCTATTTCTTGCTCCAAACCTCTCTCTCTAGAAAAAGAAAGCATGCTTATGACTGTCTTCCTTCTTACTGAGTGTTCATAGCATCAGTGCCATGATAATTGTTCTAAAGAAACCACTTGTGCCACAATGTAGACTTATTTTTGCAAAGAAAGATCTCAAAAATAACACAGAGGAAAAAAATGATACATTTTTTTTGTTCTTCAGATACCCAGCTCTACCTTCAACTGCAATTATATGATAAAAAATACTAGTCTTTTCAAATCAGCTAAACAATTATCTTTTTAACATCTATAGGAAATAACAGTGTTTACCACTCACAAGAAGATTAATATCCAAAATCTTTAGAAATGATGTAACAATAAATAAATGAACAAACGTTAGCAAATACCTCTTCTTTCTTCTTCAATGTAGATTCTAATTCCTGTATTGTCTGGTTTAATTCCGTTTTATGTGTGTGGACTGCATTGGCTTGACTGCTCACACACTCTAGCTCAGTCACCTGTTGAAATAATTAGCAGCAACATATACAAAGTTAATTGCAACAGTTTCAAGGTACCATCACTTCTTTGCATAAGTAGCTGCATTTGAAATATTATCACTGTTAGTTCCAGGTGACTTACATGATGAAAATGAAGGCATTCTTACGAAGCCTGCATAAAATTCCTCCAAAAACCTTTTTGCAGAAAATGGCTACCATGTTTACTACAATAACTTGGAAACAATAAATTTAACATGTTGCAGGCTAATTTAACATTAATTAAAAGTAATACTTACTAATTATTTTATAGAAGAAGCTTTATTACTATTTCAGAAACAGTAATGTCTATATGAGTAAACACAGATCTGTCTATTTAACTTACCTCTCCATCTGACATTTTTAATGTTTCATCATCTTAATCAAACAAGCCATAATGTTCCCTCCCTTCCTAGCAAGCCAATTAACAACATTTCACAGCCTCATCTTCTGACATTGCTTCAGGTGTTACAGGAGACACTGAGCTACCAACGTACAGCTGCCAACTTCTTACGTTCTCTTGATTCAGACCGCATCTCACAGTCACAAAGCCAACAGCTAATGGCATAATTTGGATTGGTGCCGTTCCTCTTTATTAGCAGCCAGCATTCTCTACCTGCCCTTGGATAAGATGCCTGGCAATGGTATATGCCCTTTTCATTTCACTTCTTTAGTTGAAGAGATGTAAATATCCTGCCATTCAGAGAAATTGACATTAAAAAATGCACCGAAGAAATAAAACAGAGCCTACACAGAAAGTCTTTGTTCACAGACCTCTCAAATTACAGATTAGAGATCTTTCACACCACATGTCCGTATGGGTATCTGCCATTGTTAAAGCAGTTTAACCATTGTTAAATAACAAATTGTCAAAAATATATGTAATTTACAAATAATAGCTCTTTTTTTGTTTTCAGAATATATGCACCTGTCAATCTTAGTGCTTAGTCTTGAATAGAGCTGCGTCATCTAACCACAGAACAAATTTGCCTCAAAAACTTTGTAAAAGAAAGGATGTTTCCATGCAAGGTAAACTTTTATGTCTCAATTTAGCTTCCTAAGAAAAGCAGACCCCAGACAGTGGGCAGGTATGCTTCAGGACAATTTTCTTGCTCTGATTTTTGAGGAATCAAAATTAGTGCCCTCCATCACCAATGCCAGTGAAGCCACTGTCATGCCAGTAATTTCAGATTCTGAATTGTCTGTAGGCTTAAATGGAGATTGCAAGGAGAAGTTGAGAGAAAGCCAAGATTGAAACAGAAAAAATTAAAACAAAATCCCTCTCAGCTTCTCCCATCTGAGTCACAGGGCATGAACTTCCCCTGTTTAACAGTCATGGCTAGTCTACGTTCTCCTCCTGGAAAGCGAGGAGAATTTGGCATTTTTGCACATCAGGTTTATAGATGTTGAGACACAAAGACTACAGCAATTCATAGGAGGGATAAGGGAAATTAGGGAAGATAGCTTGACAACACCCCCTACCCCTAACATGAATACACTAAGAATTATCTCATTTACTGGAATTGTACCCCAAAAAATATCTGCGCTCATAACAAAACAGTAAGAACAGTTTATTCAGGTTTATATGAGACTAAGCATTATGACTGCAGTCTTAGATCATTTTCTCAGTTTGCTAAAATTACACACAAATATATAGAGATTTTTTCTGACTACTGCCAATTGCAACTGTTACAGTGCTCACTACAATAATTACACAAACACAAATGACCAGAATACAACACACTGACTGTAACAAACCTATACGTAAAGAGTGTCTGAACTAACAATTTAGGCTGGAAGGGGTGTTCATTTGGTTCAGGCCCTTATTCAGAACTGGACACATTCTGGAGTCATATTTAGTGCTAAGGGTCTTGCCCAGTCAAGAACCATTCACCATTTAGTAGAGCTGCCACACTTTTACACATTTCTGCATTTCTGCCCTATGCTCAGCATAAATCCTGCCACTAATGCTTTATGGTGACCTCTCGTTCATATCAAACTTTTGCTACAACTGCCAAACTCATCTACCCCTTCTCAAGTTTAACCTGTTGAACCTTTCCAAGCATTTCTGCTGAACCAAGCCTTGAGTCCAGTGTGGAAGCCTCCGTGAACCCAGGGTTAGTAGTGCTGATTTAGGAACCCAGGTCCAGATCCTCTTCCATCCATTGTAAATATCTGGGACAATATACGATAACCTCAAAGAAGGCCAATCTGTCATATAGAGCAGTTGTACCCCTGGCTCTTATTGAGCAGTAGTAATAGGGAGTCTGGGGAAATTAAGACTTCCTCTTGGTAGAGGAGGATCTGGTCAGCAATCATATAGGCAAACTCAATGCGAATAAGTGCATGGGCCCTGATGAGATGTACCCGTGAATGCTGAGGGAGCAGGTAGAAGTGTCTACCACGTTGCTCTCTACCATCTTTGAAAGGTCACGAAGAACAGGAGAGGTGCTTGAGATCTGGAGAAAAGCCTTGGGAGGAATAACCACATATATCAGTAACAGGTCAGAGGCTGATCTGTTGGAAAGAAGCTCTGCAGAGAAGGACTTGGGTGTCCTGGTGGACAATAGGTTGACAATGAATAGGCAATTGTGGCCATGAAGGCCAATGGTTTCCTATGGCCAATGGGATGCATGAAAAAGAATGTGGCCAGCAGGTCGATGGAAGTGGTCCTTCCCTCCTACTTTGCCCTGGTGAGGCTACATCTGGAGTACTGTCTCCAGTTCTGGGCTCCTTGGTTCAAGAAAGATAGGGAACTTCTATGAGGAGTCCAGAAGAGGTCTACGAATATGATGAGGGACCTTGAGCGTCTACCTTATGAGGAAAGGCTGAGAGACCTGGGACTGTTCAGCTTGGCGAAGAGAAGACTGAGGGCGTATCTCTCAACACTTAGAAATATCTGAAGAGTGGGAGGAAAGTGGATGGGGCCAGGCTTTTTTTTGATGATGCCCAGTGACAGAACAATGAGCACAAAATGAAACACGGCAAGTTCTAACTGAACATGAGGAAAATTTTCTTCATTTTCAGGATTTCAGAACACTGGCACAACTACCCAGAAAGGTTGTGAAGCCTTATTCTTTGGAGATACTCAAAACCTGCCTGGATGTTTTCCAGCCTGCTTCCAATCTGTACACAATGTACTTTAGCAGGAAGGCTGGACTAGATGATCTTCAGAGATCCTTTCCAAATGGTATGATTCTGTGATTCTGAAAATACTCATTTACACACACAGCAGGAGCAACAGAAGAAAACTCAGTCCCCAAACCACCTTCCTAGTGCTTCAGAAGCAATGGTGCATAGGTGTCTCCTGCGAGCTGGTGTGGGTGAAATGTTATTGTTCTTGGCTGCCTACATTGCTGCTAGCTGGAAATGCTGCCTGGAAGAGACCATTTATGGCTGCACGGCCCACATGAACACTCCTCAGTGTGCTCTGGGCAATGCTAACTCATGACACGTTCTGAAATTGCTTAAGCAAACACAGCTGATTTTGCTTGAGTGAGTAGGGTTTGCTATACAGATCTTCTTGCCAACAGTCAAGCACTCCCAGAAGGGCAATTAATTACCCATACTAAAGGGGCTGTGATGTGGACTCTAGTCCAGCTTTTCCTTGGGCAAAAACGCATTTCTGTGATCCTGTGACTTCTTACTGCTTATGCAAGAAAATAATGCATTGTTCAACTGTTTTGTTTACTGTTCTTTGAAAAAAACAGTAACAACAACAACAAAAAGGACAATTAAAAGGACATGGTTACTTTAATCAGTCTTATTTAAATGCCTATTCCTATACAAATCTGAAAAGATGTCAAGTATTTTCATGACGCTGTCTTCCTCAATGTACCTTTACATAAGAAAATCATTTTATGACTTTTTAAAAAATTTGTAGAGTCAGATGGGTTGGAAAACTATGCAACATAAAGCATATGTGATTGAAAACATAAGTAACAAAAGATAAAGCTCCAGGCAAAAATCTGGATAACATTTACTTGCTCAGTTCCCTTGTTTCAAATTGATTTTTTTTCCCTCGTGATCATTGGTCCAAAAAACATTAAAAATAACTATTTAAGCATTATGCATAGAGGGAGGCAAAGAAGAATGGTAAAACATTTTAGTCTGACCCTCCCAGCTGCTATTTTCAGGGACATCTCCTTATACATTTTTTTCATATTTAAGAGCAAGGTACAATCAATCAGTCAAACTTTCGCACAGAAACATTAAGCAACATTAACCAACTTATTAAAACTTGCTCCTGGTACAGAATTCTGACTGTATTCTGAATTCTGACAAAGACTGAAAAAAAACAGTCTTTGAACAATAACAGATTAAACAAAATTCTTTCTGCCACCATAAATCTTTTTGATTTTGTGACTTTGATCTAGGGTCAACAGCTTATAAATAGAGAATGCCAGGCAGAAGTTTACATCACAGTGTTCAGCTGCTGGCGGGACAGGAGTGAGACCACCTAACAGAAGGGAGAACAGATTTAATATGAGCTTGAGACAGTGACTGCACAAAGCTACTCCAAGGAAGCAAACCAAATCAAAGCTCTAAGAAACCAAGTGAAGAGACTGTATCAAATCTCAAAACAGACATCTGCTTAATAAGTGGAAGGTTTTGGTCAGACAGAGGCAGAGAAGTGCGAATTACAGGAATATTTCAAGTGGCCACCCTCCCAGAGCAATTACTGACTGAATGAATCTGGGCTATATTTGCTCTAGGTTGACTCATTTTTCTCAAACCACTTTCTTGAGATAGCCATGTAGTCCTCTGATCTCGATCAACAGAAGTTTTTATTCGAGATCTTAAAGTTAGAAGCAATAGGTCATGAATTTCTTCTTAAACTTCACACAGAAATTATTTCAACTATTACAGAAATGTAGAGAAAGACAGGTGAAGATAAATGTTCAGTGTTGCTTTAGTTTGTTTTATAGATACTCTGACACTCTTTAACGTGCTTTCTAAAGATGTTTTCGTCATTTATATTTATAGTGGAACACAATGTCCAAGGTTAACCCAGGCTACAGTGCAGAACAGCAGAATATTCACGTGTAGTTTAAGTACTCCTTATGTATTTTTAGCTGGTTGAGTAACATCCCTTAATGGATCCTAACTGCAACTGTGCTAATATTATTCGATCAATAATTGAAGATGAGCCTCCTACAAAGAAAAAAGAGCCCTTTGCTTTTCCACAATGAGAAGAAAAATGATATTGCGTGTCTCAGCAATACTTGGAATAACAGTTTCACAAAATTTTTGCACAAGAAGTTTCTCAGTTCTTCATGATGGACAGTAAGACGGAGAACAATATGCAAACAAGCCAATCATAAAGAACAATCTTGTATAGCTTTCAACAATAAAAACTCTGGGAACATTTTTGGATCTAAGAAATGTGAAAACAGCATTTCAAGGTAGCTGCTGAAAGAAAAGAAAAAGTGAAGTATTATTCAGATGGATTGTTTCTGGTAGCAAATTTACTCTTGTCATTTTCCAAGATTTACACATAGATGAAATGAGAACCTGGGGGAAGAAGGAATTTTTGTGAATTAACAACAATATATTATTTTTCTTCAACTGATAAATCAATTAAAGATTTTGCTGGAAAGGACACATTTTTCTCTTTGGGCACCAAAGCCTCAAGCCATGGAAATATCAAAATGTTTTCCACAGTTCTTCATTTCTGCAGGGATGAAAGAAGAATAATCCATCATTTGCTTGATTTTCTGAAGAAAGTAATGAAACTGCAGTAGGAATATCTGAAAATATAGGAAGTGTACTCGATGCTCTGCACATTAGCCATGGATTGTTTTTTGCAGCTGATAATTCTAATGCTAACTTCAGGGGACATCTCTTAATCTGCAACCCAAGTAGCTCATACTTTTTTTCCAGCTATCTGACCATTTCATTAAATATGTGCAATAGCAAACATGATACAGATAGGTCATCCTTTAATCCTGAGGACTTCAAGTCCTGCAATTTCCTTATTCTGCAATGGTGTTTTCGAACGATGATGAAGAAGCAGATGATGGGCCTTTAAGTGAAAACATTTTTTTGAACTTTCCCAGACTGACAGCAGTTACTTTTCTAGCATCTCACACTAAGTGTAGGTGAATTCCCTCACAAAAAATAAAGAAATAGACTTGGGTCATAAATGGAAATCTGCTCTAAAAGTAAACAAGGCAAACAGAAAAAGACAGAAAAGACTTGCCTTCAGTTCACTAACTTTCCATTAAAAAAGCAGGCTTCACTTTCTGATTTCAGGAAACAAAACAACCATTACCTGATGCACCTGCTATGTCTGAAAAATAATCTTTTTAAGAAATTTGAAGCATTAAACAAGGATTGAATCCTGATAAAGACTATATGTGGACTATTAGTATTAGAAATTACTCATAAAAGACACCTGACGGTATGTGCTAGCCAACAAAAAACAATAAGAAAAGCAATGTGAAATTTAGGATAGTTGAAATGGGTTTGGGGGAGCAAAAATGTGTATCTGACAGGAAAATACATACTTGAAACAAAGTGTTTGGCTTTTCTCCTTGCTTATCCCCCAGTATCACAGAAAGATGGCCACCCTTCACAAGGCTCTTCTCAAGCATTTTTAAAATGCCACTCTGGATTTCTTTATATTGGAAACTAGCTCCACTGTGAGGATAACAGACCTTAAGCAGACAATTACTGCCTCCTCTAAATCAGAAACTCGTCTTTTAGAAATACATTATAATTTCAAAAATTAAAATTAAAGCTATTGTTTTCCCACATACATTCCAGAAACTTGAGTATAACAGTTATAAATTAAATATATTAGCTTTAATAAAAATTAGCTATGTTGTTTCTAACCTTTTAGTATTCCTCAGAACACCTCTCTTGAACATTCGGTCAATATTTAACATCATTTAACATAACTTGCGTAAGAGCTACCTTACTGATTTTTTTCTTTTTCAAGACTTTCAAGCACAACAAGAATCTGACTGCAATTCCAGATTAATAGAATATATATGTAAAAGGACTGATTTGTCTATTTTCTGCGCACTCAGGACTCATCAGTCGGTGCGTTCATTTGTTTCCATCAAATGCATTAAAAAATGCTAGCAAAATGGCAATCCCACTGTTTCAATTAAATTGCCAAGCTAACCATACTTACCCTGCAAAATGCTTGTCTATTTACTTTATAAACAAATGGCACCACATGACTCATATGTGAATTAAATTAATTTAGGAAGGAAGTTAAACTTGGGCATTTTTTTTCTTTAATCAATCATTCTAAATTTAAATCTAACATCAGTTCAGACTGTTCTGTGGGAAGAGGAGGGACGTGTTCTTGAAGGGAGAATGACAAGAGAGAGGCATCTCACAAAAAAAGGGTGTACAGCCAGTATATATATTTTTTTAATTAAAATTCCATTCATCGGTTTCTTGTTAACAAACTGTCACCTTATTTCATATTTCCGCTTCTAGGAAATTTCATTCCTCACTCATGTAAGACCAAACAGTTGTTCACAGAAACCTCACACTGGTGCTAATAAACGAATGCTGACTTCTCAGCAAGTGAGAAGTCCACAATATTAGCTACGAACCAGCAAGCAATCACACATTTGCATGTTTGAAATTGAATCTCGGCTATTCGATTATTAATGCAGGTGATGAAAATGAAGAGGTTACTGATAAGGGTCTGTAAAGATGGCTTCTATGGAGTCCCATACTTCTTTAAAGATATTTAAAGCATAATTTAAAGAATCTCATTTTCTTTACGTAGCATAGAAATGGCCCAGTAAAATGGTCATATTACTGTATGCTCATGCATTTTTTCAGTGTCCACTTTAAATTTCCTTTAATAATAGTGAAATCGGGGTCCGTTATTTGTCAGGTGCTCTTGACTGCATAAGACTTATTCGTACTCATTTCATTCACTGGATAAGAGAACCAGAATATAAGATAAATGTATCTTATTTCCTAAGAAATTTTGGTAAAACGACAACCTAGAATTCAGAAGTTTACCTCTCTGTTCTTTTAGAAATACCCAAGAACTCAATCACTTCCCTTCCCTATGATATTACAGGTTTCTTTTCCTGCAGATGAACGATCTTCAAGGATTGTAGCATTCTTAGTATGCAGTGGTGTTATTACACTGTGCCATTGCCCAGTGTCAAAGGATGATTTACTTTAGTAGCTAGCATGCAAGAAATGCATAGTTTTCATTTTTTACTTGACAAAGGTGAAACTTTGGGTTACTTTCCATAATTCATATCAACATTCAGTCCTTTCCTTTCTATGATACCAAGATTAATGTTAGTATCAATGCTATTTTATTTGTCTGAAATAACTACTTGGCAGATTTTTGGTTTTTTTACCAAGCTGTTCTAAGCTCATGAGTCCCTTTCTGACTTCAAAAAGCTGCACAGGAGGTGTAGGAGTGCTCCCCAGCCCTGTTTAAGGGAAATCTCTGTTGTAAAGCTGCTTCTGAGCAGATTAGAGTACAGGAGCTTTAGAAATCCCAGTTAAGCTCCTGACTGGGCATCATATCTTCTCAAAATTATTATCTATTTATTAGAAGGAAAAATCCATACAAGAATTTAGTGAACTTTTGAAAATATGTCTGACAAAATACCAATATACAGTATTTCTGACTTAAACTCGTAATATATCAGAAGAGCACACAAAACTTTAATTTATGGAGACCTTTACACTCAGTCACACTGAATCCGTATTCTATTTCTCCTCAGCTTCAGGCATTATGAATACAGAAAATAAACAGGAGAAAGAAGATAAAAGCCTCAGAGAAAGCAAATAAATGTGGTTTAATGTGAGAAACTGAATTGATAGATAAGAAAATCCTAATCAGGAAAAAAATGCTAAATGATTTTTTTATGCCATCAAAAATCAAATACAGTGACATTATAGCTTTGTCTTTATATTTTGAAAAGAGTAAACTGTGATACAAAGAAAAACTATTTCAGTCAAATTTGAAGCAGTTACAGAATAAAAAATGTTGGGTTTAAAGTAATTTAAAACATCTTAAAAAGCAAAGCTTACAATGAGTACTGCATGAGAGCAGGAAGCTTTGCAGAGGGACCTGGATAGGATGAATTGATGGGCTGCATCCAATTGTATGGCATTCAGCAAGGTTAAATGCCAGGTCATAGCATACCTTTGTAGCAGCGTAGGCTTGGGGAAAAGTGGCTGTGGAACTGCCCGGCAAGCACCCAGGGGTGCTGGTCAACAGCTGGCTGAACATGAGCCAGCAGTGCACCCAGGTGGCCAAGAAGGCCAGTGGTACCCTGGTTTGTATCAGAGACAGTATGGCCAGCAGGCATAGGGAACCATCCCACTGTAATCGGCAGTGGAGAGGCCACACCTCGAGAACTGTGCCCAGTTTTGCTGGAATGTGTTCAGAGAAGAGCAACAAAGCTGATGAGGGGACTAGAGGAAAAAAAAAAAAAACAGGAGCAGCTAAGGGAACTGAGATTGTTTAGTCTGGAGAAGAGGAGGCTCAAGGGATACCTTTTTGCTCTCTACAAATACCTGAAAGGAGGTTGCTGCAAGGCGGATGTCTGTCTCTTTTCTCAGGTAACAACTTAGGATGCAAGGAAATGGCCATAACAAGTTGTGCCATGGGAGGTCTGGATTGGACAATAGGAAGAATTCCGTCACAGAGATGGTGGCCAATCATGGGAACAGGTTGCCCAGGGAAGTGGTGGAGTTCTCATCCCTGAACATACTTAAGAGACATTCAGATGTAGCACTAACAGACAAGATTCAGTGATGCAGCTCAGTAGGAAAGTTAATGGTTTGGCACGGTGATCTCGAAGGACTTTTCCAACCCCTTTGATTCTATGATTCTATGAAGCAAAAAATACATTTTATCCCAGTGAGTGAGAATAATAGAATATATGAGAGATGTAAAGTAAAACTAAAGTATGTCTATAAGTAAATTATGACAAACTTGAAACTGATGAAAAGGTACCATAAGATCTTCCTATAATAAATAGTATTAGCAACAAAAACTTTTTTTAATATAAAGAAGCAACTCTTTATGTAAATAAGGCTATTTATAAGGCTATTTATATAAAGAGAAAACTAAAAACAGAAATAATAACGTAAAATTCACTAATATATATTTACTAATATACCTTGCCTTACTTCTCCCCACCACCACTCTTGACAGAGTATATGAATCTGCTGTGCCTTGCAGATAGATAAGGCACCAAACTTAAAGCCACTATTAAATTATACATAAACCACAAAATATATTATTAAATTACACTAAACATAGCAGCTAGAGCTGGAAGTACAGTTCTTAATTTTGGAAGCTCGCCTATTTTGTGCAATGCTATGACCTCTATAAGTGGGCATATCTATCTAATGCATGGAGATGTACTCACATCTTTCTTCTCCAGCATGCAAGATGCTGTAGTAGCCATCTTGTGCATATAAAACAACAACTACATTGCAGCTAAACATGCAAACTAATTTCCAAAATGTTCCTTCTCCTTGAAGTAAATTTTTCTATAGGTATTTCTAAAAATCATTTATTCACCCTTTTTCAACACGGTTCCATTTGGATCAAACAGTCAAATTGGCATCCTATGCAAGTTGCAGCATGGCCAATTGTAAATAGATATTAGGAAAACAGGGCAGAAAAACATTGGAACAGGTTGTGCAGAGGCACTCTGGATTCTCCATTTTTCAGGACTTGACTCATGGTCCTGAGTAACCTGTTCAAGCCTGGAGCTCAAAGTTGGCCATGCATTCAGTCTGGAGTTGGGCAAGGTAAGCTGCAAGTTCCCCTCCATGTTAAATGATTCAGTGGTACTGTGAAATAAAGATGGATTTTGTCTCATCTGACTAAAAGCATTTATAGAGGACTATCTAGATGATTATAATATGGAGATGGACAAGCACTTACAAAAGCAAATTCACAAAATATATTAGTAAGTTTTCTTACACCAGTGCACTTATTTACGTTTTTGTTTCTATATGAATTATATATATATATAAAAGGATCACCATCTTAGACATGATATGTAACTTTTATAATATCGGGGGAGACGGATTCCACAGCTTAACAGATAAATCTCAGACACATGTGCAGACTGGGAGAATAGAGCAAACTCCTGCCAAAAAGGAACTAGAAGCACAGGTGGATGGTAAGCTGGGCATGAGCCAGCAGTGTGCCCTTTCAGCCCAGACAGTCAACCAGATCCTGGGCTGCATTAAAAGAAGTGTCAGCAGGGAGAGGGAAGTGATCCTGCCCCTCTGCTCTGCGCTGGCAAGGCTTCACCTGGAGCGCTGCATCCAGATTCGGAATCCTCCTGGAGTACAGGAGAGACATGGACCTGTTGGACAGTGTCTAGATGAGGGCCACAAAAATGATCCAAGTGATGGAATACCTTCTCTGTGAGGAAGGCTGAGAGAGCTGGGGCAGTTCAGCCTCGAGAGGAGAAGGCTCTAGGGAGACCTGAATGTGGCCTTTCAGTATCTAAAGGAGGGATATAAGAAAGAAGGGAACAGACTCGTTAGCAGGGTCTGTGATGATAGGACAACAGGAAATGGTTTAAACTAAAAGAAGGGAGATTTAGATTGGACATAAGGAAAACATTTTTTTATAGTAGGAGAAGTGAAACACTAGAATAGACTGTCCAGAGAGGCGATGGATGTCATATCCTTGGAGATGATCCTTGGTCAGGCTGGACCAGGCTCTGAGCAACCTGATCTAGCTGTAGATGTCCCTGTTCACTGCAGAGGAGTTGTACTAGATGACCCTTAATGGTTCTCCCAACTCTAGGGATTTTATGATTCTTTGATAAGAACTCACTGAGAACAAGACTTGGGGATTCTGGTGGACAAAAAGCTGGACATGAGCCAGCAGCGTGCACCTGCAGCCTGGAAGGCCAACTGCATCCTGGGCTGCATCAAAAGAGGGGTGGCCAGCAGGAATAGGGAGGTTGTTGTCCCACTCTGCCCTGATGAGGCCCCATTTGGAATACTGCATGCAGATCTGTGGTCCCCTGCACAAGAAAGATGTGGAGCTGTTGGAGCAGGCCCAAAGAATCAGAGGGCCAGAGCACCTCTTCTAAGATAATAGGCTGAAGCAACAGGGGTTTGTTCAGCATGAAGAGAAGGCTGTGGGGAGATCTCACTGTGGCCTTCCAGTACTTGAAGGAGATTTAGAAGAAAGCTGTGTAGAGACACTTTGTCATTGTGTGTAATGATGGGTGTAACAGCTTTAAGCTAAAGAAGGAGATATTTAGGTTAGATGTTAGGAAGAAATTGGAACTGGATGAGCCTTAAGGTCTCTTCCCACTCAAGCAATTCTGTAATTCTATAATTCTATGATAAACCTAGCAGAATGATTACATCATACAGCTTCATAACACTACTTGCTACTGAATGTACCACAGCCAACAGTATCCAGATGCAGCATTTCACAAGCACATTTTCTGTGTGTGTAATGGAGAAATATCTGTATTGCAATTTCTTTCTGAAATGGAGCACTACTTCAAATTGAAAGACCAGTTTCCAACACACAGGGTAGAACAGCTTTTGTATTGTGCTGTACAGGTAACAGATTGAGATGATTGATGCACACTTTTGCCTAGACAGTCTGATTTACAGTGTTAGCCAAGCCTATATTTCTCTTAGAGCAATTCCAATCGAGAGCAGTACTCTTGATGAACTATCCTTTAATAATTTACAGGCACACCTGAGAGCCATAAGCACAGAGATATGCAAGACATCAGTAAGTCTAGTGGTCAACAATTACAGAAAACTTTAATACAAGCACATAGAAGATGACTGTAAAGGCACAGTGTAGATGATCCCATTTTATAGCATTTCATTTTCCTTCAGAAATACAAAATAAGTGCAGGAAGTTTGCCTGGCAAAGGTTACAAAAAGTAATCATCTTTTAATGAATGTAGCTAATAGTGATTGCCAATAACAGGACAGGACTAAGTGATAGCAATATGAAGAAAAACGGATCATCTACCACCAGAATTTGCTCATCTTGTCTCATGGGTCTCTCAGCAGTGGGCAGGAAATTCAGTTACTGTTGTTCTGTATTATTCTTTTTATCTTTGTTGGATCAGAACTGCACTGTTTCCTCTTTGCAAATGAAGTTATTAACACTTATTATTATGAAGAATGCCACTTCATTATGTCTATATTTTAGCAAAAAATTATTCACTGTAAAACTTACCTAGTGGTCAAATCCGCATGAACTTCTGCAGTGTAGTAATCATGGCATAAGATTATGATTTACATAAATGTATCAACTATGATTATTATCTCTCATTCACAAAACTGAACCACAGATCAGAACTTCCACCAATCCAAAGGGGACGCTTAAATGAGACAAATGAAAGCCTCTCCATACAAACATATACGACAAGCTTGTGCCTCAATAGAAAATATCTGAAGCAAAGCAATTTTGCCATCATCTGCCAATCTCTTGAATTGAAAACAATTCGCAAAAAAAGCACCAGTTTTAATTACACCTCATGCATTTCATCAAAACAGATGAACACATGCAGTTAGGGTCTATTGCAAAATGTCATTCTTCCCAATTAAACTCATTTAGCTGGGATTGCAAATTCTTGTTTCAAGTCAGTCTAGATAGAGGACATTCCCAACAACCTGATATTTGCCCTGGTTTCTCAGGTCACGGGAATTCTTGGTACTCTTCTGGAATTAGGAGAAGGTTAGTTGCAGCCTGCAGAATTTCTCATCTTCATACCAACAGGATGCTTGTTCATGTGTGGAATATTTACTGGAAGTGACATACTGAAATGTCCGCTTCTTGACAGAAGGTACACCCCAGGGTGGAACGTGGTAGATAATCTGTTCCATGATAGTTCCCTAAAGTCACCTGCAATCTTAGCTGTTAACAAACTCCAGGGGAGGTGACACTAAGAAAAAGCAGCATGGAGGGCAGAGCAGATTGGAGGCCCCATGGCCAGACTCCATAATCTTTTCAGGGATGGGGACACGGTGATAGTATTGGAACTGATAAGCTGTCTTGTTGTAGTGAGCCAGCCAGGAACCAGCAGTTTTCTACCTTTCTGTTTGACTAGAGTCACTCAAGCTTCACCTTCAAGTAAGAAAATAGTATACAAATGGCTTAGGAGGAATGGAAGGGAAGGTATCACAGCTGACTTCCAAGATTAGTCAATGGCCTGAGTTTCTCTTCCTCCCCATAGGGACACCTATTGGATAAGATTTGCAAACACAGTTATGCTGAGTGCTGCCCATGGGAAATTTAGGAATATGTTGTACAGAGTTATTCTGTAATTTAATGCATCTGCACATTATTCTTATTTTTGGCTAACCTCACATGCTTTGAACACAGCTCATTTATCAATAGCAATCCAAAATAACCTGTATTCCTGTTCCTTTGATACAGTGCACTGTTCACTAATACAGCCATGAGAGTTCTCATAGAATGCAGACAAATTCCTTAAGGATCATCGTGAGAGCCCATTTGATCATGATTAAATGAATTGGGCAGTGCGCTACTTGTGAATCCAAAATTGTGATAATGCTCTAGTGAATGTGATCAGACTTAGAGTGTTGAATTAGACATCACCCAGAATCTAAGCCCAGCCACCCTATGCCTTCTGATATCTGAGGACAAGCTGGAACACAAATGGTGTTATTTTCTGCCAAACTTCTCTGTGACTTACTAACAGCCTTCACTGGACAGGTTCAGTGGAGGTCCAAGAGAACGTTTTGCAATTTGGCTAACCACAGTTTCCATACCTTATTTCGTCCAAGAGAGTTCAGCATATAAAATCAAATTAAAAGGTCTGCTGTACTTGACCTTTCCTACCTGTCAGTTCATTCAAGAATACAGTTTTTATACACAAAAATATATAGAATCATAGAATCATAGAATGGCCTGGGTCAAAAAGGATCACAATGATCATCTAGTTTCAATCCACAATAAGCCCAGTTCCATCTGTCTTAGGTTCAGCTGGGATGGAACTGTTTTCTTCAAAGTGTCTGGTACAATGTCATGTTTTGGTTCTAGGAGAAAAACAATGTTGTTAACATACCAATGATTATAGTTGCCTGCTAAGCAGTGTTGTATAGACCCAAGGCCATTCTCAGCAAAGGGTTTGAGAAGCTGGGAAGGAAGAGAATTAGGACAGCTGACTTAAACTTGCCATATGACATACCATGTGACATCAAGTGGAAGGAGTTCTGAAGGGGACGGGAGTTCATCTCGCCCTCTTCTGCTGACAGGGGGGTTAGCTGGGCATCAGTTGGGGGACAGTGAGCAATTACTTATGCATCACATACTATATACGTATGTTTATATATACATACATATACGTACATACATGTTTGTCATAACTATTATCCTTTTCCGTATCTTAGTAAACAGTTTTCTCTCAACACACGGATTCTAATTAATCTTTTTCTATTCTCTCCCCATCCCATTGGGAATGAGGAGAGTGAGCAAACAATTGTGTGGAGCTCGGCCACTTGCCTGGTTAAATCACAACAAGGTCCTTTGCTTTTTTTTAATTATTATTATTTTCTTGACTTAAGTTAATCTCCTGATATTAACAAAACTGTAATAAATTTCCCCCAAGTACATCTTTCCTCTTCCCTCTATACACGTCTTATGATTGCCTTCACTTTGCACAGAAATATGTCTTAAGCTACAATTACAAATTCACGTGGATAAAAGTGAATGAATTACAACAATATATTAAGTGTTACATAGGAAAAGAGAAGAGAAATTGTATACTCGTTTTCACAGTGCAGCCTTCAATCTTGCCTACTCTTTATTCCTCCCAAATGACTGTTACTCTTACCTGCACTACGCTCTAACTTCTGGTTTGTCAAAAGACTTCTGCAAAAGTGTATAGAATAGGATCCTGTCCCTCTTGTTTGAACGCAGCAGATCTTTAATTGCACATTGTGAGCTTGATCCTGCGCTCAGTTTTCTTTGGGTGCAAGGACAAAAGGAAGCTGTTGACTTCAGTACCTCTGGAAACTACAAGAGGATTTCTTTAACTTACAGATCTGATGTCACATTTCTATGGGCTTACAGGCAAGAGGATGCTGAATGTAATGACTCCATAGCATTCTATGGAGAAGATCCTGAAACAAATATGATGCAGCTGACAAAAAATGAAGAGTCAATGCTGGCAAAGATGTTCTACGGTTCACAGCTTAGATAACTTTTGCTGCAACAAAATCCTCTGCAGAAAAGGAACTGATAGAAAAGAAATTTCTGAGAAACTCCACGTGCTTTAAAGTGATCATTAATGTCTGTGTCAAAGATTTACCTAAATCTTCAACATTACGCTTATTTGTTCTATTTCAAAATGAGTAAATATATTCACCAATATTTCCATCTGAATGATCTTGGTTGTTTGCCTTGACTTACCCGCTTATGAAGACGTTCTGCTTCCTCCTGATATGCAGCAAGCTGTTGTTTCCATTGTTTTACATTGGCAGTGGACTCCAGCAGGGCTGCTGTGAGCTTAGCATTATTACCCTTGAGTGTGGCCAGTTCTGCCTCCCAATGCTTGCTGATTGTCGAACTGCAAGAACAGAATGAGAATATTCAGACACCTCAAACCTCTATGACTAAATGTTCAAATGAGAATGCAAGTGCTCAAATAATCCAAACTTTAAATACAAAAAATAGCCATCAACAGAATTTTTAATATAGATATATCATCATTGGAAAACAACCTCTAATCTCTCAGCTCAACAATTATTTTGTTTTAATAAAATGTTAAGGATGATGAAATCCACACCAACTTCCCAAATGCAACACCTTGTAATTCTACAATATGCATATAATTAGTCATAATTTTAACATATATACATTAAGTGCTTTTTCAACCTATTCCCTAATGAAAGATATTGTAGAAAGAGATCTGTCACAAAAGTGATAAAGGGAGATAATGCCGCGCTTTGGAAGTACAGCTTTGTAGCCCTAATGCAAGCCTTCTGTGACTGTAATATGCTTTATACTTCCTTTTTCAAACTTAATTTATAAAGTTTGAAGATCTTAAATTTCAACACTATAATATTGTTAATTATACTTCAGTATTATTGGCAAAGAAGCTAAAGATCAAGAAGCACAGAGATATTTTTCCACTGCTGCAAATAGGATTCTGGTGCTGGGGTTTATTGAGTAGCTTATGGAGGAACAATTCCTGCCTATAGTTTAGTTATTATCTGAGCAAATACAGGTCTTTAATTTTCCAAGATAATTAGTCATCCATCACCTGCAGACTACATCCTTACACTGAGCATGCAAAGGGAAAACATGTCAGACGTATCAGGTCAATGTATTAGTATTCAAACAGGTCATCACAGTTTACTTTTATAAAGACAGCAGCATGTGAGGTGCACACCTACATGGAAAATACAGAGAGAAAGTAATTCCTTTTGTCTAATTGGTTTACTATTAAAAGCATCATTGAAAACCAGTGATCTGTAACGTCGGTCAAAATGACCTTGCATATATGGTGAATTATGAGTAATTGTTACAGTCTATTTATAATTATTATATTGTAATATGTTTAATTATATATTGCACTGAAGTTTGTAGGTTTATTTGAACTTTGCATGTAGAAACAATGAAACATTCTGCCACCATTTTACCCACTAAGTTTCCTTTTTTCCAACTGCATATACACAGCCTGTCCTACAAAAGCATGTTTCAGAAACATGATGATTCTTGGAGAACTTCCTGAGGTGTTCAAAGCCAGCCAGTCACCACGTAATATTCATTATCCATTCAGATCACATCTACTGATTCACTAACACAGGACAGCTGATTCTTCCATGCTCCAGCATTTTCTACCAAATATACTGCTACATCCCCTTGAACAGGAATACAAATTCTTTCAGAAGAGTAACACGGGTTCTTTCAAATTGTTCTAGCATTGCATGAGCTATTCAATTAATTAGAATTTTGCCACAGGAAATTGTAAATTTTAAATGACTAAACTAATGCAACGATAATCCCATTTCATCAGGGAACGTTGACTCACATATTAAAGAAGATGAGAACAAATTTTTGAAGCGATGTCTACGCTTCTGTTTCTCTTATCGTATTTATTTTTCATCTATAATAGCACATCATATCAACAAGTTCTGTGAAAATCATGATAAAATTCCAGTTCATCATCACATTCCCATTTCTTTCTGGATGTTCTGATCTTGCAAACAAATGACCACACCAACAGGTTCATGCAAGTGAGTGGCCATATTCAATAGCTCCACTACAGCAGGACAAGTAGCAAACTGTGTTTGTGACACTACTCCTGCTTACAAAATATATCATAATTCTCATCTTTCCTCAAGAAGAATTACACACACAAGACTCTATATTCACTTAACACAGCAGATTACAAGCTATGTGTCTTATTATTATTACAGAAGTGAGCTGTTTGACCACTTCATATCACAACTGAAGATGCAAAAAGGGAAATGAAGGGTTTAGCTTGTACTGTGTATACTCACAATGATAGAGGTAAGCTTTTATAAGATGAGAAGATCTCAAAAGACAGTCCTAGCTAATGCTGAGTAACCATATGAGTGGGTTTCACAGTGCCACACCTTCACCTTTGCTAAGTACCCTAACCATCCTGACAAGAATCCTGACTACATCTTTTACAGATAGTACTACTGCTCCATGAAATAGAAGCACATCACTTAAATTAGACTAGTTTTGTATTTGACAATTCACAATAACTTTTCAATTATTTAGGGTAATCCTGTTTCTTCTCACAAAAGTCCGCATTCTCCAACATAAATACTATGTGATGGATATCAATATGAGAAAACAAAGAATCAAAGGCGTGGATTATTTTTTGTATTACCGTACTTCTTAAAATCACAATCTGATTAAAATAGCCCGCAACCAATTGTAGGAGTGCTGATTTAGCTTTTTCAAATAACATATTGAGAGGAAAAAAAAAACAACAGTATATTTTGTGGATTATTTTGATTAAAACTGGACTTATTTAGATTTAAATTAATTATTTTAGGAACAAATGAAAGAAAACATACAACAGGCTGCTCTCAAACCATACTAAAATTACCTGTGTTAAGGTCTATGCCTGTAGGGCTACACTGGTTCAAATTTATCTACAGGTCCAGAATAAAGACTGAGAAAGACAAACTTTAGGCTCAACAGTAATTCTCCCTTAGGAGAGAAAACTCTGGGGCTAACACCTGGGGTGAGAAACACACAGGTCCAGAAGTTGAAAGCACACACACAGATAATCCAAAATCACAGCCCAGCCCATGGCTAGCACTGCAGTCCCTCAGGATAAGTATGAGAGGGCTACACATACTCTTTAAAACCTTTTATTTAACTACTGATTGAAAGGCTTTTTGCTAAAAGGAATTGATTTTGCCCTCAGTGTATGAGAGTGCATCATAGGAAATACCAGCAAAGCTCTGTCAGTTGTCTTAATGTTTGCAAACGTCTGAAACGAACCCAAATACATTTGCTCATATGAAATGGGAACACAAACCCAATGGTGAAAGTGATCCAAACGGCAGTGCAGCTTCTGACAGAACACCTTGAAAGGTGTTCTGCACTGCAGCTCGAAGAGCAGAGCAGTCTGTGTACACAGGGTGACAATAGCACAAACATATTTGCAGCTTAAGGATTCAACATGCCTAAGTATGTTTCTTCGTTGTGTTCTGGAAGCCATGCATCCTTTTACTGGCACTGCCAGAATTCTAATACACATTTCCTCAGGCCTGTCACAATTGACAACACTGGATTCTTGGCACACTTAAAGTTTTAAGACGGTTTTTCAAAAAAAGAAACATCCTTCACACTTCTGCTTGTTGCCCGTTTCTCGTCATGAAAAGCTCTACTGAACGTTTAGAAGTATTGTAGCAGAAGATGAAGCCTAGTCTTTCCCTTGTGAAAATTCTGAGTGTCTGAACACAGGATAACAAGCTGCTTTACAAACATAGCTGCATAAGTGCTTCTGCAGTGCAGAGTATAAACCAAATACAAGAGAGAAAATGGGCCTGTAATGGCTAACAGTAAAATAGGAGTATTATTGCTTTAGTTGACCACAGTGCACAAAAATTGCTTCCATAACAAAGGCTTATATCATACTGATTGTAAGCAGAATTATCTTTACATTGACAACTGTTCATGGGATTGTGAGCACTTCTTAGCAAGTAAACATTCCCAGAACCTCTGATCCTTGGTGCTGGCCACAGAACTTGTCACGTGGGTAATATCTGAAATCTCCACAGCCAGAACAGTGCGTGGTGTCCACCTTCAAGGCAAAAGCTTCAAAGTCAGATATTTAACTTCTGTAGCACACAGTACTTTCACTCCTGCTGTAACATGGTCCTACCAGACAGCAAAGCACTGTCTGGTATCCTATAGCATAACCGAGACACCCCCCTGAAAATTAAAGTAGGAATCCATCATCTTGCGTACTTATAGGCATTCTGACCAATTAACATTGAGCTGATCTCTGTTCCCACTGGGTATTGGTTACAACTCCAGTAAATCACCGAGGAATAGCTTTGCTATCTGTCCATCTGTGACCTGAATAGAGTGCCAGAGGCTATAAATGAGAATCTTTCTCTGCGAAGTAGGTCGCTTACAGAAAATTAATCCTAAAAGCTCCAGTCACCATGTTTAGACAGTTGGAGAAGACTTGCACAGGCAGGGGCAGGGAGTGTACATTAATGAGCTGTATTCAGAATGAAGTTATTTCAAGAGATGCCTTCAAGAAGCAAAGAAACAAAAGCAGTCTGAATCAAGATGTTTTCTGAGATATTGCTTATTCATTACTTGCTGCACTGTAGGCAATATCAGCACTGTAAAACATGATTTAAGCTTTACCTTAGATTTACAGAAATAAAGGGTGTACAGAATTATGCTTTATTGCTATTCTATGTTTTTAATACTAGACATGTTGCTTTAAAATGAATTAACATAGAAGTTGGATTTCCTACTCTACTGTAGTCACAGTTGCAAACTGCTGCTCAAGGGCAAGTACATTCTTTAGGTGCCACTGATCTACACAATAGATATGCGATAAGCGTCACTGTCTTGAGATGACAGAAATGAGGAATTTGGTTGAACAGAGACTGGAGTACTTTCACTGCAACATTTGACATCTGGTAATAGTAACTAACTCCACAAGACTAGACAAACATGAATGAAGCAGAGTCCCTGCAGCTGCTGTTCGGATTATAAATAGTGGCACATGCTGGAAGCAGACCAAGTGCCTGGTGGAGTGGGCACTACCAGTCAGCAGGAGAGGAACGTCAGCCGGCTGCTAGCAACGTGTTAGCCGTGCTGGAAGTAAGGAGCGATCCTTTCTGACAGCTGTGCTGGCGAGCTGTACGGAGCAGCTCGTCAAGCTCAGGGAAGCAAAGGGGACTTGTAATGATTTTGTTCTCTTACAGCAGTATCAGATAGCTCTGGTGGAATCGGTCACTGCAGCTTCTTCTTCCCTTCAGAAACATAAGGTAAGAGTTTGGATTTACGTAAGGCTCTTGGGTGAATTTGGTAAGGAATTCTGCCCAAGATCCATATGTCATATGAAATCAAGTCCTGCAAATGTTCTTCCACAGTGCCGTGAGAACAGTTAACTGCTCCTAGCTTAGTAACAAGAACTGTAAATGGTGCTGTGAGGATAAGACAGTAAGCTTTAAGGGGCAACTTAAGATAACTTCATAAGCACTAGATAATGCTGAAGGAAGGGTGAGGACTCTGCAACGGGCTACAGTTGCAATTGCTTCCATTCAGATATGATTCTGTTAGATGCAGACGATGACTCTGTGGGCACAGAGGATGATAGCAGCATGCCTCAAAGTATTCCTGAAAGCTCACAAAATCCTCTTTATTCACACAGGGAGTTAAAGTCCTCAATTCATATCCTCATTTAGAAAACATTTTAAAGAAGTATTTGGGAATTTCACCCATTTACAGAGATTTCTAAGGGTATTTTCTGTGGCCATCTATTCAAAGTGAAAAGCTACTTCACAATAGAAAGCATTTAAACTTAATGGGTTTAAAGTTTGTCCTGCTGCTCGTCCAGAGGACCACATGCTATACAGCCTGAAACTCAAATTTCTTAAGTCTTCCTCTCTCTTAAATATTCAAAACAAATCTGGAAATAGAAAAGCTCTGTTCATGCATTCAATTATACCTAACTAGGAGTCACAGAATAAGCAGAAAGCTGAAGGAAGAGCAGTGGAGCAGACAGGCACCAGGTCCTACCTCACCATTCCAGGAAAAGGCAACAAAGAAAAATCCTGGTCATATGAAGTTGCACAAAGCTGTTTGTACAGGCCTAATAGATTCAAACACTCAAAAGATGCTGAAGTTGTGTGCTTGATGGACATGGTCATCTACCATACAGTTAAATCATGAAAGTAGAAAGCAGCAAAAGAGGGAAAGCTACAGAAGGAATGACAGTTTCTGTAAGTAGGAAGCCTAAGAAATATTTTAAAAAAACCCTATCTCTTCATGACTACTGCCGATTGTGTTTTTATCCGAAGTTGCTATTAACTGGACACATGCAAAAGGAAATGTTATTTGATAAACTGGAATTTATTCTAATAAATGTTAAGTCTTCTCAAAGTTATAATCAAGAGATAATTACCAGGAAATTGCTTTGAGTTAAATATTTTCAGTGAGAACGATGAAAAGCTAATTAATATTCAAAAAAGATTTTATTCTTAATTAGAGCATTCAAAAGAATTTTTAGCAAAGGAAGATAGGTACCCTGGGGAGAGAAGTAGGAATATTAACTAAGCATGAAATATCTGTTCTTCCCTTTGGGACACGGAATATCCATATGATCTCAATGGAGCTACATCACGCAGCACAAAACAAAGGAAACTTAGTTGTGAATCAGCTCTTTTGGTTGGAGTAACACACACTGTTTAAATGATAAATTCGTGTTGTAGAAAAAAGGAAGCTCATGAAGCATATTTGAAGTGAGGAGATATTCAGTATCCTTGAACTCTCAAATCCTATCTCAGTGTAGATGACAGAAATGCAGAATCTTCTTCTGAAATCTGGATGAAGAGTGCCTATGAAGGTGTTACAGATTACTCTTCCAAGGTGCTTCATACATGACTTTTCACTTGCATTTAACCTTTCAGTTTGATCATGTTTTCAAGTTCTAAATTATCTAAAGCACACAGGTAGCCCATGGACAGAAAAGCTAACTCTTTGGCATTGCTATAGACAGTTCTGTTATTAGGAATCTCTTGTCTTACACTGCAGCAAGGTCAAAATCTTTGCAGAAGAGACTTGATGGATGAAGCTGACCAAAGATGCTGAATAATGGCACAGACTCCTTTCACCGTGTGACACATCACTACACAATGAAAATCAGTGGCTATATCCTACTTATCTCAAATCCAGGTACTGTACTTTATTAGACTGTCTTAATTCATCACAGGACCTACTGAAACCACCACAAGGCAGACAACTTTTCAGCATCAAAGCTTATCACTGAGAAATAGACCTCAACTAAATTATATTATTTTTAAGAAGGAATTATTCCATGGAAACACTTTCCATCGTACCTCAGAGTTACATTCTTCCAAAAGATAACAAAGCTAGAGACAAAAATGTCCAAGTATGGTGACGTTTACAGCTTTCTGAAACACTAGAAGTCAATTGCAGTAGTCCTGGAAAGGCACTCCATAGGATGGAGAAGATTGGGTATTAACACAAAATGAATGCTTCAGCTACAGTCCTTATCAACCAGGGATTTAGATCCCATTCCTGATCCACATTAAAGTGGGGTAAAAAGAGAAGAGTCACTCTTCTACACAGAATCAATGAAGAAACATTCCAAGCTTCTTGCACTGTCTGCTACTTGAACTCTGGATGTATTTACATAAGTGACATTTAAACTCTGACTTTCACTAAATTTACACTGTTAGCAATTTAATGTATGTCTTTTAAACATCGTTTCAAAACGTGAACAACTTGTATTTATCCTGAATATTGTGGCAGCGCTAAGAAAATCCTAATTTCTTCATTTTAATTTTACTCTTTTAAAGAGATCTCATTTTTGTCTCAGTCATTTAATTTCACACAACAGGGAGACACTATCTTATCTTTTCATGAAGGTCATAAAACAAAATCAGTAACTCTGTTTTATAATTTTTAGCCATTTGCAAGAGCAAGCACAGCTAATTAATTCCTATGATTTTTTCGCACAAAACGTTAAAACCTTGCAGACCTAAAATTTCATCACATAGTCTGAAAAAAATAAAGATTTGCCCTCACTCCTCTACTGAAATTGCTTATCAATATCACAAAGTATTTTATTCTTATACCTATAATATAACTGATATTATTCAAAATTGCTAACCAGTCATTTATTTAGTCCATTAAGTTAATACAGAATATGAGGAACAATTCCTTGCCGTTGCTATGGTACCCAATACTTCAAATATTGCAACAACACTGAATTTTCAAAAGCAACCTAAGTTATTTAGGATCTTATGCCTCATTTTCTAAAATGACTAAGTATTTGGCTGTGAAGAAAGTCAAACTGACTAGAGCTCTTAAGGCACTTAATCACTATATAAAAGCCATTACATGATGTGGTTATCAGCAAGTGAAATACTAGGACACAATGACCCTGACATTAAAATGATCTGAATGAAGGCCGCTTTCATTCTGTACCTCATCTGTATACACAAGAATTTAAAGCAGTTTAACCTTACGTTCACACTTTGAATCAGTACAAATTAATTTTCCAGAGGCCCTACACAGACAAAAGCCTGTTTCCTTCCAAAATCCTACCTAGAACGTGTATTGATACAATCCATTTTCTGTAAGTAATATAAAAAATGAAAAGACTGAATGTAACTGCCCTGTGCTTCTCTCAATCATTTATTGAGTGCTATTCTGGTTTTAAGAATTTCACTGAATTGTGCTATCTATTACATCTCTGTGAATTTGAGCACTTCTCCCACCTTCACCACAGCTATGCTGTGACAGTAATGTCAAGGAACAGCTCTTTTCCTAGTGAACACATCTCCTCCCCCAAGCAGAACAAGGCCCAACACCCTGAGCATCTGGAGGCCCTACAAATTTGCAGGCTCCCCAGATTTCTCTGGTCCATACCAGCTGGCCAAACTGTGAGTGCAGTTTGTATAAACAGACAAGCATCTACAGAGTCTTTCAAAGTCACGCTACAAGGCTCTATGCAATCTTCAGGTGTCCCTGGCCCAGCTGAAACCCTTATGGCCACACATGCTCCACAGTGGCACATGACAATGTAGCCACCAAACCACTGCATGTATTTGGAAAGGACTCTGCACAAACAGAAACTGTGTCTTATGCCACAAGGACGCAGCACGCACCCATGCAGTAACACGTGAATGCTGTTTAGATGCTGGCCCCTGATGTCAAGGCCTGTTTTATTTGGCAGTGTACGTGGAGCCGATAGGAGGCAGATGCAGCTACAGGTTGACTGTGCAGAGATCAGCAGTGAAGGCCAGCACTGCAGAGAGAAGGCAGACAGAGCTGCAGCAGAGTGGGCTGAGGAACTACACCACATGGAGCAGTGAGGTGGTTAAAGGCACCTCTCTTGTTCCCATAAATCAAATACACACCACACAACAGGGTGGAGATCCTGTGCAAAAGCCTCTGCTGCATTTCTAGGTACTGCCACAGCTTAGATTAGAGCATGTTGCATCTCTGCCAACAACAGCAGGCATTAGAAATATTCCAATGTGACAGATATATGTGCGCTTATATTAGATTTATTGGAACTTTTTTGTCAGTGACACCAGAAGTCAATTTAGTCTCCAAGACTAAATCCTGGTTCCTTTCTTACTACCACAACAAATTGAATTTAGCAGAACAGTAATTGCAGATACAGGACCTCAAACATCCTCTCAGGAGGATGATATCAGGAACAGAAAGATCTTCCATAGAATGACAAATACAAATATTTGGAATGAAGTGCAATAAAGATTCTGAATGAAGACTATCTGACCTCCACCCACCTAATACATTAGTTTATGTCACAGTATGAAATAATAATAACTACTTGCGCAATTAATGCCTGAATTACAATTGTCAATTTGCTTGTCCTAGTAAATACGATGACATGCATTAATTGCACAGTTGGTGTAGAAGATGAACTGTCAGTTTATTTGTTGACAACAATATCATTTTATTCCATTAAGGGAATAGAAGCTATGTGAGTAAGTATGGTAGATTTAATTAAGCTTCATTTATCTCCTCTGATAGCCATGCAATTACTTAGAGGCAATAGCCTAAATATACAGCCCAAACTAAATCATCTGTGGAGCTGTCAGAAGAACTTAAAAGAACAAGCAGTAAGTGCTCATGAACTATATGACCAGAATAAACCATACCGACTGGGTAGGTTTCAGAAAAACAACTTCCCAGTGCCTTACAAAAGTTATCAGTGGACAGAATCATAAAATCAGTGTACCATGAAGGTTGGAAAAGACCTCCAAGATCATCCAGTCCAACTGTCCCCCTAACACCAATACTGCCCACTAAACCACATCCCTTAGCACAGATAATTTCCTAAACTACTACAGTAGAATTAAATAATAACACTCAAATCTCTGAAAAATGTAGCAAGAAGATGATACATAATCTATGTTGTCATGTAATTACATTAAAGTTTCTGGAGTATTTCCTATATAAAGGGAATATGTAAGTCTCAGTCACACACAGTGATTAGAGGACAATTTGTGCTAATTAAGCTATTTTAATGATCTCTTCAAATTCAAGGCAACCTAATATGAGTTGCTTGCATTAAAAAGCATTTGGTTTGAGACAATGAACCAAAATCTCACTTCTACATTTATTCTCACATTTAGAGAGGGAATTTATTTTTATTTCAGCAATCTAGAGAGTTAAATAATTTACTACTAGCATGAAGCACAGTTCACTTAGGATGGTGTTTTGTTTTGTTTTGCTTTGCTTTGCTTTGCTTTTGTGTGGGTCTTGATACTGCAGTCTACCATAAGACGGCTTCCAAAATTCTAACTTCAGCTTCAAAATGTGAATTTTTAGGCCTCTTTGAATTCCATGGAAGAAAGACAGAACATCGTTAAACCAAAGTGCCACAGAATAAAAACTGCAGAGGCAACCACCCTACAAAGAAAGCCCATCACTATGAATGGACCAACAGTCACGTTTTATTTCTGTGTACTTGAGAAAGCAGAGTCCTAGACATTCCAGGCATTTTATTTCACCACATTCACCCAGCTCCAGGTTTCTTCATTTGCCAAGTGGCTTAAAAGTTGATAAAGAAAAACCTCCTTAAATTCTACATCATTGCTGATTTGTGCCCATCCAATTCATTAGGGACAAAATTTGATGACTATTCAATGTAAGTGTAGAATACCATAATTGTGCTTATGCATTGTCAGTTTTCCACAACTTACCAAAACACTATTCAGTGACTTGAATTCATCACATCAGAGACATCTATTACGTGGTCAAAACACTGATCAACACGAACTGCTTTCTGCCTGTACCACCACATGTCAGTGGCACCTATAGTGATACTCAAGGTACTCAGAAGATGTGACGCTTCAGGTACAGAAAGGTTCCCTAAAGCATAAAATGCTGAAATATTACAGGTGGTGTTTATCACCATTTAGCTGTGTTCCCCATTCTATTCCTCACGCTAACTATTCCATCGAGAGGAGAATGTATCATGCACTTCATGTTTTCTACTTATAAAATATTTCACTTATGTATTTATTTGTGCCTGCCCTGAACCTTTGCCCACATGTGCAAGACAAAGATTGATACCCTCAAACTTCCACTGCAAAGGGACTTCCTACCAGAATGCAACAGAAAATCAACACGATACCCTTCCTGACACAACTATTTTCAGTAACACAGCTGCTGTGTGTGGAGCCTGAACAATGCTTACGTGCATTCAGGATGCATTCTAGAAAGGTTCAAAACCTTACTTTATGAGCAAGCTTTTACTTGAGTTTTCCCAGGACTTAAGCTATCATAACAGGAACCAACATCGGGAAAAGGGAATCAAGTGTGTGAAATAACCTACCAAGGAGACAGGGCAGTGTGACAGCAATGCCAGGGAGCACACTACTGTGTTACCTCCATGGAAAGGAGATGCACAGCTCTGAATCATAATGTTGGCAGGAGGTACAGTTTTATGCTGGATCTGCTAAAGAGAACATAGTGGACATAATCTGCCTCCTCCAGGTGTAGATGCTCAAAAACTAAAAGAAGTATCATCAGATGGCAAATTTATCTGACAAATGTTAGGTGCCTATCTAGGATAAAAGGCATTGGGCACTACGGAATAAAAAATTTCCAGGCCCTAATGTCATGAGAACATGGCCAAATTTCCTGCTTTTCCCCCAGAAAACCCACACTACAGCTTGCTACAAACAAATTACTACCTGAACTGGGTTTCATTGTATAGCCTACCTATAAGTAAGGGGAAAATCCTCTGTAATGTTAATTCATCTGGCAAAAATGTCACAAACCAAAGAGTATGATACTAAGAAGCTAGTGAGGGTCTTCCAGATTTAGATATAAAACCAAGATTTTTATTTTATGTGAAAATTAACTGCTCCTGGGCCTTGGTCCTACGTCTTTTGCAGGAGTGCAAAGTGATCAGTAAAAGCATGCAAAGCTAAATAGCTTATGAAATTCAGTCAGCACTACTCCACATAAAACCTAGACAAAAATAACTTTGATGATGTCTATTTTTTGCATAAGGGCTTCATTTGAATATGAGACAACTATTCTAAAAAATACACCAGATACTCATTCTATATGTTTTTTAATATAGAGAGTCTTCCGAACTGTTTTTTTCTGCTTTATCAAGCTTTAGTTTTTAAATATGAGTTTTTTGAAGAAGCGGGCATACCTAATCCATTTGGTAGAATCCTTTCAATAAACAAAAACAAGTAGCTTTATCAAATTTGTCACGATTTTTTTGCACCACACAGACAGTCCTGTGTTAGCTTTAAACTGGAGAATCGGAGAATCAGAGAACCGTGGACTCCTTATGGTTGGAAAAGACCTGTAAGATCATCTAGTGCAATCATTAACCCATTTCTACCATGCCCACTCAACCATATCGCTCAGTGCTACACCTGCACATTTCTCGAACATGTCCAAGGATGGTGACTCCACAACCTCCCTGGGCAGCCAGTTCCAAAGCATTACCATTCTTTCTGAGAAGAAATTCTTCCTAATATCCATCCTGAGTCTCCCCTGGTGCAACTTAAAGCTATTACTTCTTGTCCAATCACTGTTACCCGGGAGGCCAACCCCCAGCTTACTACAACTTCCTCTAGGGAGTTTTATAGCACAATGAGGGCTCCCCTAAGCCTCCTCCCCCTAAGCAGATACAGCACAATTAGCTCCTAAGCTGAGCTCCACACGTGCCTGAAGTCAAAAATATTCCAGGGGACAGAAGTGTTCAGTCAGCTCTGTCCAGGTCCCTTTGCTGTGTAACCACTGGACCTAACCCTAGCAGCAGCTTAGGGTACAATTACTCACAAGATTTAACTATAGCAAAGGAACAGGAGCTGCAACCACCTCAAAAAATCACTCTCTTTCTTGGTTTCCTCTTAATGCAAGCAGAATTTGGCAGAGTAGTATCTCATGCCTTCAACAGGAAAAAAAATCCATAACTAAAATAAAATATCTGTTGACAGCTATCTAGGGCTCAGGCTTCCATGGTCAATCCCCCAGGAGTAATTTATCTAATTGATTAAAAATTAGCTAATTTGTAAGTCCATATGGGTTTCATTAACACAACTTGAGCACTTCTCAAATGGCAAAAGACACCCTTCTGGAGCATATTTCAGTTCACAATTAATAATTCACCATCACTGAAAGTGGAAATACTTTACGACTTAAGATGATGGACACCTTGTAACACAGGTCAGATGTAATGTAAATTCCCCTGAGCAATATTTATTCATATTCTTATAAATGCCAACAAGAATATAGTAATCGATAGACTTTTAAGCTTAAATCACTACAAAACATGGTTCTTGGTGGACTGATCTCTGCCTTCAGTATTCTTCTCCAAGGAGAGGAGGTAGTTAAGATACATAAAGCAAATGGATCCTTTTGTCTCAAACGTGAGCTGTTAAAGGCTGAAGGTATACATATATTTATATCCTTCTTGGAAATTTGAGAAAAAAAACTTTTGTACTGTCTCAAGAATAGTAATATAGTCATTCATATTGTCTGCTTTATGTTACCATCAGGCAATCCAGATAGCAGTGAAACTGTTAACCACCCACCATATACAAATGTTAGAACTCAGTATCTATCTATCTACGTATATGTGCAGCTTCTCATATGAGAGCTACAAGTCACTCATGATCCAAAGCTATGCCTGAGACCACAGAAGGCAGAACACTACACTGGTGTTAGTAACACAAGGACTGAAGTTGTATCATATGTATTCAATTAAGTGTCACTAAAATGCACTCGGTTAGACTTCTTTCCTTTTTCTGAAGTATATTCCTTAAGTATGGGCTTGGCCATGGGTTTGGCCCTGCTGCCTGAAAAAACTAACATAGATCTTTATTGGATACACGTACAATACACAAGAGAATAAAGCACACAGGCAAGGTACAGAGGCAGAGAGATCTTTGGAAAGTGCAGGTGAGTGGGCAAACAGACACTATACTTGCACGGTGTAGAGGGGCCAAACAACTTGGAAATGCAAAGAGCCTACATTTGAAAAGATTCAACAACTGATGTTTTGCTTGTTCTGTTGGACCTTTTTTACAGCCTTTTTATTTCAGATTATTTAATTTTAGTTCCCACTTTCTCAGTACACTGGGAAACTGCTTCATGGAGGATGATGAGGTTATAGAATTAGTTGAGCAACTGGAGATGTTTCTTCAGTAAGAACACACACTTCAAAAATATTCAAGAAAGAATGTATTTGGGCACATGTTTATGCAGGCTTTAAAAAATAAGCTATATTTTAAAAGCAATTCATTGTAGTGAGTTGCAACAGATACCAAACTGACAGTGTTGGCCTTCTGAACCATGAAATACTAAGTTTTCCATTGTTTTCTGTATTTGTATTTAAAGATAGTTTTTAGCTTGTGGAATTTGAACTCAAAATTGTTCAGTAGGACTTCATATTCCCTCTTAAGAATATCTTACGTGCTTTTTACCACGACTAAAATCAGTTTCACAAGTGCATCCATGTTCTGATTTCACAAGATAAAGCAAATTTGACAACAATTGAACCTTGAAATAAAATAAAAATCAAAATGAGATAGTGATGCATGCTGTTCTGCAGCATGCTTAAAAGTGATCCAAAGAACACAAGTGGTCAATTTCTCAATGTCTGGATAGAGATCAGTGATGAGTGGTGTCCCCCAGGGGTTGGTACTGATGCTGATACTCTTTAATATCTTGATTATACTGATATCAATGACGTTGACAGTGGGGTCAACTGCACCTTCAGCAAGATTGCCATTGACACCAAGATGGGTGCAGTCAATGCACCAGAGGGACAGGATGTCATCCAGAGAGACCAAGACTGGCTTGGCCAGTGAGCCCAGGTGAACCTCATGAGGTTCAACAAATCCAAACGCAAGATCTTGCGCCTGGGTTGAGGCAACTCCCATTACCACTACAAGCCAGGGGATGAAAGGATTGAGAGCAGCCCTTCTGAAAAAGACTTGGGGGTACTGGTGGATGTGACATGAGGTCACTGGAGCTGGACATGAGCCAGCAATGTGCCCTCACAGCCCAGAAAGCCAACCAGATCCCAGGCTGCATCAGAAGAAGTGTGGCGAGGGTGAGGGAGGTGATCTTGCCCCTCTACTCTGGGCTGGTGAGGCCTCTCCTGGAGCGCTGTGTCCAGATAAGGAGTCTCTAGAACAGGAGAGACATGGACCTGTAGGAGCATGTCCACATGTGGGCCACAAAAATGACCCATGGAATGGAACACCACTCCTATGAGGACAGGCTGAGAGAGCTGGGGCTGTTCAGCCTCAAGAAGAAAAGGCAGTGAGCTGAGAGGCCTTTCAATATCTAAAGAAGAGCTACAGGAAAGAAGAGGACAGACTTCCTAGCAGGGTCTGTGGTGACAGAAAAAGGGGAAACGGTTTCAAGCTGAAAGAAGGTGTAGGTTTAGGTTGGATATAAGGAAAAAATCTTTTACAAGGGGGGTGGTGAGGCACTGGAACAGGTTGCCTAGTGATGTTGTTGATGCTCTGTCCCTGGAGACTTTCAAGATGAGGCTGGATAAGGCCCTAGGCAACCTGATCTTGCTGTGGATGTCCCTGTTCACTACAGGGGAGTTGGACTAGATGGCCTTAGACATCCCTTCCAACTCTATGGATTCTATGATTCTATGGTAACACAAATCTTCAGCTTTTTTTTAATTTCATTTCTCTAGAACTGTGTAGCCATTTGAATGATTTCTATGTGGATGGTAATACATAACCTGAAACCAAGGTCTAAACTATTCTCCAGTTTCACAGAACAAGATTAGAGACTCCAGAGTCCATTTCAGGGATATAAAAGAGTAAATGAAGAAATCTGGAAAAGTTTATTTAGCACTTGGTTACGAGTACAAATGGTTGTGTGTTTGTTCTGTGCTGTTAAAGATGAGTAGACTAAGTCTTGTGCTTGAAATGAAGCAGCTACCTATGAGCTACTATGAACTTTTAATCTTCTAATATATTATACTTCTCTCTAGACATTTGGCCATAATTTTAAGAGGTCTACTTTTGGAGAGGCAGAGCGTGTGTATGTACAGATGAGAGCTAACTGGGTGATACTCCTACCTGCAAAACAAACTGCCATAGGAAAGTCTTACTGTCAAACAGGCAGAACTCTAAAGAAAGCCCTCCACCTCCTCATCAAGAATTAATCCCAAACTCAAGGCAGGAGCATGAACGGTTCATGATGTTTTGGTCATGAAATACTTCCACTCATCAATTTCCTTAACCAATCAGGACAAGACAATGAAGTTTGAGTGACCAGACACTGTAAAGTATATTAAGAGTTGTCCTGTATAACATCCTCTCTGCCCTTGCTTTTCACTGAAGGCTTCTCATTTCAAGGTTCACGACTGTTAGAAAATTCACTTCAGACTCAGGGGATCAATAGCAATGTGTGCTTCTTTCCTGGTAACCTTGGGCATTCATGGCTTTCTTTTCCTGTAGAAGATATTTTTTAAACGTGTGTCTAATAAATATTTTTAAGTATGCACTGAGGCTTCCAATCCAAGCAAGGTAGGAGATTTGTAGTTTCAATGCACTAAGTCTTTTCAAAGAGGATTTTTAGAGAATAACACTTCTACAAAGCAGCCACTTCCTCTTAAAAATTTTTCACTGTGATTTTTTTTCTGGAGAACGATGGAGCTTTTTATATTTGAAAAATGACAGTGAGGTAAAGGACACAAGCAAAAATAAAAATAAATAAATAAATAAAATTCACCACTCTGCCATAGAAAAACACCCCAAAGAGTCTGATTTTGTGTTAAAATCAGGTATTTGTAGAGCTAAAGTTTATAGTTGCTGAAGTATTAATCTTTTCATGTCATCCATGTTTTGGACTGGTTGAACACAATGGATGTGTTCTTTTAAAAAGTGAAAGTTCATTCTTTAAGCAATTTAGCTCCTTTTCCTTTCTATTAGGCTTTTTTTTTTCATTGTTATGTATGTGATTGAAAGAGAAAAATTACATGTTCCAAGGTATATGCCTTTTTTTTTTTATTTCAATTGCACAAGAATTGTATTTCTCTTCTAAGAACGTACTTGACAGTTATGTTAGAAGAGTGCTTGCTTGTCCCTGAGGATGGTATTTACAACATTTTTTTTCAAACCACCCAGCTCTCATCTTCTGAATTACCCCTTGGAGCTCTCATTAAATAAATGGCAGGAAGTGGATAATTCACATGCTCCAGATTAGAACTTGCTTAGTTTCTCAGAAGAGGCAGTAAGATTTCTTAAGTATTGGGCTATTTTAGTTTTGGCTCTCATCCATTCCCACAACCATTAAAACCAGCTCTATCTGTTGCAGTTGCTTTATTTGAAGGAGCTCTGCAACACCTACAGCATGGCCATTCCTCCAGTAGCAGATAGAATTCCTCCTCATCTCTCCTTCCATACCTACAGACATCTGATTAAAATGTGACAGTATAAGCTGTACTATGCTGTGCTTGACACACTGCTGGTTTAAAAACGTAACAGTTTACTACATATTCCAGATTCCCCATAGAATTTTCAGAAATTGTCACCATCAGGAGAATCGGACAAGAAAAAGTGTGCACAAACACAAGATCTTCATTTCAAATCACTGATTTCCTAGCAAGAACTTTTATTGTGAAGGATAGCCTGCTTCAGCTACATCCCAGCTGCTTATGCAAAAGAGTGGGAAGCTGTCAGCATTAGGTCAGGGAGGAAAGGGAGAATCATATTTTTCCTTGTGCTTCTTCATCACACCACCAGGGTCTTGCTGGCAGAGAGGCAGAAGAACAGCACAGCTAGGATCTTCATAATGTCAAACAAATGTTGCTTGAGGTGAAGTCAAGACCTACTTCTCAGGTGCTCTAGTAATCACTCTTTGCTTACACTGACAGTGAGAACTAATCGTCTTTGAGCTGGTTCTCTAAGTGTGCCCCAAGAAATAATAACCTTTTATCAAAAGAGTAATCAGAAATAGTGTGGCCAGCAGGAACAGGGAAGTAACTGTCCCCCTGTACTCAGCACTGATGAGGCCGCACTTCAAGTGCTGTGTCCAGTTTTGGGCCCCTCGCTGTAAGAAAGACATTGAGGCCCTGGAGCGTGTCCAGAGGAGGGCAACAAAGCTGGTGAGGGGTCTGGAGCACAGGCCTTATGAGGAGCGGCTGAAGGAGCTGGGATTGTTCAGTCTGGAGAAGAGCAGGCTCAGGGGAGACCTTGTTACTCTCTATAGATACCTGAAGGGAGGCTGTAGTGAGCTGAGGGTCGGACTCTTCTCTCATGTAACCAGTGATGGGACTAGAGGGAATGGCTTCAAGCTGCGCCAGGGAAGGTTCAGGCTGGACATTAGGAAATACTACTTCTCTGAAAGGGTGGTCAGGCACTGGAATGGGCTGCCCAGAGAGGTGGTGGAGTCACCGCCCCTGGTGGTGTTCAAAGAATGTTTGGATGTTGTGTTGAGGGACGTGGTTTAGCGAGAACCATTGGTGATGAGCGAATGGTTGGACTGGATGATCCCGTAGGTCTTTTCCAACCTTAGCGATTCTATGATTCTATAATTGAATTTAGTAGAGCCTCTCCAGTGTGCCCTAAGATGCCACAGTTCTTCATACCACCATGCAATTCAAATACAGTTACTGCCTCTTATGTCGTAGAGATACCTTTTTAAAAAGACATCTAGCTTTCGCAGTCTCAGCAGTCTCCATTCTTGGAGGTTTTCAAAACCCAACTAGATAAAGCCCAGAGCAGCCTGGTCTGATCTCATAGCTGACCCGCTTTGAGGAGTTTACATTACAATCTTCCTGACATTCCACACAACATGAAAAGTATCCTAAGATCAGGCTAGACAGCATTTAAAATCCAGAATGAAAAATATGTTATGTGCACCGCCAGCACTACTTCATAAGGAAGTGATATGTAACACCATAAAGAACATCCTAATAATTTGACTATAAATTGAAATCACAAGACAGCACAAAAACCTGTTATCTCAAAACTTTTCTTCAAAGCCAACTTAACAGTCCAACACAATCCATAAAGTATTTTTACTGTAACACAACCAAAATATTTCAGCTTGTAGAAGCACACGGTTGTAATACACACGGTGAAAAATCTACTGAACAGATTTCTGCATACAATTTTTAATGATAACTCAGTGAAAGAACACGAGCTGGCAGCAAGATCTTAGGTTTGTTTTCATTTCTTTTTTTTTTCTTTTGTTACAGAATTGGATTTACATGCAGCATTATTAAGTGTTAAGCTGTCTAGACAGAAAATACCTAAAATTCCTACATCATCTGAAATGAGTCCATTTTCACTAAGGCAATGAGTAAAATTTTCATATTAAAAACTTGTTTGAATACAAAAATAGGAATTTTAACAAACAAGCAGCAAACACACATGCATATTGTCAACTCGAAACATTAAGCTATAGAAATTCCAACTTTCATTAAGTTTAGGTGGGACATCTTCATATATGACATGAAAAAATGATGTAATAAGTTCAAGTCACGGTTGACACAAAATTGAAGGCTTTCAAGATTTGTCCCAGAAGAATCCTCTTATAGTAAGCTTTGTTTCTGAAAGTGTGTTTTATCCCACAGCTTTCTACTATGCCAAGAAATTGAATAAAACTTGTTATGAACAAATGTATTCTTTTCAAGGGGGAAAAAAGCAAATCCATCAAACAGTTACCAAAACATCCCAAGTTGCATTTGCAGATTTTGCCAGACATGCTGTTCAGTTTTTGTATTTGAATTATATTCTAAGGCTGAATAAGCTTAGAAAAGTATTCCTTTGGGCTCATTCAGACATCTAGGCACTCTATACTGTGCACCAGTATAATTAAGCTTGCATTTAAAAGTCAGGTGCAGTCATATCAGAAGTGGTTAAAAACTTCTTCATTTTCTAAAAATCTACTTTCTCCCTGAACTCCATTTTATAATCAGACTATTTTTTAGTTTAAAAAATAGAAAACAAAATATATATTAAAAAAAAAAATCCCAACAATTTAAAGAATGTAGGAAATGCCAAAGGCAAAAAAACAGGGAGAAAAAATAAGAAAGACGTCTGTGGAGACCAAGACTTAATTAAGAAAGAAGATTCATCCTTCCCCTAATCTTATTTTAAATATTAGATTTTATTAACTAGGTTACAAAAAAAAGCATTCCTGGCCTGGCCATTATTCAGAAAAGGACTGATCAGTGTCTCAGCCAGTTATTAAAACGATAACACCAGCTTAGGCTACTTTTTATTTTCATTTCTTCTGGCAATATTTAGTAATGATGGCAATGTTCAGGCTATACATGACAAATATAAAGTTCCCAAGTAATAATAATTCATAATTCAACATTAACTATCATAGTTTTAAAAAAAGGCAAGAGATTTAACTGCAGGGGTTTATCTTCCTGTGCAAGGCTCATAGCAGTTCTCTCTCAAGCAGTTGACTAGAATCACACTGCTTGTGGACAGCTTTAGGACTTTCCAGTTAAGAATAAATGGAAGTAACTTGACAGACTTTTGTTCTGATAGACTTGTGGGACGTGAATAGAACTGTAGATTTGCTAAAGTTCATCTCAATACTTACAGTTATTTACTAAAATAATAAGAAATTAAAGTTCTAATAACAAAACACTGGTGAATTAAGTAATGCTTTTATTCAGTTTTGGGTTATAAATGGACAGAAAATAACTATAAATACCAAAGTAGTCTACATTTATGCTGCAGAAATAACACAAGCCCAACTAATCACACCAGGACATACAAAGTGCAGAGAAGAATGCTTGCAGAAGATGACGTATCTGTCCAGAGAGATGAGTTAGAACAAAATGAAATAGAACATTTTTCAGGTGTGCAGATTAAAAATGACAAGCAAGATGCAGCCTACAGCATGAACTCCGCGCTTCGGATTCTGACCTTGTTAATGTCTATCAGACCCTTCCAGTTCACACAAAACTTAACAGTTCCTTCCCCAGATGATTGTTCTGACCACAACCCCATCAACCTCCTACCCCTACCCTCTGCTGCAACGACACTGCGCACAGCTGAGCTCACCCAGCCTTTAGCAGCAATGCAGTTCCCACCTGAACTGCCACCTTGTGCAGTGCTGTGGCACCCTCCTGCCCATGAAGTTCCAGCCTTTGCCTGTGGCTCCACCTAAGCCTGTCCTGCACTCCATTCTACACTGACGACCATCGCTTTTGGACCTTCACCAAGTGAGCAGGTCCTGTCACACCAAAGCAGAACATAGCTAAATCCAAGTAAAGCAGCTCATTTCCAACCTAAGTTCTGATATTGACTTGTGAAACATAATCATGCCTGGTAGGTAACTGGTATATTTTAAAATACAAGGATTTTTAAATGGTAGCTTTCCTTGGACTGAGACTGTTCCTTGACTTTCAGACACATACAAAAAGGCTTTTCCTTCTATATGAAAAAACGATCAGAAAGTGTTAGCAAGCATGTTCTTCTTGATTAAATAATAGTATATAAGTGGCTTCAGTTGTTGGGTTTTGTTTTTTTTTCTTTTTCTTCATTACAAGCTTGCAGCTGCCATCAGCAAGACAAAACTGATGTCTTTTGAGAATCACCATAAGAAATGTCATCATTCAGTATTCAGAAATATCTAAATATAGACATATCTCTAACGATAGAGATATCACTGGAATGCCAATTCCTGCTACTGGTTTATAACCGCACATGAAACTAAAACCAGGCACTCACACTGCATACATGAAAACAGAAGGAAAAGGCCTGGCAGTTTTGTTACCTCTGTTCTACGCCATCCATAATTACAGCCAGGTAGCTTTGAAAACATCTTCTGTCACGCTCAGTGCAGCGCAATATGCAGTTACTACACTGGCATAGCAGAAGTAGTCATATTTACACATATTTAAATAGAGAGAAGATCTTGCAGCCATCATTAAATACAAACAAACAAACAGAAAAACACAGTCTGTGGAACTTATCACAACTACTCTTCCGCAAAATAGTGATAATTGCAACATAAAAGTAACAAGTTTAAAAGTACTCCTTACAGAACACCAATAGACATGCAACATTCATAAAATTCCTTCAACATGCAAACAGCACTCTTACAAGGCACCATTTCTTCTAAAACATGTAATAGATGCTCTGGTAATAGCTGAAGTATAAAAATAAACACAATGATTCTGCTAAAAAATTAGTGCAAAAGTATATTTTTTTTCTCATTTGAAAAATGTAAATGATTATTCCAGGTACTTTTATTATTCTCTCACAAAAATGAGAAGTTTTGAATAATTTCATCTCTGCTCATTCCAAGTAATTTGAATGACGTATCTAAAGTTCTGTTGTTCCCCAAATTTTGATCAAGGGCATAAAGCCGTATCGAGACCATTTAGTAAAAACAAATGATGTACTATTTCTAGCTTTGCTCTAAGTTCATTAAATATTTATGTTACTCCCCATGGTCTCGATACATAATGTGTTCCACTTTCAATAATTTTTAACAAACAAGATACATCCATCTTAACTCATTTAAATAAAAAGTCTTTGTTTTTTTTACAGAACACAGTGGAATACAGCATTCATAGAATCATGGGATGGTTTGAGCTGCAAGGAACCTTAAAGACTCCCTGGTTGCACCTCCCCTGCCACGGGCAGGGATACCTTCTACTAGATCAGGTTGCTTCCAAGTGCAATGAATTATAATTCATTCTGGAGCAAAACTACACATCTCCTGTGTTCTGAAAAAAAAGTTGAAAAATGTTTTCAACTACCTTAACTGTTCAGTTAAAGGCTGCTTTAAACTGCATTATCCAGAAGCAGCGTGAGAGTCCTTTTCTTCCAACAAGTTATCACTGAAAGGCTGATCCAGTGTTACCAGTTATTTAAATAAAAACTGCAAAAATAATTTAATTGGAATATTCTATGAAGTGGTTATCTTTACTAAGATCTCTGTCATTGAAATAATGCTTCCTGTTAAAGGGACACCTGTAGTAATGAGCATTCAAATTCTCATGCTCAGCTGAATAAATCACAAAATAATGCACTTCTAGCCTCATCCCAAGAGACTTCCTCATACATGGTTTTGTTTCTGTTTTGTGAAAACAAAGATTATATTGCAAATCTGAAAGCCGGTCCTGTATTTTGTTTTATTTTATTAAAAACCACGTAATTTAATTCTTAACTGAGCTAGGTAGACGCCATGGCGTGGAGAAGGTCCCTTTAACAAGAAAGAAGACAGATATCACTTTATTAGGATGTGGGAATGGAATCTGTACCTATGGGTAAATGGCAATGCATTCTGGGTTGGTTCAGCCCTTGGTTCTGAATTCTGTGTCACTTCTGGCGTAGCTCTCTCGTCATCTGTCCCGTTAATGCTTTCTGGCGTTAAAGGAGACTGAATATCCCCTCCAGCCGACTCCTTATGTAAAACAAACAAATGATAAATTAGAATTACAAATTGGCCTGCTCAGGATGACAATGTGCTAATAAGCATAACTTTAATTCTTACATAAGATACAAATTTTAGGCAATATTAATGTGAGGCTCACAGATTTCCAGTGTTCCCCACAGACATGTTTCATCATGTGATTTAATTTAGAAGTGTATTACCATCATATTCACACTGTCTTGCACAAAACACAAGTGACATATGATTTGTTTGCAAGCATCCAGCATCTTTCTTATTACAGATGTCTATCACTCTTGCCTGATATTTACATTCAGTCACAAACCCATAACTACTCACTCCCAGGATTCTTACCCCTTACTCTATATTCTAACACAAAGAAACAAATTCTGCTATTTGTTCCAAAATCAAGACTTCATATTCTGCTGGTTTCTAAGTGAAGAGTAGAAGGGCCTTTGCTACTGCAGTCAGACTCACGTAGAAGACTCCCTTGTAAATAATGTTTGGTCAGTAGAGCCCTTGCAAAATGTATGGTCACCTTAGCCTGGTTCTCTTTCTTGCTGTCCATGGTACCATCTGCAAAGAGCAATACTCCAACTACAAGTGGGCAGCTTCCACTGCTATGGAACTTGACACCTCAAAAACTTTATGGCTCTCTTAGCCAGAAGGCACTGGTGCAGTTTTAATCAACCCTTATCATACCAGAATATGCCTTTGTGTTTTGATCATCAAACACTACTTGCTGATTTCTAGACACTGAAAACTGATTCCTTTAAAAAAAAAAAGTACACCCTATAGCCCACATCCGAACTGAGGACATTATAGGACTTTCAATCCCTGTACATGATTTAATTTTAGTATTTTCTTTCCTATTATACTCTTCATCAAATAATGACTTGATCAAATAATGTCATGGAAGATAAAAAGAGTGATAAGCTAAGTAGCTTGTCCTGATTTTGAAATAGCTTAGTTAGCTTTTAGTCGTGAAGTGGCAAAATCTAACTCACGAAAGAAGACTTTTATGAAGAGTTGAATAAACATCATGTCTGTGCAACAGAAGATGGCTGAAAATTGTTCTAAAAACCAAGCATATCCTATGACCACACAGACTTACCATCTGCATGGGAAACAGCTAAAGCTGCTACTTATTATTAAATAGAAGCACAAGCACAGTATCTCTGAAAGGTTGACTGCTCCTCTTTCCAGCTCTTTGACACTGCCTAGAAAGCTGAAGAATAGCAATCTCAGAATGAATTGCAAAGTATCTGGCTCATGATCTTAAAGATCAAGGTCCAATTTTTAGCATCTACTTGTAGCCTTCAACTGGCTTACAAGGCAGTACTGAATCTACATCTATAGGAAACATGGCCCAGGACTTGGAGACGTGGAGACTTAAATCACATGGAGTACCTCAAGATATTTTGAGAAAAATAAGACCTAGCTGTCATCATCACCTTTCACAAAGCTCTGGTGTCACTTAACCAAGAATACAGTAATTCACATTTTTCACTATGCTTTGAATTACATTAAGCAGATGAAGCAGAACAGTTATTAATACTGTGCGTTTACTCTGACATCTCTCCCACGTGATATGAGAGATAGACCTCACATTCTGACTCTACAACAAGAATTAGAGAGTGATATGGTGTAGCACTATAACATTTTAATACTTCATCTATATTTATATTTCATCTACTTTATATTTCGTATTTATCAAGTAATTCTATGCACATCTGTAACTTCCTCCAATCTAATTAAATTCTGGTGGGTTATAAAGCAGAAAATAGTTAATTTATCCTCATTTGCCACACAAATATGAAGTGTTATCTGTGATATAAATGCAAATCATTTATTTCATGAATGTAAACTGTTCTCTACTTTTGGGAAGAAACCTGTTACTTTACACTCAAAAGTTACTTCATACAATAATATCCTAAAAGTCAAAAATAAATCTTGATTTTTACAGTACAATTTTGCTGAACTGAAGCTGAATTAAAATTAAGCGTGGAAGGAGAGTATAATAGGCAAGATAATCAGGTACATACATTGTGTTATATAAATTATGCATTTTTGTCTATTATTATCCTCTGATGTGATAAAGAGTTCCCACCTACATTAAACGAAAGGCAGTATGCATCCAAAAGTTCCTGTTACTTCCTCTTTTTCCCCACTTACATCTTATGCTCTAAAAAAATACATACTACATCCCATGAAAACTGGTTTGCTTGTATCTTTAAGTTGAAATTCCTGCAACAGTATTATTATGCTGATAAAGCCAGAGATTACCTATTAAAATACGTTAAGTATGAAAGCATGAAAGAATTTTTCTTCAGCATGAAAAAAAATGTGCAGGTTCCATCTATGCCTATTGCTTAGTAAGGAAATGTCATAGACTCCCAGTTTGAGTGAAATTTAAGTGACAAAAATTCAAGCAGACAAACACGACAGTTTTTGTAATTCCTAAAGGCTCACTGCCTGTAAACCAATTCCAGCTTGTTTTTAAGTGTTATATATATTTTTTTCTTATTAAGCATTCCATACACTACCATGTACTTCTCTGTCCAGTTCTTGCCTTGCAATTTCATGAGGCTGCCAGCTATCAGCTCAGGTACCATAATACGAGTGGAAACACTTGCACCAATACAGAAATTCAAACATCCTACAGTCACTTTTCCACAAGCTGTGTAAGAAAACTGCTTGTCCACAAAGAAGCCAACAGGTGACAAAACCATGACCATTTTGCCAAAATTGGTCCATTCCTTGCACTGTGAGAAGACCTGATACTGAAACTTAGCAGATGATCACTATCCTTAGTAGAGTGCATAAGAAGGGCCTCAGAGTCACATGAGAAGAGTTGGTTTGTTTTGAATGACAGCACAAAATTTCAGATGTGTTATTAAAATTGGCCACGGTCACAAGAAACATCTCAGGGCAGATTCTTGCTTAAAGAAGAAAAGGACTGAGATTCAGGCATAAGTTTTAAGAGTGGAGTAAGGGTTCTGGCATCCTAACCTGTAACATTCAGTTCTGCACTGGAATGTATTTAAGAAGAAAAAAAAAAGCTAAAAAGCCCCAACAAAAACAGCAACCAAACAGTTTTCAGGCTACTGCCTTATGCAGTTCAGTGAACAGCGTAACAAAGTGTTATTCTTCCAATGTGCAGGCAAACCAGTAACTGAAAATAGGCCATAAGTCTCTTGTCACTGTAAGATCCATTGTTTTATGTCTCTGTATTGAAGACAAGTCTGAAAAAGAAGAGGTGGCAGAGCAGAGCAGAGGAGCCTGTATTTTAGTTTTATATGAACAAGGTAATATCCTTGCAAAAACTCAGCACAAAGGTAAGGTTAAAAGGACAACAGAGGGGGTACGTATGTGCACAAGTGGTCTTAGAAGTACCAAAATTGACAATTTCTTTCTAGTCCACCTCAGACTGATGCCTTCATACAGTTCAGATATAAATAAAGTCTATATTGTTATATGAATCCATCTTAATAGAGATGGGTAGAAAATGCAAGGTCTCTGACACAGAAATAATGCTTTTCTCCTTACTAGTAAAAAGTACCATGCTCTCAGTGTGACTTACATTTAACAAAGCAGCATCTCTTTCATGATTTGTTGGTCTACACCACTGTAATTCTCTGGACAAGTTAAGTTCTTTTTACAGTTAAGGTGATTTTATTTATTATCTGATATTCTGGGAAATTAAGGCAAAGCCTGCTGGTAAATGGGAGCAGGACAGGCAGTATTAAAGAAACAGTAAGAATGTAGAATTTCTACAAAGTGTTTTAGTGGGGAAAAAAAAAAACAGTCGAAGAATACATGTCCTCAAATGAAACAAGCTATGAAAAAAAAATCTTAACATGGACTACTACTTCCTACCCACCAGAAGACTTTTGTAGGGTGAAAAATACCTAGCTAAGTAATACCAATGCTGCTAAAGCTCCAGCATCTTAGAAAAAATAGCCCAGCTTCAGTGGACTTTAGATAAGATGGCTCTTAAGTTTCCAGCATGGCTAAGTGGAAAGTACTTGAGCTGTAAATCTATATTCTATTCATGTGACATTTCTGTTGTTATCTCCTCTTTTATTTTTCTCTCTACTTTCACATGAAATTCCTGAAGGACGCTCAGAATTGAAACTGATATACGCCAGAAATATTTGCAGGGTTGCATCAAACAATGCTGGGCAGTAAATGCTTTGTGCAGGGTTTTGTTATGCGAGGTGTAAGCATATTTTAATAAAGACTCAACATGTAGGAACACACTGAATGCAAAAAAGTGTATGTCCTTCTTTTCCTAAAACTGTGCAACAGAGAGGGTGAACAATGTACCTTACCCAATACATATAATTAACTGGTAAATAATGAGAAGGATATTCTTTAAACAGTACTGTAAGATATTTTATGTAAGCTTTAAATGTATATTTTCCTGGTTTGATATACAGTATTTTGCTATCATTAATTTAATCCAGAAGATCTATCTGATACAGCAGAGGACTAACACTTGCAGTTAACTGCGATATTCTTACAAACCACACTGTTTATACACAACCTCCCACTGTCTTTCCTTTCAAAATTTCCTCAGAAAAAAAAATCCAACAGGTTCCTGGGAAGTCCTGCCTGGCCACTTAACATATCTCTATTCTTAAGTTGGAAGGGACCCACAACGATCACCGAGTCCAACTTCTGGCTCCACACAGGAACACTCAATATTTAAACTCTGAGAGTACAGTCCAAATGCCTTTTGAACTCTAGAGGGCTGGGGCCATGACCACTGCTCTGGACAGTCTGTTATGTGCCTTCTTCACCCTCTGGTGAAGAACCTTTTCCTAACACCCAACCTGAGCAGCCCCTGATGCAGCTCCATGCTGGTCCCTCAGGTCCTTTTGCTGGAAACCAAAGAAAAAGGGAAAAGAAGAGCTGTAAAATGATTAAGAAAAACAACACTGGAGTTAAGTGCCCTGCACCACTTTTGGAAAGACTATCAAAATGACAGAAAGTACTCCTTAGGTGTCTCTAGGGTCCCACCTACCTTACCCACTACCAAGCATTCATCTTCCCCATTCCAGTCATTAATTTCTTTGAATAAACCCTAGCACCATATAAGTGCCAAAGTATGCCATGAAACCATCACTTCTCATCTGCTCTGAACTCCAGAATTCCTGATTCAACTGCCTTCTCTCTGGAGAACTAATGAGAAGCATTAAGTATGTGACAACCATTATGCTGATGCATCAGCACTTGCACTAACTATACCTTTTGAAATACACTAACTTATCAATACAGTTAAAAGCCAAGAAATGAAAAGGAAGGACTGAATAAAAAGTTATTCTTAAGTGTGCAGTAATTAAATTGCAGCTCTCAACATGCATTACAGAATTGCTCAAGGTAGCATTTCTACAGCTGCCTACAGCATAAAATGTTGGGCTTCAAGTATACAGGGAAATGAACAATATTAATAGCTTATATAGAAAAAGTGAAAGCTTTAACCCTAGGCAACCGCTAGATAAAAGAATCTTGTCTCTGACTAATTCAAACATGTCCAAACCAAGTAAGCCACTCCATTTGACACTGTCAGATTTAACTTCTGAGTCCGGACTGTTAACTAATATGTCAAAAATAGAAGCATAGTAATTATTTCACCAATAATGTTCAGTAACTAGAGGCCTGGCTGAAGTACTCCACTGTCTATAAAACTAAGTGTATATACCAGTTCATAATCTCAAAATATCTGCTTCCATTATCTATATGCTTATTATGAAATCTACCAGATATTCAGAGACAGTCATGAAAATCAGTATTAAAAAAAAAGACTACCTCATTTTTCTCCTCTTACAGTACAGACAGAAGCAGTTTCCCTTTGATATCAAAAGTCAACTTAGCACTAGGGCAAAATGCCTACCAGTGAAAACAACATGAAGTTATTTCATTGTATATACTCTTGAGGCTGCTCCACTGACTTCTCTTGGAAGGACACCAGATCTATCTTTCTTCTGGTGGCAGTAAACCTACTTGCCAGCATGCTGCAAACCACCTGCCATCCTTTTGCCATCAATGCAAAGCACCAGAGAGATCTGCTCATTCACTGAATAAAGATGCACTCTCCAAAACAAACAAACAAACAAAGACTCAGCCACTTTAATCCTACTCAATAAGGAATCCCAGATGAAGTTGTAAAGTTGTGTCATTTTCCAAAACCAGGTATCACCTGTCTTCACTACTGCATTAGAACACTGGAACGAAGGAGCATAAATGCCTCATACAATTTTTTATTTATTTATTTATTTATTCCCAAAGCAAATTCAAAGTATCCACTTTCAAGGAACTTAATTTTAGGCATGATTAATGGAAATATAACAAATATAACCATATTATCTTCCTGCTGGGCTTATGTTAACCCAGTTCATGTTTTCAGACATCTTTTAATTCCTCTTTTGCAACAAGGCTCAGAACCCACATGTGACTATCATCGCCCTTCAACATGCAGCACAAGTGAACACTACAAAGTTGGAAATAAGTAAAAATAGTTTGCTTTTATAAAAAAAACTTTGATTTTGGTTGAATGATTCTTACATAAAGTCCTTTACAGTGTATCAGTTCAAGTTTCAGGGATACAATAGGAAAAGTAACAAAAGGTCTTAATTATAGATATCTAATACCTCACCATCTTTACTAATATTCTAGGTGAAGCTCAAAAAAAGAAATGAGAAAGAAACAAACACCTTATTGTTCTCCTCTGAAAAGAGAAGAAAAAAGAAATTAACCCCTAATATAGTATTGAATATCTGTTCACTTTAGGTCAGTTGGGCTGGCCGTGCTTCTGTCTACCCCTTGCCCCAACCCACTGGCCTCTGTGAGCAGAGTCCTGGAGCTGCCCCATGGTGGACAGCATCCAGATCCAGCCAGCTCCAAAAACAACTCCCTTTGACTCTTCTGGAACATACGTTGAATGTGTTCTTAGACTTCTGGACACTTCTACAGCTGACTGTTGAAAGGATTCAAGCTAACTGGGAAATACCCTGTTCGTTTTTCTAACAGAACATGTACTTGTAAGATACAATACAAGTTCTTAAAACAGTACGTGCAGACTTTGAAATACTAGCCTTGAAAGAGGCAGTAAAACTCACTTGAGAGGGTGTACTTGTCAGCTCCATCTTTTCTTGGGATTTTTCCTTTGCTAGCCGTGCGGCTTCTTTGAATTCCTGGAATTTTTCTGCAAACTGAATGTACATATGTTATTATTTAAAAAAAAAAGAGAGAGAGAAAGAAGAGAGTAGGTGTGAATTAGTTACATTACCTGCAGAACATACTGCACCGTACAACATCAAATTATGTCAGTAGCATTTTTTAGTTTGTTCTCCTTATTAGATACTAATTTGATCAAGTTACATAGGGGCATAGCTCCCAGTATCTTTCAGACACAACATACTGTTTACACAGCAGGAAATTAACAATGCAAAAATGTTTCAGACAACCAACTAACCAAAGCAGTTCAGATATGGCCAGTAACAGTGATAAACCAGCTTACATAGCCACTGTCAGATTTAGGTTTCATTGTCTTCCCTACAATGAATAACCAGGTTCTGAAGTCAGATGTGATCATTACTGACCTAAGAACCTTCACTCTTTCATGACTTAAACAATACTAATTTCTTTCCAAATTTTGTAAAAGCACTTATAATTGCAATAGCTATCTAAGAAATCAGCAATGGGAATACTGAGTCAAGTTCATTGCTTGCTGTAACTGTCCTGTGAAGCTTGATGTCTCTGCTACATGTATTCATAAAGCAGCAATTCAGAAATACATGCATCCTTAAACCTGAGAGTTGAACAACTTACGAAGAACTGTGCTTATGTTTTCTGGCTAGAGAAAAATTTTGTGATCTCAGCTTTACATCACACAAATTGCTATAAGTAGCAAAGCATTTGATTTCATTTGCTTCTGTATTTACACAAATATAATTTCACTAGGATTGGCCAAACACTGCATTCTACAAAAACACTGGGATTTTTCCAAACAGCTTCTTAATGTCTCCAGTAGCAACATACAAATAAATTGTTTGGGGTTGTTTGTTTTTTTTTTCCTTTTTTGGTTGGATAGTTGTTGTTGTTCTGCTTTGTACTGCACATAGCAGTACATGCACTATTTTCAATTAGAAATTCACTTGCTATCCAAGACACAGAAAGTCTTATTATCTTACAGCTTCTCCTGGTAGGCTATTAGTACTTGAAGTATCATTTTTCTCCTCTGGTATCCTATATTTCAGCTAGCACATTATTTAAAAGCATACATTTCCCGGATACGGGAAGATAGAAAAAATACCATGTATAAACACTAACCAGCATCAAAAAAGGTCTCAGAACAGATGATAAAATTGGCAATAGATCCCCAGAACTAGATTTTACTCTTCTAGGAGTACTGATACTCAGATCTCAAAATCTCATTGGTAACCCATTATTTAAGTCCAAAGACTTGAGGATCAGAGGACTGGTAAATGGAAAACATGATGCTGAAGTTTAGAATGTGCAGTTGAAGAAAAAAAGGGCAGTAAGTATAATCTTCGGTATCACATCGGTAGAAATTTTAAAAATAGAGAGAATGGATAGACTGATAAACATGTAACATTCTGAAAAAGAGCCACCCAGGCTAATGTAAAGGGAAATCTTATCAACTGTCTAGAATTCCTTGAGACCTTTGGGTGGTGGATAATGGCAATCTCTTGATAAAATCCCCAATTAATAAAGATGAGATCTCATGGTATGAAAAGAAGAGTACTCTGCAAGATTAATAACCTAAGGAAAAGATGAAAAACTGTGGAAGGATAATACCCATGGTGACACGCCATGCTTCGTAACTCTTAAATTGTTCACAATAAATCAGGTCAACTAACTTAAAGGGATAGGACAGGAGCATTGTCCAGATAAAGTAGATGTAGTGGTTGTCTTTTTAATGATTTTCTAACAGACCTGCGCTTACCACTTGTATACTAATAATTACTTTCCCAAAATTGCTGATATGTTTTGGTTAGTTGGTTGGTTTTGTGTTGGGGTTTTTTTTTGAGACAAGCCAAACTTTATTCCTTACTTAACACATACCATATATTCACTAATGGGAAAAGGTATTATAGAAGTGTTTCTCACAGCAACTCTATCACCATTTAAAGGGTTTACTGTTTTCCTCGGATTAACTCCGACTACACTCCTGCTCAAGTAGACTACAAAAAAAAAAAGTTTTTGTGGGGCACAGAATGTCCTTACTAGTTATTTCAACTTCAATACTGCAACAAGAAATGGTACTTTTCTTTTACATGAAATAAATTTTTCACTAGCTTTACCTTAAGCCTACAAATGTTGCATTATCTGTAACAAGATGCACATAGCAGAAAAGTTAAAATGAATATGCCTTAAAAGATGAAAAAGCATCAAAAGATTATCAGTAACTTATTTATTTAGAAGTAACACTAAATTGCTGACTCTTTTAAACTCTATCATGAAAAACTGTAACAGAACAACTTTATTATAGAGAGGCCTAACAAATTAATATTTAGAAAGCTTAAAATCTTCTCCCTTTTCCAAGTTAAGAGAAAATACACAGTTATCTAAGGATTAAACGCATATTATAATTTTTACATTATAAGGACAGATAGAGGGTACTTTTTTGTTATTTGTAAATAACAAGACTGAGTCAAGGCACAACAAGCAGGAATCAAATATTCTTACACTGTTTAGCTTCCAAAAGAGTTTTCGTTGCTCATACTTACTTTTGAAAGATGATGCTCAGATGAAAATCCCAAGCCATAGACTGTATTTGCTCTGCTGTCTGCCCATTGGCCAAACTTCTGGGATGTTTTAGTAAATGTCATGTTGGGGGTGATAGTGCTGTTTATTATTGCCTGAAAAAAAAAAGTGAATGTTGTAAAAAAAAAAAATTGGACTTTTTTTGTTTGTTTCAAATATTTTTAGACTTCCTCATAATCAAAACTACCAGCACTGCAGTCAAGTATGTGTGTACACTTAAAGAGACAAACTAGCAGTTAGGTAACTCTCTTCTATTTCAATCACAGCTAAATTATGAAAGCCGGTATTAGCAGACATTGTCTGGAAAAAAAAGAGCAGAAGCTGGGGTAGAGGAGATACTGTTGGCAATTGCAAGTAGAGATTTAATATTAAGTCTAAAAAGACTCCATCAAAGCATCTGCATAGGTTAATGAGATCTGAAGAGAAGAATGAGCAAAGTCCTTTTTCTCATGAGTGTGTTTCTTTGTCCCCTAAGGCAATGCCTCCCAAGTTTTCCTCTACAAACAAACAAAAATGGCTAACAATGCCAGGGTCATATAACTGCAGAAGAGTGACTCTTAGCATTTTTCTCCTCGTTATGTACAGAGTGGAAGGAGGCCACATTCCAGCATAAAAATGCTAAACATATCTCAATAGCATTTCCATCGTACATACAGTACTGTATCTGTCATATTCAACAGTATGGATTTGTCCAATGTTCTAAATCTGTGATGCAGAACAATCCAGTTGACTTATATGTATGTCAGGATAGACTCCTACAATGACTCCAGTGGGTTTCATTTAACTACGTACCTGTCAGTACAATTCACAGCCAGTATGAACTAGCCATAAAATCAAAGGCATGCATATTAAAAGTGAAATGAACAATTTACTTTCTTGTGTATCTGGTGCTATTAAGAGTTTCAACGATATTTGTTATTTAATAATTAATTTAATTAATTATTAGTTAGTTAGTTAGTTAGCAGAATCATAGAATAGCTTGGTTTGGAAGGAAAGTTAAAGATCACTGAGCTCCACATCCCCTGCCTTGGGCAGGGTTGCCTCTCCCCAGAGCAGGCCGCTCAGGCCTCCATCCAATGTGGCCTTGAACACATCCAGGGATGGGCATCCACAGCTCCTCTGGGTAGCCTGTGATGATGCCGCACCACCTTCTCAGCAAAGCTTTTCCTAACATCTAATTGAAATATCCCCTCTATTATTTTAAAGCCATTCCCCCTTGTCCTATCATTACCAGATCATCTAAAAAGTCGCTTCCCTTCCTGCTTATAAGCTCCCTTGAAGGAGTGGAAGGCTGCAATAAGGTCTCCACAGACCTTTTTCTCCTCTAAGAAGTTAAACAAGACCAACTCCCTCACTTTCCTTCACAAGAGAGGTGCTCCAGCCCCTCATGGCCCTCCTCTGGACCCACTCCAACAGCTCTGCATCCTTCTTGTGCTGGGGACTCCAGGCCTAGATGCAGTACTCCAGATGGAGCCCTAAAAGGGCACAGTAAAGGGGGATACTCATCCCTGACTCATTATGGCCACCTGTCTTTTGATGCAGCCCAGGATACAGATGGCTTTTCAGGCTGCAAGAGCACACTGCTGGCTCATGTTCAGCCTTTCATCCATCAGAACCCAAAAGTCTTTCTCTGTAGGACTAATTTCAATGAGTTCTACTCCCAGTCTGTACCCATGTCTGGGATTTCCTCAACCCAAGTGCACCTTGCACCTGGTCTTATTGACTCTCGTTAGGTTGACATGGACCCAATTTCCAAGCCTGTGCAGGCCCCTCTGGATAGCATCTCTTCCTCCAGAGGTGTCAACTGCACTACTCAGCTGGGTGTCACCTGAAAACTCACTGAGAACACAAACAATCCCCATCATCTATGCCACTGATAAAGATGTTAAAGATCACCGGTCCCAAGACTGACCCCTGGGGGACATCACTCATGACTGGCCTCTCCCTCGTCACAGAATCATAGGGGTTGGAGGAGACCTCTATAGACCATTGAGTCTAAACCCCCTGCTAAAGCAGGTACCCTACAGAAGATCACACAGGTAGGCATCCAGATGTGTCTTGAATATCTCCAGAGAAGGAAACACCACAACCAATCTGGGCAGCCTGTTTCAGTGCTCCATCACTCTCATAGTAAAGAAGCTCTTCCTTGAGTTTCAGTTTCTGCACACTGTCCCTTGTTCTATCATTACATACCAACTTTAAAAAGTCTGCCACTACTGACCTGATTCCTTCATTCTAGATATTAATAAACAGTTATGAGATCTCTCAGCCTTCTCTTTTCTAGGCTGAACAGCTCCATGTCTCTCAGCCTTTCCTCAGAAGGGAGATGCTCCAGGCCTCTCATCATCTTTGTGATGAGGCTCTATACTGGACTCTTTCTAGGAGACCCGTCTTTTTTGAACTGACAAGCCTAGAAATGGACACAGTATTCTAGATGTGGCATCACCAGGGCAGAGTAGAAGGGGAGAATCACCTCCTTCAACCTGCTTACTATGTTCTTTTTAATGTGCCCCAGGATACCACAGGCCTTCTTGGCCACAAGGGCACACTGCTGGCTCACAGGCAACCTGTTGTCCACCAGGACAACCAGGTCCGTGACAACAACCCCCTGGCTATGACCTTCCAACCAATTCTTTTTCCACCAAGTTGTCTGGCCTTCAAAGTCATCTCTCTCCAATTTAGAGATAAGGATGTAGTGCAGGACTATGTCAAATGTCTTGCACAAGTCCAGGCAGATAACATCAGTTGTCCTTCCCCTGACGACTGAAGCCGTCACACATTGTAGAAGGCCACCAGACTGACAGGGCATAATTTGCCCTTGGTGAAGCTGTGCTGGCTCTCTCAGATCACCTCCTCATCTTGCATGTGCCTTAACACAGCTTCCAGGAGGATCCACTCTGTGATCTTACCAGGCACAAGTGGGAGGCTCATCAGCCTGTAGTTCCCTGAGTCTTCCTTTCTTTCTTTCCTAAAAATGAGAGTTATGTTTCCCTTTTTCCAGCCACCAGGGACTTTGCCTGACAGTCACAAATTTTCAAATATGATGGCAAGCAGCTTAGTAACTACATCAACCACTTCCTTCACGGCCCTGGGATGCACATTGTCCAGCCCCATAGACTTGTACACATTCAGTTGGGCCCACTGCCTCTTGTGCTGGCATTGGGCAACAATGAAAAGAGCCTGCTGGCTCCATCCTCTCTGCACCCTTCCTTCAGATATGTATAGTCATAAGATATCCTCTGAGCATGAAGATATCTTCTCTAGCATGAAGATGGACTGTTTCTTCACAGGTGTGGGACTTAAAGATACTAAATCACAGACTAAGCAACTTTAACAAAACTAGCAGCTTCTACATTGGCTTTGGCAGCTCCACCATGCATGCACTAAGTAGGAAAAGCAAATCTGGATGTATCTGAGGATGTCATACAAGCAGTTCTCCCCGACAACTTTTGCCTCAAAATGCAAGTTGTGCCTACTACTGCGAAAAACTGTAAAGTTTTGGAATGCCTGGAAGCTTACACTTGATTCAACAAGTCTCATCAGGTAAAGAGTAGGATTTGCTGTCTGACTAAAGGCTAAAAAAACATCTGCAGCCTTAATTGTTCACAAAACATATCACATTTTCAAATAGGACATATTAGACAGTGAAGTCATTGGTAGTTCAGACAATATTCTCCTTTCTTTAAGCATAAAGTTGAAGGCCCAAATAAAGCCAGTGGACTTGTAATTGCACTAAGGCCCCTAAAGGACATCGTCAGGAACAGCAGCCTGCATCAAATAGGACAGAAGAGAGCATGAGACAACAGAGGTGTACTTAGTAGAAAGAAGTTCTGAGGCTCTGTTTATCTTGTATCTTCTGGGCCTTCTTAGTACTCAGAAGCCCTCCTTATTAAATAATCTGGTGGAAGCCAGTAAGAGAGCTCCCAAAGTTCATCTAAAGTCCAGTCTCTTTTAGTGTGGAAGCTGTCAACAGTAGTATGTTTGAAATGAACTATCCTGGGGACAGTGTAGAAAACAGTTCTCCCTCCTCCCCAGCTCAACCTCTAGCTATTTTGTCGGCTTGCTTAATCCCCACTCACTGCCTGGTTAATTGGAACTAATGTCACATTTGAGTGCAGGTATTTTGTCACTGGTATAATACTCTTCAGTACAGAAGAGGACTCAGAACCTGCAAGCAACAGGTAGGTTGGAAGCCTGAGGACTGGAATCTGATGCAGTGACTGCAAACCCAGTGCAAAGCCATGAAGAAATCAATGAGCTTCATCTGAGACTGCTCAATGCTTCAGCTGAGACCACCATGCCTGCCTGTCTGTGCAAGAGATAATCCAGGAACAGGCAGACACAAAAAGGCCACTGGTTTTGACAGCAGTCTCCATTCAAGTTGGATTACCTTAATTACCTCTTTCCATTTGGTAGGAAGAAAACTTTTTAGACAAATAACGTGCTGAGAAAGGGCTGCTACAAAGGACTACTATTCTGCCCTTTGTTTTCCAACAGAAAAAAAAATAAGGATGCTCCACTCCAGCAGACAGTATTAGCCTGAAGACAGGAGGTTTCTTGCTGGGAAGATTAGACTCAGATCCCACTGATACAAAGACAAGCCCTTTCATTAGGTATACCACTTTTAAAAGAAAATCAAGGCTTTCAATTCGCTCTGAATTAAAAGCATTAGTGTACTCAATCTCTCATGTTTAATTAATTATGCTTTAAGAGTGTGCAATGCTAGAGCATACTACAGATACAGGCAGTGTTAGCTACATTTGGAATACCAGATAGTAGTATATCGTATGTTCAGCTTAAAAAAATCTAAGGTTTTTAGAATTATCATTTATTATAAAACTTGTTTCATCTATGCAAATACTGTTTTAACTGCTCTCCTCTATGCCAGGAGATTGCACTGTAGAGTCACTAGTGTAACAAATGTCAAATATGTCATCAACTTTTAAGAATGTTGTTAGTCTAAATGTACAAGAATATCTTAAAAACAGAACAGAGTCAATCTGACAGGCAGACATTTAGCTTTTGAAAAAACTGATCTTGTTATCTTTAGATTTGGTTGGAATAATAACATAGCTTTCATGTTTTCCTCTCAGATGAGTTTAGCTATGAGAAAATAGAGCATGTGTCTAACTAGGCTGTTCATTTTCCTGACTGCAAGTCCAACAAGTGCAAGTAAAACAGCAGCAGTCAAATATGATTTCAGCTTGTGCCAAAGATGATGGCAATAATAATTAAGACACAGAGTATCTTTGAACTCCTTCAAAGGAAAGTCAATGAAGACCTGGTCTTATGGGACTTATTTACAACCTGTATTTAACATTATTATTTTAACATACAACTAGTATATTTTACAAGTCACTAAAATGTATGATGACTGACTCAAAGCAGAAATATTACATGAATGGCTTATGAAATCTAGACAAAAATCACTCTTTTCCTAAGTTGTCTTATGTTTTAGATGGACACAAATTACAGTATTCTTTCCGATTTTGTGACAGTGAAAATAATATCGGAGCATTCACTGGTACTGAAAGAACCATTTTACGTATTCTCCTTTCTTAGCGGCTACCAGAGACTGAATGGAAAAGACTGTGAGATTACAGGAATAAATTAGTATCCATATACAGTGTTAGTGGAGAAATAATGGAGGCTCCCTTCCATCACCTACTAGAAGAAAGAACTAAGACACAAGAAGATATGAAGTGACTATATAATTAATGAGAACTGAAAGCCTTAGCAACAGCTTCTCAATGTTGTCATGTTGTATTGCATAACAGATTTTATTTTTCAGGCTTTCTCTTGATTCCTACCGTTGTATGAGGAAAAGCTGCATAAAAGGCATTTACTCGTGGTCAGGTTTGAGTTCTACCACTTTATTTGCATTAGGATCTCTCTGCGATGGGTGACAGAGATTCAGATACACTACGTGACTATAAAATGTGTCCTGTTCAGTGAACACATTATGGTCCTAGACCTTTTATCCAAGTTAGAGGAAAATGCATCATTTCTTGTACAAGGTGTTTTATGAAGACATAGAAGCTTCAGAAAACAGCACACAGGGGTGGGACACCAGTGTATGGCTTTAAAAGTGCATAACACATATAGCTGGAATAATCTCATAAAAGAGCAGTTTAATCTACCTAAATACTACATCCACAAGAACCATTAACCCAATGACTTGTCCAGCTATGCCTACATTTACACAAGAGCAATTTACAAACTAAAATTGATGGAAGCTAACACAATTTTGAGTAGGATAAAGCTGTATGGAAAAGGATGAGTTGTGCATGGCTGCTCCATCACCCAGTTTATACAACACATTTATTTGAGCCTCAAGAAGGAGTAAACAGAACATGTCTACAGCTGCATCTTGCTCACAGACCAAGTGATATGGAATAAGGAAAAAAAAAAACCTCTTAAAATGCATCAGAGATCTCCACAAGCAAACTCAAGTGTATCTGAAGTGTATGGTAAGATTTCTCAGAAATGAGTGGAGAACATGCCATAAAAGATCGTGTCCTGTTTTAAAGTAGAACACTGTAGTGATGTTCAGTCTCTGGGTACGTGAATTTAATTTTATTCAGGAAACCTAATAAAACCTGAGCCGGGGAGGGAAAGGGGGAAACAGGATCTACAAACGTGTTGAGGCTTGTTTGTGGTTTTTCCCTACAAACAAGCACCAAAACTCTTGCTTTCAAGATACTCTAAGAAAATAAACAAAAAAAAAAAAAAAAAAGAAGAAGAAGAACTGCTCCAGTTACTAGTAAAGAAAAATGCATTTGCTTAAAAACAGTTATGGAAAATAGCTAGCAGAGAAGATATCTCTATACCCTAATTTGAAACACCCAGCTTTTGGCTGGCTGGCTATATAAGCAGCCTGAAGAATGCTTCTTTTCTGTCAGGGCTGCAGGGAGACAGTGAAGTCCTGCTCATGAGGGAGCTCCAAGGGAATGGAATGGGCCTGAAGAGCGGGAAGGAGCACGGATGGCAGAAATAGGACTATGACTCAAAACTCACTCTCTCAGACTTTCCTTTCTATAATCCAGGTGGAAAGACTGTTCAGCAGCTATCACTTACCAACTCACTACTTAGCACCTAAGCCACTGTAATTGAGCAGCCACATGCTCTTCATTCTCTCCAAACCCATAGGGTGCTATAAACCTCATCAGCAACGCTGCCTTCAAGAAAGCCTAGCAGGATCATCTATTTATTCCTCGAGGGATGAGAACTGCAAAACCAATGTAGTCTAACAAGCATTTTTGGCAGCTGGTAACATGTAAATTTCAGACATTTTCAGCATAAAACTTACTAAAAATATAATGGAATAAAGATTATTTTAGTTTCAAAACTAAAATTAATTTGCACAATTTTTTGTCTTTTGCCTATGTAACACTTCTGTGTGACCATTAGACAACACGAGGCATTGTAAGCTCAAAAATCACTAGTTTTACTGACATCCAACTGTATGCAGTATAGCAGAGGGGTAATTTGGATGCACTCTGAATTCACAAATGCTGTAAGTTTTCATTTAGTCCTTCATACATACTAGACTTTATACATACAGATACATTAAGATATGGCTATAATTAAAAATAAAAGCGTTATGCTGAAAACCTCATAAAGTTCTTTCAGTGGTCCTTCTGGTATCCAACTGTGTGTTTCAGATCAGTGTAGGGATACCTGAAACAATGCATCTTAATCATGGTGGGGATCCTAGATCTTAGTCAGATACATAGTGCTTGGGATGAAAATATTATTGAGATTGCAGCAATTAAAGAGAATAAATAAAAATGACAGATTGCTTATCAATATACCTTGCCAACTGTACTATAAATACAAAGGAAGTGCTGCAGTAGACAAAAGAGCACATAAACAGATAAACAACTACTTGACAACGTAACTTAGCAGTCATGCTGCAAGAATTGTAGCTTTAGACAGGCAACAGAACTCTCCGTATTGGAAGAAGAATTTTGTAAACTGAGCAGATCAGTTTGGGTGCTATAGATTACAACTATTAGCATTGATCTTACACAACATCAAGTTGAGATCCGAAAGCCTTTTATAAATAGTCATTTAAAAAAAAAAGGCATCCTAATTATCTAACAGAAGCAAAAATCATTTGAAGGAAGGCTGGAAAGGGAAAACAGTAAAGAAAAAATTTGGAAAATGCTGGTAAGCTTCAATACTAGAGCCTCAATCACCTAAAGAAGTATCATACAGAGATCTTTGATAAAAAATTCCTAACACTTCTGTATGATAGAACTTTTTCTTCCTCAACCAAAGTAGCAATACTCGAAATTTTAAATATGCACAATAATGGTTTTCAGCTTTCAACAAATCCAAGAAAGCTCCATGAATACTGTTGTGTTTTAGCAAATTACTTTAGTTCCAGCCACCACGAATGCATGCATCTCTAGAAGCTGTAGTTCAAAGTACCTTGAAAGGATTACAGCTTTTGATAACATTTTGTAAAATCTTAATGTTCTTATTGATAAGATTTCTTGACATGCTGTTTGCAAACTACTGTTTTTATACACACTTGGGATAGAACTTAAGAAACAGTCAATTGTTTTCCCCAAGTCTTCTAAATTACTATCTTAAGGTTTCTTACAACAGCAGTTCAACACATTACCTTTCCCAATGTAAAAAAAGGAAAAAACAAAACATAAGCCTGATCCCAAACCCAACCCAAATGACTTCTGCTAACCACTTACTTTGGAGAGCTTTAAGAAGGAATCACCACAAGCTGTATTGCAAAAATTGGAAGATTAAGTAACAAAGAAGGATTTGCAGAGTGATTACAGGCACTGAACAGATGTCTTTCATAACGATGAAACCAATGACTTTGATTCATCATTGGATACTGAGAGAGAAACAGTTTATTGGAACACTATTTGTAGTATTCAGTACACCTCAAAGGCAATACCTTTTGACTGCTCAATATTAATAGGTCATCACTTAAATTTAGCAACAGATTTATTGAAGTCTATATGAACATATAGAAAACAGTATTTTCCAAATAATACTTAAAACATCTGAGAAAACAATATAACCATTTTAACACATCACTAATCTCTTACTCAGATACTGACAAGAGCATCTGAGAAGATACATGAAAGACATCAGACTGGAATATAAACACAAAAGTCAATCAGGAAGCAAGAAAGTACTCTAAAATAAAACTTACCTTTGAGCCATCCAAACTGATTATCCTGTAGACATTTCTTGTGCTGTCATAGAAGTAGGACACAGTAACAGCATGCTTGCTGGTGGGAACCCAGTTCTTCTTAGTGTTTGGGTCAATCTGGAAGACATGAGCTCGGGTGCTGAAGATAGGTTGTTCCCTGAAGAACAGAAAGTTACAGTCATGAACATGACTGGGACGTAACTTGTCGCACACAAGTTATCTACCAGTTGTGCCCAGTAGGATGCACATATGTCACTTTACTTAAAAAAGTTCCTTTGAAAAAAATATCATATGCTGCTGCATTCAGCAGATAAACTGCATTAATATACACATACAAGCAAACTGCAAGCCTTCAAAAGCAAAAATGAGAACTTAACTGTAGAGTCAGACAAAGGCTGACATCTCTCAACAAAGATTCAGCCCTGTCCCATCACCCCCCATCCATAACCTTCCATCTATCCCTTTAAGCTGTCATTAATACATGTGTAACTTCTCATTCACTGCATGCTGCAGGACGTGTGCAACTTTGAATACCCATTTTCTGAAAAGCCTTTCAGTACTCTGATGTTTCAATATCAGATTATAATCTGAAACTGAACTGGCTAATTAAATACAATTACTCTAAAACATTAATTACGCCTAAGAACAATCTAATCATTGTGAAGCCCTCATTTTTTGGAGGTTCACACCTAAATGTTTTCACAGCAGCTCTAAATACATACAACACGAATGACTCAAAGTTAACTGCTTAGCAAATTAAGTCACGCAAGGTAAAAAAAAATATTACTTCATGACTTCTTTTCCCTCGTGATCATTATCAAGACAGGTGGTCTGGGAAGAATATAGGGATGCAAACCAAGACATTTAGGAATGGGATCAGGAAAGCCAAGCCACGGTTCCAAACCCCCGCTGTGTGCTGCATTGCCATCCACCCAATCAGGCTGCCCAGGGCCCCATCCAACCTGGCCCTGAAAACCTTCAGGGATGGGGTATCCACAGCTTCTCTGGGCAGCCTATGCCAGTGCCTCACTGCCCTCCAAACAAAGAACTTCTTCCTAACGTCTACTTTAAGTCTACTTTCTGTTAGTTAAAACCATTACAGCTTGTCTTATTGCTAAAGGCACATGTATAAGATCCCTCTCCATCTTTCTTATAAGCCTCACTGGAAATAGGTAATCTTTAAGGCTCCTTCTAAACCAAACCATTCTGTGTTTCTAGGTAGTCTTGCATGAAATAAAAAAAAACATTTTAGATTACTATGATGGTTGTCACCTTAAACTTAGCTACATTTTACTGACAAATAGGTAGTTGTATTGCTCAGGGAATGCTTCATCAAATAAATAAATAAATAAATAAATAGAACTACAAGCATTTCAATTTGGGTTTAACTTTGTAGGCATTTTTAATTACTTTTCTTTTTCCTGTTTCTAGAATGATAATAAACATACCCTTTGTCCCTGCCCTCATCTCCCTTTAAGTAAGAGGTTAAGCTCTTAATACATTTTTCTGCCAAAAATACAAGCAAAAGAAAAAAAAAAAAGGTCTTGGAGTAATCACAGTAAAACAGTTCTAATCTGTCCTCCTTATAAATGAGTATATGTGAACTCTCAGTAACGCTTCTGCTGTTTGGCAGTGACAGCATTCAGAACCAGCTGCCTCCAGTAGCAGAACCGTATTCCACAGCTGGGAGTTGAGGCTACTTGAAGCCTGTCTGCTGGAAGATGTGGTGATCTCCTATGCTAAGTGCTGGAAGAAATGACCTGAGGAATACAGAACAGACCAAAGACAGTATTGTTCCAGTGAAAGGTAAAGGAGAATACATGCAGTCCAGAGGGATGAATGTATGTGTTAGTCCTCCATACAAATGTCACAGTATACTTAAGATCAACTAACGTTCTCCTTATATCACCCAGTTACATAAGGCTGGTCAGCAGTATTCCTGATTATTCCTGATCCCAATCCCTTGTACAAAAACAACAACTACGTAGTAGTGACTTTCACAGCTCTTTTGTTTCTGTATAATCTTTACATTAATTGCTTTTTGGAATGTCTAGAATAACTTCTTAACTTAAAATTTCATTCTCACTTTCAATATTAAATAAAAGCATCTTCCATTTAACTCCCACTTAAGCATACCCAAATGTAATGTGATGCACATTACCATAATGCAACCAGTTATTTAACAGTGAGACAGTTTAAGAGCTCATCGACACAAAAAAATAAAAATCTCAGAAGCTATCCAGAATTACCTGAATGAAGACTGATATTAGAAGGAGAAAATGATGCCCCTAACTACATTAACTAAAAAGGCAAAAGAAGAGCTGAGCCTAAATCGCAGCTATGTGGTTAATGAATACACTTTTGACCGGAGCATCTATGCAATACCAGATCTCGTGCAATTGAAACATTAAAAAGCAAAGATTTTACTACGTACAAGCTAGGTGAAAACTATACTACTAAAGCAGTTAGGAGTACCAGTAAAAGTTCAGTTGATCAGCCCTGAGATGATATTCTCCTGCACTGCCACCACAAAGACCTTCCATAGCCCTAGCTATACCTCTTTTGTTTGATTAGGTGGCTGGCATGTCACTGCCAACTGATCAGCAATGCTTCTCAAACACAAACCAGAGCACTCTGCAAGGCATGTGTGTCCAGTGTATGCATCACACCTAGATACAAAACGGCATTAATAAAACTGACATGTGCTATTTTATAACTTCTGATAAACAAGTTACAAAGCATTTCCATGCCCTGACTGAAGCTACAGGTTTGTGCAATGACAAGCTGTCTCCATCCTGCGACAACAGAGCAGTAGGTATTGTTAAATCCATGGCATAAAAAGTACAAACCAAATAGATAAATCATAATTTTGCCAGATTACTGGGGTAATTAGGAGTTTTTTTCAGTAAGGATGCTAAACTTAAGATACCTCTAAAATACGTTTGACGCTTGATAATGAACATTTATACTGACTACTTCTTCACACAAATGGAAGTTACCTTATCTCTATGGGATGAAGACTGTTAAAGAATCCATCACTGATTTGTCAGTATAGCCCTTCAAAGCTGCTGTGCAGCTACATCATTTGTACTTTTCTGTGGCAATGTGCTGCAGAGCTACTTTTAGATTTGCTAACACATTCAGACATGAATGTAAGTTATAAGTAAAACAAACACAATATTTACAACTTCAACTAACCAATCTTTACTCTGAGACCTTTTTCTTCCTCTGCTATCCAAAGAGGACATGATGCCCTACCAGTTTGGAAGTTTAAATTAACTCAATTGAAGTGATGTTACTTATTTAAGAGAAGAGTTTCCTTTTTCTCTTGTTAAGTGCAAGACACACCGTATACATGTCTCTGTGCGTAAATGTCTACACGTACATGCTTGTGTACACATATAACTGTAGTTTCACCAATACAGAGCTGCAAGAGAAAAGAACATATTTAAATAAGAAAATATAATCCCTTGGAAACAATCAGTTGGTTTCTCTTCCCTCTCTTTCAGCTTTCCCTTAACATTCTTTCATGACTACAAAGTACTTAGTACTCAGTGTTCACTACTCATTAAAGGCAATAGCAAGAACTAAGAGAAGAACTCATCACTAATTACAAAGAGTCACTTATTTTTCCAGAAACATCCTAAATAAGAAAAGAAACTAGCAGCCTGCCACAGAAACACAGATGGACTATCAGAAATGTCTGCTCAAGCACAGTAGAAACATTAAAGCTAATATGCTGTTGTTAATTCACTTAGATTGCAACATTACAACAGCCAAACAGACTAAAACGAACTTCATGGTAAATCCTCCTGGATTTACGTGGCAATGAGAGAGCCAAAGAAGTGTGATAACAGCACTAAAGCAGCTAGAATCACACCATTTATTTTCCACCATTGATAAAGAAATCCATTTGTTCATATGTGATCTGTATTAGCCTAGGCTTAAGAGGCAGGCCTGTGTCCTAATAGTTGAATGAATTACGCTTTTAACCGCTTTTTCCATTTTTATGGATCTTAACATCTTAACATCTCCTTTTCACAAAAAAAGCAGACTAATGAATACAAGTCCCTATGAGTTCCTTCTTCTATATCTGAGACTAATTAAAGCTTTCACAAATGAAGCGTAAGTTAGTACAAAAGGTCAGAATGAACTTTCCTCACTAACTCATGATTGGCACTTAAAAATAGAAGATTATCATTCTAGTTTCAGTCACTGATGTGTCTGAGAATTCTAGACTGTGCCAGCCCTAGTGCTAAAGGCCACCATTCCACCATACTACCATGCTTTTGTTTACCATGACTCCTGACTTATGCTCATCTTCTTAAGGTAGGGTTTCTGTTTTCTTAATTACTACAAAATCAGAAAAGCAGGTACAATTTTCTACAGCAATAGATGACATCCTACTTGCTGGCCTCTCCACTGTGCTAAAAATTAATAATAATTCCCCTGATATTGGGCTAAGTTGACATGGTTTTGGTAGGAGAAGTGTTGCAAGGCATACAAGACGGTCAGGAACCAACTCGTGGACATGCAGGAAGGGAGCAGGAGAGGGACTATAAAAAGCAGAGGCACGGTAGGACCCAGCCAGTCAGGGTCTGGAGTTACTCAAGCAGGGACAGACGGATGACAGAGGAGTAGGTGACTCTGGGGAGATGTTGGCTTGTGGAAGAATAGCAAAAGGAACAGGGACAGTAAAAGAAAAGAAGCCACAAGTCACCAATTCCTGATGTGTGCATAGAGGGAGCTGTGCAACACCTGCAGTAAGGGGACGGGGATACCAGGAAGGCATTAGAGAGGTGTCTGCAGGAAAGATTAAGTGATCTCTGTGTTTATTTAAATATTTGTCTTCATGCTAATTGACAGTAAACTAAATAAGCTGAAATGTCTTGAATCAAAATGGCTCAGTTGCCCACACCACTCTTGTCCCCACTCTTGTCTTAGTCATCCACATCACTCTTGTCCCCGCTACATACACACACATAATAGACCCAAAACTTCATATAACATTTTCTGGGATCTCAAAAGTGTTGAAATACAGCAGGAGTTATAAAACCTCAAAGAAGAACTATCTTCCCCAACCAGCAGGACACAAGAGGATGAATAAACAAGTCCAGTACGATGAGGTACTCAGCTCAGCTTAAAAGAGCTCACAAGCATCCCAGTAATCAAAAGTCAGTAAGAAAGAACATTTATTTTCCTCATCTCAGCCATTTCTATTTTCCTGATATGGATCTTAAAAACTAACTATGAATAATGCACACTAGAAAACCGTACTTCCTGTTTTGGAAGATTGTTTTCAAGACAAGTCCAACAATACCTACCTATAAGTCCTTGTCATCACATCTGCAAGTTGCAAATGGAATAAGATATCACTCTTCAGATTCCAGTCCCCAGAGGTTCTGAGGGAGGTGGATGACACCTTGTATACCCAAAGAAAACAGGACAACATTCCTGTGCTCAGATGTGGAGGAGTACAACCACATGCTTAATTCCCTATTCACAGTGAAGCTTGGAGAACAACTTTACTGCCCTCAGACTGCTCAAGCAACATACGCTGAAGACCATGACATGTGGCAGCCTGCATGCTTAACGTACTGTGGCAATCCTGAGGACTGCAGGCTCTCCTGGTAGACATCACACGTTTCTGCAGGTGGTAATTCTGCACTAAGCTCTGAGCACCTGTACTATCTGCCACCCAAGCCAATTTCTCCTTCTATCAGAAAGCATAAATCTTCTGCATGATGTGTTGCACTCTTGCTGATTATCCACAGGTTTAAGATTAAAAAACAGAAGAAAAAAATACAATACTGCTTTTTCAAAATGACAGTACATCAAGGTCACAACTCCCCCATGCCTTAAAGAACACCCTCCCTGGCTTGTCTATAGAACAGTCACAAGCTTTTGTTACTCTAAGCAGCTTCATGAGAGATCCTAATAAGAAAAGAGATTTAAAAGTGCAGCTACAGTCAAAACTAGTTTGTCAGCTATGGCATCCAAATATGACCAGTGGTTTCTCACAAGTCAGTGTCGACAAGCTCTAAACGCAATACAAAGCAATAGTAAAATACAGAATTTAGTGCAAATTTAGTTCAAAAAACGCTGTGTTTATCAAAAAACGCTTGTTATTTATCTGAAGTCTGATAAATAAACGGTAGTTTAAGGTGATAAGTGCTCAATAAGCTTGCCTTCTTGCTGTATGGAAAATAGTCTAACACAGAATCTGATTCTGAACAGAAGTAACAACTGCCATCTTGAAGTAAGAGTTAAGATTATGAAGTATTTGAAACAGATTTGGTGTATTCATGAAATGAGTAAATCTTAAGATTTTGCTTTTGATATTTTATACATATAGCAAGTGCTTCAATGTCTTAAAACAAGATTTGAAACATCAAGGAAAAAAATTACAATCAAGCAACCAGATGGAAATCTTTTCCATACCAAGAGTTGTTTATCTACTTCTACATTTACATTCTTAAGCCTGCTTTTACAGTTAGTTTCTGGGTTTAAGGCAGGTTTACTCACAAGCAATACAATTTGTTCCTAAAAAGCTCAGAGAGTTTTCCATATTCAACTGGAAGTTACTATACAAATATATGTACTTAACTATGTAACATTCAGTGGCTTACTTTATACAGTATATTTTAGCACTACATAATACAGCACAGAGCTGTGCCTTCAATCTGTTTTCTGAACTGTTTTGTTCCCATTTAATATTAGATCTTTGACCACTTCTGAGTTACTATATCATCACAAGTAATAGCAGCAATTTGTCAGGAGCTGAGAAGAGAAAAATGGGCTAGAACGTTCCATTAAACCTTTAAGGTTAAGGAAACAATACCTTCAACTGTGCCAGAAACAACACTGCATTCTGTTAGATTTTCAAGGATCTGAAGTTTTGATCAACTGCAGTGCTTCAGCTTGAAATCCAATATTGTGCAGTACTCAATGGTCATAACCCATAGGAAGTTAGAAGAAAACAGTTTATTTATGTGTTCAAATTCTCTTTTCTATGAAAGTTGCCTTCTGTAACAAGTGGACAAAAAGTAAAGTCTTGCCAGTAATCCAAGGACACCTGCCTGGCCTAGTGACCTAATCAGCTCCAGTTAGTCCTAATACGTTGCTCTTCCAAGCATAAACTGTAGCCTTTGTTTATAGCATTCACTTCAAAAATCTACAGTAGACATTCCAATGCCCAGTACTGCCTATTCTTAGGCAGGGAAGGCCAAACCCTGGCTTGTCAACTCCTGTCCTATCTCCTCAAGGGTCCTTTGTGCATGCTACACAGTCTGTGCGCTTCCTCCCACATTCTTTCTCTCCTCATTCACTCTGCTCTTACATGTGTGCAGGGAAATTTCAAAAATGGTACAACTACGTACCACGTTTTCAAGTAATTACCTATGAAATTAAAAATCAGATTGAAAACACTAAATAACTACACAAACACTGGACTTCTACAATTCCTTAGATGTCAAATAACTCTCACAGACAATGGCAAAACTCCTACTAAAATAATGAAACAATTTTTAATACTAAACGGTATGTAACTAAGCAAAAGCATTGCTGGCCTCCCCTCTTAGTCAAACTACACTGCACAACGGTGACATTAATGTTAAATGGATTTTGAATCATAGCTAGTTTTAGAAAAATTGATTTAGCAGCTTTGGTCCAATAAATGGGGAATCACAACACAATGTAAGTTACTTCAGCAGTTGTTTACTACTGGAAAGGATACTGTGATGGGCTTATATGAAAGTATCTTCCATGAAAAGATTCCAGAGGAGTGGTATTACTCCTAGTGAAAGCAGACAACAAGCATGTATTTCATTTTTGCCATGGTGATCCTAAATTATCACATGGCTATTAATCAGCCTGTGGAAGAAAACGGTCCTGGGGGTGTGACTGACCATGAGCCAGCATTGTGCTCAAGTGGCCAACAAGGCCAGTGGCATCCTGGCTTGTATCAGAAATAGTGTTGCCAGCAGGAGCAGGGAAGTGATCATCCCCCTGAACTCGGCTCTGCGGAAGCTGCACCTTGAGTACTGTGTTCAGTTTTGGGCCCCTCACTACAAGAAATACATCAAGGCTTTGGAGAGTGTCCAGAAAAGGGCAACAAAGCTGGTGAGTGGTCTGTAGTACTAGCCTTATGAGGAATGGCTGAGGGAACTGGGATTGTTTAGTCTGGAAGAAGCACAGGGGAGACCTTATAGCTCTCTACAACCCTTAAAAGTTGTGGCGAGGTGGGGTTCAACCTAGCAACAGCATGAAGAGGGAATGGCCTCAAGTTGTGCCATAGGAGATTCAGGTTGGACACTAGGAAAAATTTTGTCTCCAAACTAGTGGTTAGGCACTATAACAGGCTGCCAGGGTAGTGGTGGAGTCCCTGTCCCTGGAGGTGTTCAAGAAAGTTTTAGATGATGTACTAGGGAACATGATTTAGTGGGGAAATATTGGTGGTAGGTGGACAGCTGGACTGGATGACCTTGGAGGTCTTTTCCAGCCTTGGCGATTCTACAATTATATGAATGTTAGAAAATAAATATGAAGGAAGGCAAGAAGACACATCTGCAGAAGACAAAGCAGGAGAGATTCCAACAGAAGCGTTACAGAGGACTTCATATTCACCCAGTTCTACATCTGCACCATTTTGTTTCATCCTAAAGAGACAGCCTATCATTCAGGTCCACGTATGAAACATTTAGTAAGAAGTTGCTGGTTTTGAGAAATCACCCTTTCTTAGCAAGATATCTAAATATCTGTAGAAATACAGAATTTAAAATATTTGTGTAAAAGGAAATTTTATTTCACTGTTCAAAAAAAACATTTCCAACTGTTTTAGAAAAAAAAAGAAAAAAAGGTTTCCACCTAAAACCTCCCAGGTTTTTAGGGCATAACTTGCCTTTCAGAAATCTACTCTCTTTGAAACACCAATGTTCCTATTTAAAAAAAAAAAAAGGTTGAAATTTTAGAGTAATTCAGAAAGGATGAGGAACAGTTGCACTATATTCGTACATCTTAAAGTCCCAGGCTTTCAAGAAAAAAAACCTCACAATATTCCACTATGGGCTCAGAGATATGCCTTAGAAGTACACAATCAGGGGCAAATATTAGCTTTAAATAAAAGGATATACACAGATATAGGGTAAATTTGACACGAACAAGCAGACGACTTTAATGAAGTCAGCAAAGGTAAACAAATCTGTATGTCTACTTAAATTTGTATATACCAATAAACAAAAGTTTCTGTATGACACAGGAGGCAAATAATCTCAAAAAGCAAGGCAAAAAAGAGTTTTGAAATCTGATCTAATAACATGTTGGCACATCTGATAATGTGGATGGCATCTTTTTCAGCACACAATCCTTGAAAACAGTCCATTCAGTAAAAAATAAAACTAAAAAAAAACACCGTATATGTGCTAGTTGCAAACAAATGCTCAGAAAGCCCTCGAGATGTTCCAGAGGCAGAAGAGAGAAAGGAAAGGCAAAGGATATTCTACAAGCATGCACTGCAAGACAACTGCAGATAGCAGTAAAATATATTGTTAACATAGAGAATCACAGGAGTTAGGACTACTCTGCCTGGGAAAATAAGGGTCTTGCTATTAAATAAACAAACAACATGAAACCAACAAAATGAACAAAAGAGCTATGAGAAGATACATTTAAACTCACTCCTCTTCTGTATTTCTTTCCAGTTCCTAACAGGTCAGCAAACCTTATCCTAATTAACAGAACATTCCTTTCAGCTAGAAGTTAATAGTCTGTGATTGTTTCAAAGACCCCCACTTGGGAGCTAAGATGACACAGCATGCTGTGCCTACAGGCTCCACGAGGAGCCATCCCCCCACAGCATCACACATCCACTGTTTTATTCTCTGTTAGCAAGTTACTTACACAGCCTATCCCTTCCATCGACAGGTACCTGCCTTTAATAACATGCAGTGATTGCCTGGCGTCCATCCCTCCTCCCAAAGACAGGCAACTGATTTCTTAACACATAAATCATTGTTTTTTCCACACCTGTTTTTCTTCTGAAACAGTGTATAGGTTGGGGGGCTGCAATAACTGGGCAGAGAACAGGAACAGAGAACAGGAACAGAGAGGGAGGTGCTCCCAAAATGTTCTCCCACTGTCATCATAATAAATCACACAATCATAGAATGGCCTGGGTTGAAAAGGACCACAGAGATAATCTAGTTTCAACCCCAATGCTATGTGCAGGGTCACCAACCACCAGACCAGGCTGCCCAGAGCCACATCCAGCCTCGCCCTGAGTGCCTCCAGGGATGGGTCATCCACAACCTGCTTGGACAACCTGTTCCAGTGCATCACCACCATCTGTGTGAAAAACTTCCTCCTAATACCTAAACTAAACCTCCTCTGTCTAGTTTAAGACCATTCCTCCTTGTCCTATCACTATCAACCCTCGTAAACAGCAGTTCCCCTTCCCATTTATATGCTCCCTTCAAGTACTGGAAGGCCACAATGAGGTCTCCCCAGAGCCTTCTCTTCTCCAAGCTAAACAAGCCCAGTTCCCTCAATCTTTCCTCATAGGAGAGGTGCTCCAGCCCTCTGATCATCTTAGTGGCCCTCCTCTGGACCCGCTCCAAGAGCTCCACGTCCTTCCTGTATTGGGGACCCCAGGCCTGGACACAGTAGAGGGGCACAATCACCTCCCTCTCCTTGCTGCCCCTCCCCCACCCCCCCCCTTTTTTTTAAATGCAGCCCAGAACACAGTTGGCCTTCAGAGCTGCAAGCACACACTACTGGCTCATGTCCAGCTTCTCATCCACCAGGATCCCCAAGTCCTTCTCTGCAGGGCTGCTCTCAAGGAGATCTTCCCCGAGTCTGTATAAATACCAGGGATTGCTCCAATCCAAGTGTAGCACCCTGCTCTTGGCCTTTTTAGGTTTTCATGGGCCCACTTCTCCAGCCTATCCAGGTCCCTCTGGATAGCTTCCCTTCCCTCCAACATATCAACCGCACTGCTCAGCTTGGTGTCATCCGCAAACCTGCTGAGGGTACACTTGGTGACATCGCCTGTGTCATTGATGAAGATGTTGAAGAGCACCGGTCCCAAGACTGACCCCTGAGGGACACCGCTTGTGACCAGCCTCCACTCTGACACAGAACCATTGATCACAACCCTCTGGTTGCCAGTCAGCCATTTCCTAATGCATCGAACAGTTCATCCTTCAAATCCACACCTCTCCAATTTAGAGAGAAGGATGTGGTGAAGGACCATCTCAAAGGCCTTGCAGAAGTCCAGGCAGATGACATCCATCACCCTTCCCCTGTTCACCAAAGCTGTCACTCCATCATAGAAGGCCTCCAGATTGGTCAGGCATGATCTGCCCTTGGTGAAGTCATGCTGGCTATCTTGAATCATCTCTTTCTCTCGTATATGCCTTAACATAGCTTCTAGGAGGATCTGCTCCTTGATCTTCCCAGGCACAGAGGTGAGGCTCACCGGCCTGTAGCTCCCCGGGTCTTCCTTTCTACCTTTCTTAAAAATGGGAGTAATGTTTCCCTTTTCCAGTCCCTTTTCCCTTCCCCAGACAGCTGTGATTTTTCAAATATGATGGAGAGCGGCTCGGCAACCACATCAGCCATCTCTCTCAGAACCCTAGGATGGATATCATCCAACCCCATGGACTTACACACCTTCAATTTCATGAGGAGGACTCAGACTTGTTCCACTGTTACAGTGGCACAGAAACCACTCCCCACACCCTCACCTGGAGGCTCGTGGTCCTGGCAGACACGGGAAGCCTGACCACCTGTGAAGACTGAGGCAAAGCACTCACTGAGTACCTCAGCTTTTTCTACGTCTGAGGAAACCAGCTCCCCATTGCCTTTCATCAGAGGGGGAACACTCTCCTTGGCCTGTATGTACCTGTAGAACCCCTTCTTGTTATCTTTCACATCCCTCACCAACTTCAGCTCTATCTGTGCCTTAGCTTTCCTAATCCTATCTCTACACACACAGACAACAGCCCTGTATTCCTCCCAGGCTACACAACCCTGCTTCCACTTCCTGTACATTTCCCTCTTTTCTCTCAGTTTAAGCTGCAGGTCCTTGCACAGCCACAACAGTCACCTGCCTCCCCTGCTTGACGACTTCTGCTGAGGGATGGAGAGCCGCTGCACTCTCAGAGGGTGTCCTTAAGGAGCTGCCAGCTCTGTTCTGTACCCATGCCCTTAAGGACAGTTTCCAAGAGGATCCCGCTCAGCAGCTCCTTAAGCAACCAGAAGTTTGCTCTCCTAAAGCACAGGGTCCTAGCTCCGCTTTTTGCCAGGCCCGCATTCTTCCAGATCACAGACTCCACCAAGGCATGGTCACTACAGCCCAGGCTGCCTCCAATCTTAACCTCTCTAACACTCTCCTCTGCATTAGTGAGCACCAGGTCCAGTAATGCTTCACCTCGGGTAGGTCCATTACCTGGACCAGGAAGTTGTACTTGATAAGACTCCAGGAATCTCCTGGATTGCCTGCTACCCGCCATGCCACTATCCCAGCAGACATCTGGGTGGTTGAAATCCCCCATCAGGACAAGAGCCCGTGAGTGTGACACCTCCTGCAGCTGAAGCAAGAAGGCCTTGTCAACAGGCTCCCCCTGATCACGTGGCATGTAGCAGACCCCAACCACTAGATGCCCTTTACTGGACTGATCCTTGATTTTTACCCACAAGCTCTCAACCTGATCGTGGCTGTTCCTCAGACACAGTTCTTCTCAATCTATCCACTTCTTAACATAGAGGGCAACTCCGCTACCCCTCTTACCCTGCCTATCCCTTCTGAAAAGCCTGTAGTCCTCAGTCAGAGCATTCCAATCATGGGATTCATCCCACCATGTTTCCGTGATAGCAATTAGATAACACTTTCCCAATTGCACCACGGCTTCTAGCTCCTCCTGTTTATTTCCCATGCTGTGCACACTGGTATAGAGGCACTTCAGCTTAACTACTGGCCTTGTTGCCTCCTCAGAGGAGCCCTCCCTAATACCTCCAAGACAAGTCTGGGGTTTTCCCTTACCGCCTTCCAATGTGACACTATTCCCATGCGCTCCTCTGTCATCTAGTACACCCCGTTCTCCCATCATATCTAGTTTAAAGCCCAGCTAACCAGGGCTTTAACCATAAAGCTTCCACCTGATCTGTTTTGAACTATATTTGTGTTACTATGCACTCAGAGAACCTATACCTGCTTACAGATAATAGTTCTTGGCAAAATTTGTAATAGTAAAGAGCATCTTTCACAGCACAGATTTAATATTAACTACATAGCAGAGGTTAAAATCTCACAGATTTAATGACAGTGGCATGGCAGCTGGCAAAGCAAAGACAAACCAGTGCCCAGACACCCACACTTCATAGCAAACAAAAAAAATAGTCAAGCACAATGAATTTACTGGGGGGACAGTGGTGGCGGAAGGAGAGGCACCTAAGAATAGAGTAAGTCCTAAATGGGGGCCCAAGTGTCTAGGCTTCAAACCTCTCAGACTTACCTTTCTATCTCATTGCAGGTCATTCATTTGACCTTAGTAACTCTTTCTTGATCCCCTCCCTCTTTGAACACAAATTTTACCAACATATTTCAATAGCACTTCTGTTCAGGCATCTCACTGGCTGTGGAACTCTACAAAACAGCAGGAACAGGAGCCCCAGAATACAGCAATGCTAGCCTACAAACTTCTTTGTACAGCCCACCTAACAAGGAAAGCAAACAGGCCCTCTAAGTCCTGATCACAACAGAACACACCAAATCACACTTGACACTAAAGCAGCAAACTTCTACATTCTGAAGAAAATATATAAAATTAAGGTTTATACTGTAGAGCAAGAAAAAATGTTGGATTTTTGTTATAGTGTTTTTGGTATAGTGAATGCAGAGTTGCTTGATTCATGGGCTAAAGAGTTTAAAAAAGAAGTGAGAAATGAAAAACAAGATACCTTGGTATCTGGAAGATACATACTGTACTGTTAACTCCATTTTTAAAAGGAAGAAAATAAATGAAAAAAAAATCAGCTTGCTACCACTTCTATAAATTCTGGTATTTTTTAAAGATCAAACTAGGGAGAAATGCCTTTTATCCAATGTCACCAGCCACTGTGTACTGCTGAAGCTCTGTGGGTAGGCAAACATGGTTGTTACTGGAAAAATGCATACCACTGATTTAATACTGACTATGCAACCTTTCCTAAATTCAGTGTTTTCTAATTTGATATTCAGTGAGATTTTGTGTCCTCCATCAAGTCTCATCATAACCTGTGTCAAACTGCTGTATTTCAGGGTATGTAGCAACAGGGGCAAAACTGATGTATTTGTCAACTGAGACATATGTAGATTTTGGAACCTAAGAAGGAACAGAAAGACAACAAAATCATAGAATCATTAAGTGCTACCACTGAGATGATCAGCAATTACATGGCAAACAAAGATAATATTAAAAAATGAATATTTTTAGATGAAGTTAAACTTAACTAATGTTTTCCAGATCATCTTTGACTTCAAGAGAAAGCAATCAATACTGATCATAATTTTGATGAACAGACATCTCGGCAACTTGTTCGCTATAGGAAAATAAGGGAATACCTATCCTCCCAGATTAGCATGAGACAGTTGGAATTTGACCCTAGTGGATTTTTGTAGCAAAATAGGGTTTCCACACTTGGCACCATGATTTTTAGCAACTCTCCCTGTAATGCTTCTTACCAGTGTTCTTCCACTACCTTCTTTATTGGCTTTAAACTCCTATTTAAATTCACTGTACATCTTCATACAGGAATACCCACACCTCCTTACCACTACTCACCCTGATCAACCAAGTCCATCTCACCTTTATCTCCAAGGTACTAATGTTTATATGCCTTCTACCTATGAAAATGCTTTTTATTTCAGTTGGTCTGTCACTTGTTATTCCTTTTATTTCAAACTTAAAACTCACAAAACTCCTACTTGAACGTTAAGAAATCGCCAGTTAACAATTAGTTTAGAGAGGTTTTACACTTAACTCTCAGAAAGGCACACCTTCAAGCAAATCAGAGTGACGTGCATTTACACTGCAGACACCTCAGCGCCGAAACTACACTCCCACCGGCACCAGCAGAAGTATCTCAACTTACACATGCAGAAAGCAGAACAAACCAGACTGAATAGACATGCACTTCATAACTAACACCATCAACCAGTCTTCCAAGAATTCAGAATTCCTTCCAAGATGCTACAGCTGCTTACTATGTTTCAAAAAGAATCATTGGCTCACATCACAAGATAAGAATTGGATTATTTCATTTGTGACAAGGAACTGAATTAGACTCCTAGAAAGGTAAACAAATTAATTTTATATTCATAGGTAACAAATCAATTTGTATCATCCCACTGAGCACTGCAGGAACTATAAAGCCTCTTTAATTCACTCTGAGTATGCCATTATCATGCCAGCAAGTCCCTCCCTCTGGATAACTTACAGCCTAGTAAACTACTGAATGCTGGAAGCAGAGGCTGCATCTCTGATGAGCCATAACTGCAAGTGACATATCTCTGTTTGCCTGATTGTTAACACTCTACATATGCAAAACAGGTTCTGAGGCATATCCCACCCCTGACAAGGCTCTGCAAGGTAAATCACCCAAAGCATTCATAGCACGGCTCCAAATCCTGCTTCCCCAGCCATTGACCTGTCAGGTCACCCAAAACTCACATGCTGACATCCCAGAGGAGCTTAACTGAACCATCAGATAAAAGCCCATGTAGAAGAAACTGGCAATTTCTCATCTCTGATAGGTTTTGCATTTAGAAAAACAATACTTATTATGCAATTGAACTGCTTAACCTAGTAAACAGAATATTATGAGTAGGAAATACTAATACTGTACTAAACTGCAAAAAAATACCAGTGTATGCAAGCAAGTGAAGATTAACAATTCTTTAGGAACGTAAACATCGTATATATGACTAGATAATTTAGAACAAACTTTTGTACTTGCAGCTAAGTAATCACTATTTAACCTTTTTCATCTTTGTCTGATGCTTGATCACGATCACTAGTTCTCCAGACATCTGGCATGCTAGTTTATAAGCTCAATGGCATCTGAAGTCAGAATTCTCTTTTTTTGTTCTTTTTTTTTACGTATTATTCACCGTGACTGTCAAGTTCCAGTCAAGAAGGTTAAATGCTATTGTGCCATCCTGCTTAGGGATATCTCTTGTTCAAGATGATAGAAGTTTCAAAAACCACCTCTTCCCAAGCAATGTCTATCATTTCCTGGTAGGAATCCCATCACTGCTTAAGTCTAGATGTTCTGGATGTCTGGGCAGCAGACTAGCTAAATCACACACAGGATATTCCTCCATGTTTTGTAGAACAAGAACAATTATTGGCATGGAAGAGGCATATACTGAGGTGCTGACAAAGCATTTGGAAAATATTATCTAGAACCTGAAAATAATTTAAACAAGGATAGATTTTTCTTGTCTAATTGTAGATTACCTCTTGCTTATAGTCATATAAAGTCAGCAGAAAATACAACTGGTGCAAAAACAAAGGCCTCCCAGTTTCAAGGTCAACTGGCCAAGCAACTGTTGAGAGCCCCTGTTATTTTATGCAATAATTTGACAACAACATCACATAGCATACATTTTTTGCATATGCTTATTTTTGTTGGTAACGAAACCACTTTGTACTCTAAGACCACCCTACATGGCATCATAGTCCTCAGTAAACCTAGTGTTGGAGAAAACACATGTAACAGTTTCTCCAGTATACTCATTTAGATATTTGTACAGACAAGCCAGGCCTACCAGACTGTTGGAAATTAACAAGCACAAGAAATAGGAATTGTGAGAACACATGTCAAAGATGATTTATTTCACCAACACTTTACTGTAAAGTGTTGACCATATAAATGTCATTCTTCAGTTTTCAAAATTCAAGGAATATCTCATATATCTCGCTACAAGAATAGCTTCAAAATTAATTATGGATTCAAGACCATAACATACTCTTGACAGAACAAGACATTTAAAAGCATGTTTTTAAAAGTTCTAGAACCTCTGCAGTATTATCTATTATGGTTTTTACAATGAAAGACACTATGAATGGGAGAAAAATGCCACTGCTCAAAAAGCTGGGAGACAATCTAATGGACAAGTCTCAAAAACACCTTCCAGACTTCAGCTTCAAAACTGAGGAGCAAACTAGGACATGTATAGCTATGGCCCTGAATTGTTGGAGGTTTTCTGATCATGTCATGTCAGGATAAGCAGACATTGTTACAGAGAAAGGTAAGCCTACCCCACCTGTATGGACACTTTGCCTGTGCCAGCTGCTGTGCTTGCACAGACACGTAACAGTAACTCAGTCAAATACTTACCTGGCATACTGCATAGCCAGATACTTGTGCTGTAGCACAGACAAGAAAAAGAAGTTCACATCTTCTGCTGTCCCCTCTTCCTGGTGGCAAGCTCAGTGAAAACTAGATGATCAATATGTTGACAAAGAACACAGCCACAAAAAAGGACAAAACACTGCCTGTGAACTGTTAGCATGTATGCAAAAAAAAAAACAAACCTGGGAGGAACTGTGTATTTCAAACACTTCCCTTTTTATTCAGGTAAAAGCCATTACTCAAAACCAGTCTTACTGATTGGAGTCACCATCCCTGAAGGCTTTTAAGAAAAGGGTAGATGTGACACTGAGCTACATGGTGGTGATGGGTTGACAGTTGGACTAGATGATTGTGGTGGTCTCTTCCAACCTCTATGATTCTGTGATTCTATACTGTTTCTTAAGTTTGCTCATCTGTAACTGGAAAAAAAAAAATTGTGAGGATACTGGAAATGTCAATATATGCTCATATCCGGCAAACCAGCATTATCTACTGCATACTTAAACGATGTCTGCCTAGACCAAATTTCTTAATGATGACTGGTATTCGCCACATATTTGCCAGTAGAAAAATGTGACAGAATGCAGTATTGCCAGAATTATATTTGTAAGGCAGTTCCTGAAAAATCAATACTGTATTCAAACACAATTCCATTACTTTGCAGAATGGAGCAGACAACATTAACATTACCACTGGGACTCTGTGCTGATGCAACAGTGCCCAGTGCTGCAAGACCCAGGTGGGATAAAACCACGGCTTCCTCTAATATCCTTTCACCTCTTACCTCTGTCTTGAACATATTAATTTTGGTGGATCCTGAACTGCTGAGCCTCAGGAAAAATAAAAACTAAGATACTCAAAGAAGAATCAGGAAAAGAAACCTATATTCACAAGTAGATCTACTGAAAACTAACATTTAGTGGTGCAATGCCTCAACACCCATAGCACCATATTTAAGACCAGCCACATTTCAAAAAGCTTTGCAGGGAGAGTAGCATGAAACACTGAAATAAAAACCATGCTTGCAGAACCTTCTACAGATGGCTTTTTCATAAAAAATGCTTTTAAATATACATTTCAGCCTAACATAGTATCTTAAAAAAAAAAAAAAGGAAAATGTACAAAGTTTTCTTACTTTTACTTTAATACACAATAATTTGTTTCTGTGCTCACTATTACACTTTCTTATTAGTATGACTATAACTACATGAAGGGTTGCCTCAGATACAACAGGCACACTGTTAAAAGGCAAGCACACTGAACTTCTATGTAAGGACATGCCTATAGCTATGAGATTTCCACGTCTGGTCCCAGTCTCACTGGGTACATCTACAGCATATTCACTCCCTTGCCTCTTAAATAAAAGAGCTCCTGATCCAGAAAAGTGGACACTTGACACTTCAGGTCTTAACAACTTCAAAATTAAAGATACCTAGAAGAGTGGAAATGCTAAGCTTCTAATCTGCACATGACATTTGCACTGTGTAGATAGTCACTGATCTGGAAAGCACTGGAAACCATAGGCTCAACTAAAACTATGTCCCAGGCACCTTTACCACTGAAAATCTAGTAGTAAGTCAGAGCTGCATTGCTAGAGAACATCTCCTTGTAGCACACTAACACATAGGCATAGATTTGGAAGGCTGTGATTTGAAGACTGACCAGCTAAGAGCTTTACATCTAGTTACAGTCTTTAGAGACAATCATGAAGAGTAGAAGTTTTCCAACAAAATTTCCAGGAACACACTGACTTCCACTTATTTCAATTTATATCAATATTTATATTATATCAATTAGCAAGCAGAAATGGTCTGATGCCATTTAGGTGTCATTGCCTCCTCTAATTAGAAGTGACAGCCTGCTACAGTATATTGGTCTGTTACATTCTCTCTGTTCTCAAGACCACAGATTTCCTCAAGGAGCGGCCTGACACGCAGTTAAGGGTCCTGCAAGATGATGGTATTAATAGCAGGGTGAGCACTCTTTGAGAGACATCACAAAGACATACACAAAACATTCATCTGATGTTTGCCTAGAGACACTGCAAGTAAAAATAATCTCAACATGATGAATTAGAAGGATTTACATGTTTTTCAGCAGAGCTAGGACTTCATTCAAGAGCTGGTCTATACTCTCCTTTTAACGCATGGCACTATTGGAGCAGATTAAATGCAGCCATAACATATTACAAATCCCCTCACTGATTAGCATGAAGATATCCCCCATGGCAGTCAAGACACTTGTTTACGTATTGCCCATCCAGAAAAGCTGTTTTAGTCTTCTCATGCTTATTTTATAGTCATAAAACTACTGTGACAGATGAGAATTTAGGCAGGACTGAGGTCTCCATGCATTCTTGTCTGACAGAAGGGTTTATTAACCATTTAATGCTGATTTACATATCCATCTATCCAGGTGTTTATACCTTACTATTTTTTTTTTAAAGGACAATCATTGCATGTGGGTATCCGTAGTAAGCAATGTTGATCTGTTTCTGTTATACCCTCCACAATGCTACAGAAGACAGCTGCCAGATTACTTGCTGCCACTGCTTTCCCACAAGAAGTATCTCATTTTACACTTGAGATAGCAAAATGGCCAGGAACCGCAGTAACACCAAACTACCAAGGAGCTGCATCTTCTTGCCCTTTTATCTGCAGTACTTCTGTGTTAGAGGAGCACAGCTGAAGGAACTGTTGCTAAGAGGAAGCTTTGGGAGCTTCATTAATCTGTGTGAGAATGAAAAAGGTCAAAGAACTTTAGTGAGGTCAAATTCAATGGTTAACAAAGATTCTGGTTCCTAACAACTTTATATTGCTTGTTATCCAGCTAAAGAAAGCAAAACAAAAAGCGTAAGGTCAAGAATTTCATTTGGAAACACCTGGAAAAGCAAGAAGTCAACAGGTAGCGAACAAAAGCCAGTTTCCACAGCAATATTTGTCTATTTCATATGCTCAAGCTGTGCAGGTTTTTACATAATTTTAGATTTTAAAGCTCCAAATTGGTTTCATAAAAGTTATTACAACTTTGAGTGTAGAACAATCAGTTCCCTTACAGCTATAGAATACTCCCATCAGATTGGGACCCTACACCTTGAATACCTTAAAGACGTGCATCTGACCAACCCTCTATGCTTCAGCAAGGGTGGGAACCAAGAATGGACCAAACAGTAACTGCCGTTTTCCACTGACTGTCAAGAACTAAAATGAAATACTTACTTCCAGGCAACAATAATGTTAATAAGTGCATCTTAAAATATTCATCTTCCACAATACTCTCTAGCCAGCTTAAGAACTCTAGTATTGTAATTCTGCCATCACAAACTGACACATACCATAACCATCTCTGGGAAGATAACATACTAAATATAGTCCAAAGTGAAGAGAAGCTGAAGTCTTTATAAAGACACCTTGATTAATGTGACATGACAGCGACAAGAAGATCTAAAGAAACTTTTACCTTGTAATTCCTTGTCATTCAGCATGAGTGAAAGGCAAGTAAAGTGAACTTGGATACTTGTCCACAGAACAAAAGACCATAAAGAAAAGTTGTTACAGAGAAACCACACATCGATAAACTAAGAATTAATCCAAGAGACTAAGTTTTACTGAACGTCAGGTCCTTCATTTTGGTAGAATTCATGGCTGTGTAGCTTCCATACTGCTTCTAGCATGAACTGTATCCACTAAGACTCAGCAATGACGGCACCACAGCCCACGAGTATCAACCTCTAATTCCCCTGCCACCAGCTCAAGTAAAGGCAGTACCAATGACCAGTAAAATAAGGTAATAATTTGCAGCTTCCAAAATAAAATTTAAATCAGCTACGTATACATTAATCTGGGCTATCAATACACATTCTTAGTATGTTTACTTAAGATTTTCTTCTTTGGGATTTTTAAAATAACCAAACCTTCGCTCAAAGATGACCAACTGTGTAATACTATCAATTTGTTTTTATTGCTCAATACTTCTGTATTGGCAATACAAAAGAGACACATTATGAACTAGCACAGAACATATTGAGTTCTGATTTACGTAAAAGTCGAGGTTTTCTTATTGAGGAACAGTCATCCTGTGGGGACAATCCAAGAGAAAGGCCTGCCCTGATAAATGGGCTGCACTGACAGTGACTGCTGCTCAGAACTTCTTATGCAACAGGAAGGACAAATTAGAAGAGGGAATGAGAGTGGCAGGTAGAGGAACTAGAGCAGATGTGTACTGCCCCTGGGGCTCAATTCATTTACCTTCTACCATGAATCAGGAGGGACACACGCA